>NC_091998.1:28690350-28989992 GCF_044704955.1 Pristiophorus japonicus | reverse complement strand
CCGGACCCAACCCCACTCCTCCTCCCCCCCACTCCTCCTCCCCCAACCCTCCTCCTCCCCCCCCTCCCCCCTCCCCTCTCCCCCCCTCTCCTCCTCCCACACCCCCCCCCCTCCTCCTCCTCCCACCCCCCACCCTCCTCCTCCCCCCAACCCTCCTCCTCCCCCCACCTCCCTCCCCCCCCCTCCACCCCCACCCCAACCCCCTCCTCCTCCCCCCACCCCCCCTCCTCCTCCCCCCACCCCCCCCCCCACCTCCTCCTCCCCCACACCCCCCTCCTCCTCCCCCTCCTCCCCCCCACCCCCTCCCCACCCCCTCCTCCCTCCCCACCCTCCCCACACCCTCCTCCCCCCACACCCTCCTCCCCCCCCCTCCCCCCTCCCTCCCCACCCCCCCCCTCCCCCCTCCCTCCCCACCCCCCCCCCTCCCCACACCCCTCCCTCCCCACACCCCACTCCCCCTCCCACACCCCACTCCCCCTCCCACACCCCCTCCCACACCCCACTCCCCCTCCCACACCCCACTCCCCCTCCCACACCCCACTCCCCCTCCCACACCCCACTCCCCCTCCCACACCCCACTCCCCCGTGTTCCTCCCACACCCCACTCCCCCGTGTTCCTCCCACACCCCACTCCCCCCTCCTCCTCCCACACCCCACTCCTCCTCCCACACACCACTCCCCCCTCCTCCTCCCACACCCCACTCCCCCTCCCCCTCCTCCTCCCACACCCCACAACCCCCTCCTCCTCCCACACCCCACAACCCCCTCCTCCTCCCACACCCCACAACCCCATCCTCCTCCCACACCCCACAACCCCCTCCTCCTCCCACAACCCCCTCCTCCTCCCACACCCCACAACCCCCTCCTCCTCCCACACCCCACAACCCCCTCCTCCTCCCACACCCCACAACCCCCTCCTCCTCCCACACCCCACAACCCCCTCCTCCTCCCACACCCCACAACCCCCTCCTCCTCCCACACCCCACAACCCCCTCCTCCTCCCACACCCCACAACCCCCTCCCCCTACACCCCCCCCCTCCTCCTCCTCCTCCTACACCCCCCTCCTCCTCCTCCTCACACACCCGCCCCCCCTCCTCCGCCTCACACACCCGCCCCTCAGATGTCACCTCTTCACAAAGTAATCCAGTATGCAAAGGGATCCTAAAGTAATTATTCCAAATTTGGCCATTGCAGAAAGATCCGTCCTAACTGCACAGTAAACTCTTGCTAAGCCTTGCTGTTTGTTGTGCAGTTAGCAAAAATATATACACTAACACACATGTACAGCATAAAGAGTAAAGCTCTGAACACAATACTCTATACATTATGAATCAGACCCCTGTAACTTCCAACTTCACATTCAATAATAAGTTTTACATCACATTCTCTTTTTTATTACTGTGTATATATTACTTTTTACAAGGTCTTCTACCAACTTTACTCTCAACATTTTTGGCTTCCGTGTTTGACTACTTGCGAGGTCCAGCCAGAGTATCCTACATCCTCAGGAGTGTTTCCACGTGCCCCGATAGCTCAGTAACATTGGCAGTGCACCTGGGAGAAGAGGACCCTTTCTGCTTCCATCTTCTGCCGTCAACATAGGAACAGGAGGCGGCCATTCGGCCCTAAAGCCTAAGCCGGACTTCAATTAGGTCACGGCTGATCTGTATCTTAACTCCATCTACCAGTCTTGGTTCTGTGTAACCCTCAATACCGTTGCCTAACAAAATGTCAATCTCAGTTTGGACTTGATTCTCAGTCTGAACAGCTTTTTGGGGGAGAGAGTTCCAAATGTCCATGGCCCTTTGTGTGAAGAAGTGCTTCCTGACATCGCCCCTGAAGGGCCTGGCTCTAATTTTAAGGTTATGCCTCTTTGTTCAGGACATCCCCATCTCCATCTACCCCATCAACTCCTTTAATCTTCTTAAACACCTGAATTAATTCACCTCTTAATCTTCTATACTTGAAGGAATAAAAGCCTAGTCTATGCAACCTCTTATTTTAACCCTTTCAGCCCCGGTATAATTCTGGTGAATCTGCTCTGCCCCCCTCCGAGGCCGATATATCCTCCCTGAGGTGCAGGGCCCAGAACTGAACGCAGAACTCATTTTAAGTTTTAATTACCAAACAGACTTATTTAACAGTAAGAGAACAAACATTAGCAGCAGTAACACAAAATATTCAGTTCTTGCACTATGCTAACTCCTTCAATAAAAGAACACAATAACTTGCATCTTAGTGTTAAAACTAGATTTTTAAAAAACTTTTTTTCATTGGTTTATCCCATTTTTCCAGCATTTTCCAGTTAGAACATCACTTGAAAAACTCCAGATCTTCGATAAATACCCCAAAATAGTAACCAGTGCTTCATGAGTTTGAATAACTACATTTAATTCAGAAAGCTGCCAACCAAACACATCTGAACAATTCAAGCAGAAGACAGACTTGCATTTATATAGCACCCTTCACGACCACCAGACATCTCAACGCGCTTTACAGCCAATGAGGTACTTTGAGTGCAGTCTCTGTTGTAATGTATTTGAATTGAGTGGTTTGGCTTCCCCCTCCACATTTTATCGAGTGACGCTACGATTTCGGTGAGTGCAGTTCACTTTCAAACTCATGTCGAGATGATTTTTTTTTTAAAAAGCGCTAAATATTTAACTAAAATGCTGCGTTTTTGTCACACCGTACCTTAACAACACTGGGCAAAGTGTCCACCTTCAATGGCTGGTCGAAACTCTCAGTGACGCCCTCACTCGCAGCTGGTCCCGAAGCTGTGGCAACACTCGGAGATAAACCACTCGGAGATCCATCAAGTGGAGATACACCAGGCGGAGACGAAATTGGTGCTGACCGAGCCGCGACACCGGCAACTTTCGGCGACGCTCCGGGCAGGAGGCGCGCTGGGTTAATCGCCAGGCTCGCCTAAAAGAGGGGAAAATTAGGGAATCTGGGATGACCAGTTATGAAATTACAAAACGGAGGGAAGAGACAATTACCTGAATAACAGAATGCAGAGCAGCATGTGCAGAGTGATGCCATTGTACAGTTAAAAGCTGTCTAAAGTGCTGTTAGTTTTTAAGCAGCAAAGATTTGACAGCCTTTTAATATTTAATAACTGTACACAAAGAGCTGGTTAAAAGGCCTGCTGTCATTTGTGCACCAACACTGAAGCATGCAGTTATATTCAACAGTGAAGGATTTTACAAAATGCATCAGTGTTCACTGCTGCACTTTACTGTTAGTGGAAACATAACATGGAGCAGCAGTACTGTGCAGCCTGCAGAAGAAAGGTATAGGAAAACTCAAACGGTCAAGTCACAGATCCGCTGCCTACATACAGCAAATCTGTACTGTTCAGGGACTCTCAACTACACTGATCATCCATCTTAAGCCCGTTTCCTCCTGGGGACCAATGCTAGGAAAAAGACTTGCATTTATATAGCGCCTTTCACGACCACCGGGCATCCCAAAGCGCTTTACAACCAATGGAGTGTAGTCACTGTTGTAAAGCTCCCACAAACAGCAATGTGATAATGACCAGATAATCTGTTTTTGTTATGTTGATTGAGGGATAAATATTGGCCTGGACACCGGGGATAACTATCCCGTTCTTCTTCAAAATAATGCCATGGGATCTTTTGCGTCCACCCTAGAGGGCAAACGGGGCCTCGGTTTAACGTCGTATCCAAAAGACGGCACCTCCGACAGCTCAGTACTCCCTCAGCTCAGCACTCCCTCAGCACTGCACTGGGAGTATCAGCCTAGATTCAAGACTAACAAAACAAGGGCTGTGCAAGGCTCAAGGAAACCACACAGCTAGCATGAGACGGTTAGCGATATCCGTACCTAGATCCTGCACTGGACAATGTAGCACCAAGCCACACAGACTAGACGATCCCTGATCCGATCCTCAACTTGTGCTGAGATAGCTGGGCTCGGCCGGAGCAACAGTTTGGGTGTTGCAATTAACCTTAGTGACCCTGTGCTAAAAAAATGGGGTTGGGGAAATCAGTGGCCCCAGCAGAGACTGCGTGCACGCGTGTTGGCTGGGTGTGGATGGGATCAGCCTTAGCTGAAACACCCGTCAGTCAAATAATCGGACGACAGCCAACACTGTGGGATCTTGGGCAAGATATCAGAGGAGCCATGAATTGACACCCCAACAAACTGCAACAGCGTAGGCAATGCAAGAGAGAGAGTTGGAAAAAAAACTCCAGGGATCCCAGAACTTCCAATGCGGACGGACCTAGAAGCTAGTGAGTCGCTGCAGTTTATTCCCAAAAGGCAACCATTTCACTTCAGAATTATTTTTTCCGGGGGGGGGGGGGGTCTCCTGGTTACACTGCTCTGTGCCACCTATCTGAGGAAGGACGTGCTTGCTATTGAGGGAGTGCAGCGAAGGTTCACCAGACTGATTCCTGGGATGGCAGGACTGACATATGAAGAAAGATTGGATCGACTAGGCTTATATTCACTGGAATTTAGAAGAATGAGGGGGGATCTCATAGAAACATAAAATTCTGACGGGATTGGACAGGTTAGATGCAGGAAGAATGTTCCCGATGTTGGGGAGTTCCAGAACCAGGGGTCACAATCTAAGAATAAAGGGTAAGCCATTTAGGACCGAGATGTGGAGAAACTTCTTCACTCAGGGAATTGTGAACCTGTGGAATTCTCTACCACAGAAAGTTGTTGAGACCAGTTCATTAGATATATTCAAAAGGGAGTTAGATGTGGCCCTTACGGCTAAAGGGATCAGGGGTATGGAGAGAAAGCAGGAATGGGGTACTGAAGTTACATGATCAGCCATGATCTCATTGAATGACAGTGCAGGCTCGAAGGGCCGAATGGCCTACTCCTGCACCTACTTTCTATGTAACACGAGACAGCACTGCGGAGGGCAGAATTCTGAAGGAGACGTGACGGCAAAAAGCAGGAAGTGCAAAAGTGGAAAGAGAAGAATTTTATTCATCTTAGAAATAAGAAAATTTCCAAAACAGTTACTTGGAGTTTTCCAATCCGAGAGGAAGGCCCTTTAGGTTTAATGGGACCCTTGTTGGTGAGTCTCTGTGGAGGGAGGGGAATCAGGAAATGAAATCAGTCAGTTTCAACACCAAATATTAAACACTGGGAAAAAATGTACAGAACTAAAATATTCAAACAAAAGCAAAATACTGCAGATGCTGGAATCTGAACTAAAAACAGAAAATGCTTCAAATCTTCGTTCTGACGAAGGGTTATTGACCTGAAACGTTCAGTCTGTTTCCCTCCACAGATGCTGCCTGACCCGCTGAGATTTCCAGCATTTTCTGTTTTTAGCTAGAATATTCAGTAGCACTGCGGTCCACAATTTTAAATGGTGTAATTTGTGAATACCCATCTTCCTCACACGATGTCAGTGCTGTGTACCGTAGACCGACCATCTCGGCAGCAGTGCTGCAGGGTCAATTACTTGTACACCGTGCAGTTGTTTGCGTGTTACCACTTGTGCTCCAGAAGTTGTCTTGCACTGTACATCCACAGCACCCGGGGTGACGGCAAACACAAGTGTTTCTATGTGAAGCAACATAAACCTAACGCAAGTGGTGCCAATCTGGGCTCAAAACCTAACGGAACAGTCAGCTTCCTTACTTCCTTCTCCTCTGGTCTCTCTCGGCTCAGTACTTCGCCACTTGCTTTCTTAGGTGGCTCACTGATTTTGGGGGAGGCATCCCGCGAGGTCTCTGTTCCCTTAGGCACTGGTTTCTTTTAATGAAAGAAAAAAAAAGACGGATTTGTATAGCGCCTTTCACGACCACCGGATGTCTCAAACCGCTTTACAGCCAATGGAGTACTTTTGGAGTGTTGCAATGTGGGAAACGCAGCAGCCAACTTGCGCACAGCAAGCTCCCACAAATAGCAATGTGATAATGACCAAATAATCTGTTTTTGTTTTGTTGATTGAGGGATAAATATTGGCCAGGACAAAGAGAGGTCATTACAGGTCATGACCTTTTGCTGTCGTTCAGATGCCACATGGCACACACTGGCCTCTCCCGCACCGGCGGTCTGGCTGACCGACCGACCCCTGGGCTACAGTTCCCCTGGACACTTGCACCAGACAAAGATTTTTTTCCAAACATGACTTCAGCAGTCCCCACTGCCTCCCCCAACACCTCTGTCTCCCCTCGGGAGAGAGTATGGTTATGGGATGGATCATTGGTGGATGTGGTGGCTCTGTTTTCAGGATCGGACAGGCTCAATGAGCGTACCCCAACCCTTCTTTCTGTAGGTTTGTAAATGCCAAGAATTACCGTGCGTGTCACCGGTGGCTTCGCAGGAATGGGCCTGAAGAGATCCTCGTCTCCTGCGTCTTCAAAAATACTCGCTGTGGATGAAGATGCCTTTGTGGACCACGGCTTCACAAAAATAGAAACTGAAGTTTTTACACTGAAACTTGTGAATTACAAACATTATTTTAAAATACCCAGCTTATGCCAATCGACTCTTGGCTGGTTCATGTGGACTCAATCCACACCACGCAGCAGTTTTAAACCCTGCACCACATCACTGTAAGTGGCCCAATATTTAGCCATCCACAACGCAGACAGGCTGTAGATTGCAATATTACACGATTTTACCAGGAAAACAAAGAGCAGTGTGATCAGTCGGTTCTGGATTGGAATCCGAAGTGGTCAGTGCAGTGCGCTAACCTGCAATGCACACTCCTACTGATCAGTAAACACTTCAATGATTCCGGTTCTCCATCAAGGCCACTTCATGTATTTATTCCCACTGCACGGACAAGACCAAAGTTTGTTTTGGAAAGCTCATTTTATCCATTTTGTAGTTTAACATCCGAGAGAAGCAGCACCCAACCCAACTTTAAAATCATAGAATCATAGAAAAATTACGACATAGGAGACCATTCAGCCCATCGTGTCCGTGCCGGTCGAAAGAGAGCTACCCAGCCTAATCCCAACTTCCAGCGCTAGGTTACGGCTCTAAGTGCATATCCAAATACTTTGAAATGTGATGAGGGTTTCTGCATCTACCACCCTTTCAGGCAGTGAGTTCCAGACCCCCAACACCCTCTGGGTGAAGACATTTTTCTTCATCTCCCTTCTAATCCTTCTACCAACTACCAGTTGGACCGCTCTGGTCCAGCACCCTTGGGAACTACTGGACCAGAGAATTTTACGAACCACGGGATGTCAGCTGATAACGACCCGGACGCATTCTGCGCTTGCGCTGCACAGAAGCGCGCTGCACAGAAGCCCACTGCGCAGCATTTAGTCGTCCTGAATCACTCTGTTTTAAAAAAAATCCTCAGGCTCAACTTCGGCACCTCAGTCAGTCACCTGCCCTTCCCTTCTGCTCCCTTTCATTGCCCGGCCTGCTTACCTCAATGAACACCAATACCAACACCGCAAAAAAAACCAGACATACATACACTCAAAAAAAAACTAGAGATCGGAGATAAAGTGGAGGATAAAATCAAGGAGAGATGCCGACCCATATCCACAATCCTACTCCCGGCGCCAGTCCGTGTGTAAGCTGCGAGCTGAACTTGACTGGTGAAGAGGCAGCCTCCTCACACCGAGACACATACACAACCAGCCCGTCTCCCGTCCCAAAACCACGGCGGCCCCCCCCACACACACACACCGGTTCTTGCAGCGTGGAGTGTGCGATGGATCCGGAGATGGAGAATCAGAGCTTGCCTTCCTCACCGATCCCCCAGCATGTCAATGCGCTTTGCACAATGCACACAAACAGACCCCCACCTCCTGTCACAGAGAGACAGACAGCGAGCTGCAGGCAGTGGCCGTGGTCCCCAGCACCAGCAGATCCCCACAGCCACTCCAGCCAATCGCCGCGCACACACACACACACACACACACACACACACACACACAGCAGCCGCACCCCGGCCCGGCCCACGCACTGCAACACCGCTTAAAGGGGCAGTCCACACCGGGACTGATGCCGGACCTGGGATGTTTCCATACTAAAGAGTCCCAGACTGGAGGGGTGCAACCTGTACTTTAAATCTATGCCCCCTGGTTATTGATCCCTCCGCTCAGGTAAATAGGTCCTCCCTATCCACTCTATTTAGGATCCTCATAATTTCACGCACCTCAATTAAATCTCCCCTCAGCCTCCTCTGTTCCAAGGAAAACAACCCCGGTTTATCCAATCTTTCCTTATAGCTAAAGTTTTCCATTCCTGGCAACATCCTTGTAAATCTCCTCTCTAGTGCAATCACATCCTTCCTGTAATGTGGTGACCAGAACTGCACACGCAGTACTCAAGCTGTGGCCTAACTAATGTTGTATACAGTTCTAGCATAACTTCCTTGTTCTTGTATTCTATGCCTTGGCTAATAGAGGAAAGCATTCCGTATGCCTTTTTAACTACCTTATCGACATGTCCTGCTACCTTTAAGGATTGGTGGACATATACTCCAAGGTCCCTCTGTTCCTCCACACCTCTCCTTGTCCTCCCATTTATTGTGTATTCCCTTGCCTTGTCGCTCCTCTCGAAATGCATTACCTCACACTTTAACGGACTGAATTCCATTTGCCACTTTTCTGCCAGTTCATTGATATCTTCCAGCAGCCTGGAGCTTTCCTCCTCATTGTCAACCACACAGCCAATTTTTGTATCATCTGCAAATTTCTTGATCATGCCCCCTACATTTAAGCCTAAATCATTAATTATATATTACTAAAAGTATCTAATTGAAGTCATCAGCTGGCTGGGAATGTAGCTGCAAACAATTCTGACGGACCATCCATCTAAAATGTTTATCCCTTTGTTCTATTACAGAGCGCGACTCTTTCTGCCGTCTATTTCCAGTATTTTGTTCATCTTATGGCAGTTTTATTTTTTTGTATTACCTTCGTGGTGCTGAGCAGACTGTCGGTCGTGTCGAAGAGATCGGAGCTCGGAAGGTCGGTCGGCCTGGTCCGAGGGGCAGGCAGAGGGTGAACAGGAGGCTTTATGCCTGGCTTTTTAACCTGCAACACAATCCCAGGGTTATGAGGCATGAACAGAGCTTTCCTTTGCATCAGTTTGACAGCATTTCAGGTTAACTTTTGAATCTTTTATAAGCTGCCTCCAAAAATGGAGCACACAACCCAGTTCCTCAGGCGGACCATTTTACAGCAGGGGGTTTGGAAGTTGCTCACAATTTCTTCATCAGTCCAATGATGGAAGTGATGCAAAGAGCACCAAGTGCAGAATTTCCCAAATATCGGGCATCGAACACCCCCCCCCCCCCCCCCCCGGGGGTGAGAATGGAAACATACCCTGGGTAAAACTGGAAGCTCAATTCAGTGCCCAGGGCACCAAATGGACACTCTGGATGAGAGAGTCTAGACAGCAAGTGTCAGGCTGCTTGTTACCAGATTTACAAACTCATGCTTTCCTTTTCCGACATCTCTAAACCATAGAAAAAAAGGGGAAGTGCCTAGGAGTGTCGTGCAGACATATGGCTTGCTACTTTATTACATTGCGGGATCCAGATTTTTATCACCGACTCCAAAAACAATTTACACCCGGACCTACTAACAAGACAACAACCCAGAACCACGGCCAATTCGACATTCTAATGATGGGGGCGTTTGTTGCCCTGAGGGAGGGGCTGGGCGCTGCTCCCCTCCTCTCCTCAGCGTCAGCACTCTTGCCTCGGAGTCAGAAGGTTGAGAGTTCAAGTCCCACTCCAGGGACTTGAGGACAAAGAAAATCTAGGCTGACACTCCAGTGCAGTGCTGAGGGAGGTGCCATCTTTCGGATGAGACATTAAACCGAGGCCCGGTCTGCTCTCTCAGGTGGACGTAAAAGATCCAATGGCACTATTTCGAGAGCAGGGGAGTTAACCCCGTGTTCTGACCAATATTTATTCCTCAATCAACAAACAGATTATCTGGTCATTATCACATTGCTGTTTGTGGGAGCTTGCTGTGTGCAAGTTGGCTGCTGCGTTTCCCACATTACAACAGTGACTACACTCCACAAAGGTGCCTCATTGGCCGTAAGGCGCTTTGGGGCGGCTGGTGGTCGTGAAAGGCGCTATATAAATGCAAGTCTTTCTTTCTCCTAGCCCAGCATGAGCTGCGACGGTTGGAGCTTACGATGTACATTCAGGCCATGAGGCTCCACACACGCAGCCACGAGCGGACCAGTGCTGAACACAGGACTCGATCCCACAACTTCCCACCCACCGCCCCGGCTAACCCTAGCCCTCATTCATCCTCAGGTGTGAAGCACCGTGACGCGCTCAGCTCCGCAATCAAGGTGTGTCTCTGTTCCAGTGTGTAACACCAAGTCCCGTTCACCAATCACCCTTGCGCACGCATGACTTCGACCTCAGGAGATTCCCACACGTTGTGCGGACCTGTTCCACGGGGCTGTGCATTTGTTCTCGGTGAGATGCAACAGGATTTCCCACTTAATAACGGAGTTCAGAACTAACCTCTGGCTTTAGAGCATCAGCAAAGAGGTCAACGTCGGGGTCATTGTCCTTCTGCTGGTGATGACTGAAGAGCAACTCCTCATCCAGGAACACCCTGGTACTCACACCGCTCTCAGGAAGCTGAAGGAGCAGAAAACAACGAAGTTGCCGTTTGTGCAGCAGTAATTCTGGACTTGATCGGGAAATCATCCACATTAAGAAATCGTGAATTGGAAGAAATAACTTGAGACCAAAAAGTCTCTTCAGACTGGTGTTAGAATAGGTAAAGCGACTTGAGCAGCGTGAACATAAATAACTGCTAACAGGCGGCTCCAAAACATCTGAAGGCCAAGTATGGCATGTCTGACTCCAACCTTGGGAGGATAAACAGGAAAGACAGGAGGGCTTCACATAAGAGTTGAAACAAAGAACTCGACATAGCATAGGTTAAATGGTCCTGCCAATATCCTACACCAGGCCCATGCCTAAAAAAGAGAATAAAAGACCTAGAAGGCCTTCAGGGCAGACAGTGAGGATGTGAACTGTTTGTGCCACTTTCTGTCCGATTGGGACTAGTAGCAGCTACTTGTCACGGTCATATGATTACTACGTCTATCCCGATTGTGTGCTGTGTTTGACGATATTTGAACTACTGCTCCCTTAATAAAATGTCTCATAACTTGGAAGACCCTTTGGGTATGTGTGTGTGACCCTGTGATCCTAATCTTACAATTGCAATTTACCTTGTCAGCGTTAGCCAGGCTGCTCTGACTGAGCGAATCTTCTGGATTGTCGTCATCCTCCTCATCAAACAGGCTGACAACAGAGTTCAGACTGCTCTGCAATTCCTCCTGCCATCCAGTAGTACTTGGTCTGGACACAGCATCGTCTTCCTGGGAAGTTACACTGTCAGAGTCCAGCTGGAAATGTCGCAACAATGAGAGAAATCAATACCAATGCTAAACTTTACATTTTGTTAATGGCAAGATCCTGAAACCCGTGACCATCAATGATAAGTTTAGTACTGAAGTGTAAATTAATAATAAAATAAACTAAGAAATTAGAATGCAGCAGCCACTGAAACAGGAGGCCATTCAGCCCCTCGAGCCTGTTCCATCATTCAATTAGATCATGGCTGATCTGTATTTACCTGCCTTGGTTCTGTAACCTTTAATACCCTGGCCTAACAAAAACAGATCAATCTCAGTTTTGAAATTTTCAATTGATCCCCCAACTAGCAGCTATTAGGAAGAAGTTTTCCAGATTTCCACTGCCCTGTGTGTGAAGAAGTGCTTCCTGACATCACCCCTGAACGGCCTGGCTCTAATTTTAAAGTTATGTCCCCTTGTCCTGGACTCTCTCTCCGTCCCCCCCTTCCCCCCAACCCCCCCCACCACCAGAGGAAATACTCTCTCTCTATCTACCCTATCAAATCCTTTAAATCATCTTAAACACATCAATTAGATCAACAACAACAACTTGTATTTATATAGCGCCTTTAAACATCTCAAGGCACTTCACAGGAGTATCATGAGATTTTAAAAATTTGACACCGAACTACACAAGTAGAAATTAGCGCAGGTGACCAAATGCTTGGTCAAAGAGGTATGTTTTAAGGAGCATCTTGAAGAGAGAGGTTAGAGGCAGAGAAGATTAGGCAGAGAGGTTTAGGCAGGGAGCTCCAGAGCTTGGGGCCAAGGAAACAGAAGGCATTGCTACCAATGATCACCCCATAATCTTCTATACAAGCCTAGGCTATGCAACCTGTCCTCATAATTTAACCCTTTTAGTCCCAGTATCATTCTGGTAACAATAAGTAAAATAGGCAGTGGCCCCTTCCTCTTTGGATCTAGCTCTCGCTGCCCTCCACCCCCAAAATCCATCCATTCCTGGTTAAGTAATGCAGACAACTCAATCGCAAACTAAAGCAAGCAGCATGACCCAAATGAGCCAAGCAGTCCAAGGACTAGGGTTTCTAAAAGAATGCAAACCTCCATGTGCTTTTCCATCCAATTTCCAACACAAGATAGTGTCAGCTGTGGCTCAGTGGGTAGCACACTCGCCTCGGAGTCAGAAGGTTGAGAGTTCAAGTCCCACTCCAGGGACTTGAGCACAAAAAATCTAGGCTGAAACTCAGTGCTGAGGTGCCGTCTTTCGGATGAGACGTTAAAAACCGAGGTCCTGTCTGCCCTCAGTTGGATGTAAAAGATCCCACGACACTATTTCGAAGAACAGCAGGGAGTTATCCCCGGTGTCCCGGCCAATATTTATCCCTCAATCAACATAAAAAAAATAGATTACCCGGTCATTATCACATTGCTGTTTCTGGGAGCTTGCTTGTGCCAAGTTGGCTGCCGCGCTTCCCACATTACAACAATGACTACACTTCAAAAAAAGTACTTAATTGCCTGTAAAGTGCTTTGAGACGCCTGGTGATCGTGAACGGCGCTATATAAATCCAAGCCTTTCTCTCTATGCATGCACTCTTAGTTTGACTGGGCCACTTGTATTGGTCGTGCCCGCCCTTTCAGGGAGAAACTTGGTAGTGATGTCGTCACAGGTGGCACTGGGCTCATGTGACCATGAAGCTATCACAATGTCGTACAAATGGTTGATTAAAGCCTTTAGGAAGGAAGCCTGTCATCCTTACTCGGTCTGGCCTTTTTTGTGACTCCAGTCCCACCATTACCATGATTGGCTCTTTTCTGCCCCCTGAATAGGCCTAGTAAGCTTCTCAGTTGTGTCAAGCTGCTATCTGCAGCAGCTCACCACCTAAGGATGGGCAATAAATGCCGACCTCGCCAGTGACGGCCACATCATCGGAAAAGACATCTGCAGGAAAATATTAAATTGTTGCCGAGTTTGACATACCACTTTTTTGTTTGCTAGTTGCTCTGGAGCATCGGTCCCAGCGAACAGGCGGGCTGCTTCCACCAGTCTTGGTTTTGAGCCAACCCCTTGATTCACTTGCCTCTTCCCATCAAATTCCCCCACGGAGTCATTTTCCACAACTTCGCTGAACAGCGACGACCCCTGGGGAGGAGCAGCAGGCTTCTGTAAAAAGAGTCAAAAAATAAGTAGAAAGCAGCCAGGCACGTATTTTAAGCTGCATAAGGAAAACACTGCGCAGAGAAGCAAATGAACTTAAAGAATTCCTGCCCCACACACAGTATTAGAACATAAGAAATAGGCCCCTCGAGCCTGCTCTGCCATTCAATAAGATCATGGCTGATCTGATCTTGGCCTCAACTCCACTTCCCTGTCCGCTCCCCATAACCCTGGACTCCCTTATTCAAAAATTTGTCTATCTCCACGATAAATTATTTAAATGACCCAGCCTCCACAGCTCTCTGGGGTAGAGAATTCCAAAGATTCACGACCATCAGAGAAGAAATTTCTCCTCATCTCAGATTTAAATGGGAACCCTTTATTCTGAAACTATGCCCCCTAGTTCTAGATTCCCCCAGGAGGGAAACATCCCCTCAGCATCTACCATGTCAAGCCCCTTCAGAATCTTATACATTTCAATAAGATCACCTCTCATTCTTCTAAACTCCAATGAGTATTCTGCCCCCTTTCCTAAAAGCCAGCAAACCCATAGTGGAGCACATTTCCTTAACCTGTTGCCCGTATCCTAACTCGCACCAAGTCCCGTTCACCAATCACCCTTGTGCTCACTGAACTACAGTGGCTGGCAACGCTTGATCTTAAAATACTCATCCTTTTGTTTAAATCCCTCCATGGCTTTGTTCCTCCCCATCTCTGTAATCTCCTCCAACCCTCATATCTGCAATCCTCCAATTCTCGCTTCTTGAGCATCCCCGATTTTCATCTCCACCATTGGCGGCCCTGACTTCTGCCGTCTCGGCCCGAAGCTCTGGCATTTTCTCCTTAAACCTCGCCGCCTTTACCTCTCTCTCCCTCCTTTAAAACGCTCCTTAAAACCTACCTCTTTGACCAAGCCTTTGGTCATCTGCCCGAATATCTCCTTATGTCAATCATAGAATGGTTACAGAACAGGAGACCATTCGGCCCGTTGAGCCCACGCTGGCTCTCTGCAAGAGCACTTCAGTTAGTCCCACTCCCCTGCCCTTTCCCTGTAGCCCTGACATCGTTTGCCTTCAGGTATTGATCCAATTCCCTTTTGAAAGCCTCGACTGAGTCTGCCTCCACCACCCTGTCTGGCAGTGCATTCCAGATCCTAACCACTCACTGCATAAGAATGTTTTCCTTGTGTCGCCTTTGATTCCTCTCCTATCTCGTTTCAACCTTCTCTGCTCTAAAGAGAACAACCTCAGCCTCTCCAGTCTATCTACATTACCCCTGGAATCATTCTCATAAATCTTTTCTGCATCCTCTCTAAGGCCTTCACATCCTTCCTAAAGTGCCTTGCCCAGAATTAGACACAATACTCCAGTTGAAGCCGAACTAGTGTTTTATAAAGGTTCATCATAATTTTCTTCCTTTTGTACTCTGTGCCTCTATTTACGAAGCCCAGGATCCGTATGCTTTTTTTAACCGCTTTCTCAACCTGCCCTGCCACCTTTAACGATTTGTGGACATATACCCCGTCTCTCTGTTCATGCACCCCCTTTAGGATTGTAGCCTTTAGTTTATATTGCCTCTCCTCGTTCTTCCTATCAAAATGCATCACTTTGCACTTTTCTGCATTAAATTTCACCTTCCATGTGTCCGCCCATTCCACCAGCCTGTCTATGCCCTTCGAAGACTATCACTATCCTCCCGACTGTTCACGATACTTCCAAGTTTTGTGTCATCTGCAAATTTTGAAATTGTGCCCTTGTACACCCACATCCAAGTCATTAATATATATCAAGAAAAGCAGTGGTCCTAGTACCGACCCCTGGGGAACACCACTGTATACCTTCCTCCAGTCCGAAAAACAACCAATCATCATTGCTCTGTTTCCTCTCATTTAGCCAATTCCGTATCCACTGCCACTGTCCCATTTATTCCATGGGCTTCAACTTTGCTGGCAAGCCTATTATGTGGCACTTCATCAAACACCTTTTGACATCCATGTACACCATGTCAACCACATTGCCCTCATCAACCCTCTCTGTTACCTCATCAATAAACTATCAAGTTGGTTAATCACGATTTGCCTTTAACAAATTCATGCTGGCTTTCCTTAAATTAATCCATACTTCTCCGAGTGACTGTTAATTTTGTCCTTGATTATCTTTTCTAAAAGGTTCCCCACTACTGAGGTTAAACTAACTGGCCTGTAGTTGCTGGGTTTATCCTTACATCCTTTTTGAACAATGATGTAACATTTGCAATTCTCCAGCCCTGTGGCACCACCCCAGTATCTAAAGAGGATTGGAAGATTATGGCCAGTACCTCGGCAATTTCCTACTCAACTTCCCTCAGCATCCAAGGCTGCATCCCATCTGGTCCCGGTAACTTATCTACTTTAAGTACAGCCAGCCTTTCTAGTACCTCCTCAATCAATTTTCAACTCATTCAGTATCTCCACTATCACTATGACTTTAGCAGCATCTTTTTCCTTGGTGAAGACAGATGCAAAGTACTCACTCAGTCCCTCAGCCATGCCCTCTGCCTCCATGTGCAGGTCTCCATTTTGGTCCCGAATCGGCCCCACCCCTCCTCTTACCACCTGTTTATTATTTATATGCCTGTGGAAGACTTTTGAATTCCCTTTTATGTTAGCTCAGTGTCAAATTTCGATTGATAACGCTCCTGTGAATCGCCTTGGAACGATTTTGCTAAGTTAAAGAAGCTATATAATTGCAATTTGTTGTTCTCGATGCTGGCTGGCCAAGTACCTATTCCTTATGTACAAACCTAGACAGTATATTCAGAAGGCTTTTCGGTATGAAAAAATAACTTGCATTTATATAACACGATACACAACCACAGGACGTCCCAAAACGCTTTACAGCTAATGAAGTACTTTTTGAAGTGCAGTCACTGTTGTAATATAGGAAACGATGATGCAGTGTGATGGAGGCAGCACAGATTCTGCCCTTGCCCTTGTAGTGTCCACACATGGGCAATGTTCAGGAGCAGGTACCAGGCCAATTTGGTCCCACCTCACCTCGGCACAGAAGCCAGTTGCAGTGCATCAACGAGGATCTCAGCTCAGATCAGCCAACCCAGCACCAGATCCAAGATCCAGTCTGGGATCTCGGCCGTCTGTACAGTTCAGCTTCATATCAGGCAACAGCCACATTGTCCGTATGACAGACACGAGACTCCCAAAGCAAGCGTTCTACTCGGAACTCCTTCACGGCAAACGAGCCAAAGGTGGGCAGAGGAAACATTACAAGGACACCATCAAAGCCTCCCTGATAAAGTGTAACATCTCCACCGGCACCTGGGAGTCCCTAGCCAAAGACCACCCTAAGTGGAGGAAGTGCATCCAGGAGGGCGCTGAGAACCTTGAGGCTCATCACCGAGAGCATGCAGAAATCAAGCTCAGGCAGCGGAAGGAGCATGCGGCA
Organism: Pristiophorus japonicus; assembly: GCF_044704955.1. Classification (NCBI taxonomy): domain Eukaryota; kingdom Metazoa; phylum Chordata; class Chondrichthyes; family Pristiophoridae; genus Pristiophorus; species Pristiophorus japonicus. Next base: position 28,973,059 of record NC_091998.1, on the reverse strand, counting down.
AACCAGTCCCACCCACCCTTTCCCTCAACGACTGTCTGTCCCACCTGTGACAGGGGACTGTTCAGCCACCCAAGGACTCATTTTAAGAGTGGAAGCAAATCTTCCTGGATTCCGAGGGACTGCCTTTGACGTTGATGATTATTAATGAATGGAAACACAAAGCTGGCCTTTTGCTGCCAATAGTATCTCACAGCACTTCAAACTCAATACCTGAGAAGCAGCAGGTTTGCTAGCTGCAGGCTTAGATGCAAAGAGATCACCTCCATCCTCTTCTTCAAACAAAAGGGACACTTTCTGCGATTTCTTTTGACTAGATAGAAAAGGAAAGTGATTACTAATAAAAACTACAAAAGATGTACAGAAACATCGATCTGATAATGGTTTGAGCAGTTTAAACATATTCAAAATCTCAGCCTGCAATACCTTTCTCAACCTCACAGAAGGAAGGAGGAGAAAACGGCAGGTGAGGGAAGGCGGTACAAGGGAAGGGAAAGGAATTAACGCACTTTTAAATACATCCACCCGATCCACCACCTTAAAACACTTGTTCCCTTCACCACCAGCTACAAGATGCACTGCAGCAACCCACCAAGGCTTGTTCAGCAGCACCTTCCAAACCCACAACCACCTAGAAGGACAAGGGCAGCAGGCGCATGGGAACACCACCACCTCCAAGTCACACACCATCCTGACTAGGTTATTGCCGTCACTGCATCAAAATCCTGGAACTCCCTTCCTAACAGCACTGTGGGAGTACCTTCACCACACGGACGACAGCGGTTTAAGGTGGCGGCTCACCACCGCATTCGAGGGCAATTTGGGACAGGCAATAAATGCCGGCCTTGCCAGCGATGCCCACATCCCAGGAATGAATAAAAAATATTGTGTGTGTATTTCTTGCTTGCTATATTTTCAATGTTTCACACACGCCTTTTATATTAGAAAATCCAGTTTGAAACGAAGCTAAGTTTGGCTACAGGCTAATGAATTCAATGTTCAGTGTGCTGAATAGACAACACACCCATACAGCAGAGAAAGGGTTAACTTGTCATGTTCAACAGTCAATGTTTCCAGATACCTGAAGTCAGCAGGTTATCGTTTCCAACCAGATACCATAAAACAGCTGAGCGCGTAGTTTGTTTTACCTTAAAATTTGGAGACAACGCGTCACAACAGCTGCATTGGAACTTAACCTGGAGATCAATGAGCTATTCCTGGAAAGTCTGGTTTAGCATCTCAGGCATTTACTGAGGTGAGAAGTTAACATCCATGGGAAGCACCAATTGATTCTGGGGGCAGTAGAAATACCACAGGGCATCTCCTGGACATATGTGACGACCTCTCTGTATCTCCTTTAAGATACTCCTTAAAACCTACCTCTGTGACCAAGCTTTTGGACATCTGCCCCAATATCTCCGTATGTGGCTCGGTGCCAAATTTGGTTTGATAACATCCCTGTGAAGCGCCTTGGGATGTTTTACTACGCTAAAGGCAAGTTATTGTTGCAAACCAGACCCTCTACACAGCACATTGTGCACTGGAGCGGAGTGCTCCTTCTGTAGTTTTGCCCTCCAACATTAGTTATGTTTCTTTCACCTGATCCCCTCCACCAGCATGCCCCTGCTAGACACAAGCCTGCTGCACCAGCACTGTGCCCCTGCTAGACACCAGCCTGCTGCACCAGCATGGAGGCCCCGACCTGCGAGAGACCATCAGCGGCAGGTCGGGGCCATAAAAGGAGCAGCGGCCATTAGCAGCGTGGCGGCATCCCATTGCAAGGTACAGCGTGAGCTGGTGCAGGAGGACGATGGCAGTGAAGAGGGATGTCATCAAGGTCCAGGTTGGTGATTGGAGTGTGGGCAGGTACATCAGGAGCGGCGAGGTCAGGGCGCAGGAGCAGCGAGAGATTGCAGAGGGATGTAATCAGGAGCCAGGAAACACGCGAGTTCAGGGCCAGAAGAGGCGAGGGCCCAGGGGCAGCACGGGCCAGCCCACGCTGCGATATGTGTACGCACTAGGCCCGTGCAGCAGAACTGGTCTCCAGTCGTCTTGGGTAATCCTTGCCACTGGACCAAGACTTAGCTCTGTCAAGCCCATGTGTCTGGTGTGCAACGGTCACCACATGTTAAAAAAATCCACGCACAGGCATCTTCCACCCTACAGGATGTAGTTTGGGATCTGGAATATTAGGTCCTGCATTGAAACACCTGTGAACTCATCCTTTTTTGGCATAGAAGCAAGTCATCCTCGATACGAGGGACTGCCTATGATGATGATGATGAAGATGCAACAGCACTGTGTCCCTGCTAGACACCGGCCTGTTCCATCAGCACCGTGTCCTCTCAGTTTTGCGATCTTAAATTTGGGAAAGGGGCAAACAGAATGGCACCTTGCCTGGATCAGATGACGACCACAGATAAATCCTTGGCCTGTACAAGATGGTTTTGGTTCTTTTATCAATTCTCCCTCTGCACCGAGAAAAGCACAAAGCATCTCTACAAACTGCAACACGCCTCATTCACGGCTGCTTCCCTCGGTGTGCTTGTAGAATACTGCACACGCTCTCTCTGCTCTCACCTTTCCTGCTGAGTCACGTCAAACAAGTAGTCCTCTTCATGGTCGTTCTCAAATAGACTTGTCTTTTTTGGTGCCCTGGAGGCTGCAGCAGCCTTTGGTGCCACTTCCTTTCTCAATGGGGGCTGCACAGCCTCACCGTCCACGGGCGTCTGTGGTCCCGCGCTTTGCCATTCACTCTACAAAGGGAAACACACTGTAAGCAGCTAGCTTTTGGCATGGCAATGAGTGAGGTTTGCTAAGATAAATATATATTGGAGTGCTGGAAAAAGTTGGAGCGACTTACAAGAATAGGTGATTGTGCCTGGATGTCAAATCTTGAAGGACTGACGTTTAAGGCAAGAGCCGATTAGGAGGAAAATAAGCACGAGGAGGAGTAGGAGTAGGCCATACAGCCCCTCGAGCCTGCTCCGCCATTCAATTAGATCAGGGCTGATCTTCGACCTCAACTTTCCCGCCTGATCTCCGTATCCTTTGATTCCCCTACAGTCCAAAAATCTATCTATCTCACCCTTTCGGGTAGAGAATTCCAAAGATTCACAACGCAGTAAAGAAATTCCTCATCTCAGTCTTAAATGGCCGACCCCTTATCCTGAGTCGATGCCCCCGAGTTCGAGACTCTCCAGCCAGGGGAAATAACCTTCCTTGTCAATCCCCCCAAGAACCTTATGTTTCAATGATATCACCTCTCATTCTTCTGAACTCCAGGAAGCATTCTACTCAATATCCCCTCATAGGATAACCCTCTCATCCCAGGGATCAACCTAGTGAACCTTCGTGGCACCATCCCCAAGACAAGTATGTCGTTCCTCAGAGACACTATAGCCCCAAGTTTCCACACGCGGCAAAACAGGCGCCCCTCAAAGCTGGGCGCCCGTTTTTTGCGCCGTAAACGGCGCCTGAAAAAAAACACGCTATTCTCGAGCGCTTTGCAGCTCGATGTCAGCTTGGCGCAGCGCCCAGGGGGCGGAGCCTACCACTCGCACCGATTTTGTAAGTAGGAGGGGGCGGGTACCATTTAAATGAGTTTTTTTCGTGCTGGCAACCCTGCGCGTGTGCGTTGGAGCGTTCGCGCACGCGCAGTGTGAAGGAAACTTTGGCACTCGGCCATTTTTGTAGTTCTTTGTAGCTGTTCAATTTTTAAAATTTTTTAATAAAATCACATTGCCCTTCCATGATCAGCACTGAGGCTTCTTGCAGCAGTGAGAAGGCTGCAGGAAGCCTCAGAAGTTGAGGCAGCCGTTTCCCGACGGGTCCGACCGACGGCAGGGGGGCCTCCCCCCCCACTGCTGTCGGGAATGGCTGCCTCAACTTCTGAGGCTTCCTGCAGCCTTCTCACTGCCTGCTCCCCGCTGCCGTCGGTCGGGCCCTCATTGCCTTCCCCCCGCTGCCGTCGGGAATGGCTGCCTCAACTTGTGAGGCTTCCTGCAGCCTTCTCCCTGCCTGAAGCACTTTCACACAGGTAGGAACATGGTTTATTTAATCTTTTCTTTGCTTATAAATGTTTATTCAGGTTGGAATTATTTGTATAATATTTGTATAAGTATAACTGAGGATTTATTGTAGAATGTAATGACTTCCCTTCCCCACCCCCCCACCTCGTTCCGGACGCCTAATTTGTAACCTGCGCCTGATTTTTTAATGTGTAGACAAGGTTTTTTCAGGTCTACAAAAATCTTCACTTGCTTCATTCTAAGTTAGTTTGGAGTACGTTTTCACTGTGGAAACTTTCAAATCAGGCGTCAGTGGCCGGACACGCCCCCTTTTGAAAAAAAAAATTCAGTTCCAAAGTGAAACTGTTCTACCCGACTAGAACTGCAGAAAACTTAAACGTGGAGAATTCCGATTTCTAAGATACTCCGTTCTCCACCAGTTGCTCCTAAAAATCAGGAGCAAATCATGTAGCAACTTGGGGCCATAATCTCCACTTATGTGTCGAGACTGTAGAAGCTGGGATTGTTCTCTTTAGAGCAGATGAGGTGAAGGGAAGGTTTGATAGAGGTGCTCAAAATCATGAGGAGTTTTGATAGGGTAAATAAGGAGAAACTCTCTCCACTGGCAGGAGTCAGTAACCAGAGGACACATTTTTAAGAAAATTGGCAAAAAATCAAGGTGGGTTATGAAGAATTCTTCTTACCTAGCATGATCTGGAATGCACTGCCTGAAAGGGTGGTGGAAGCAGATTCAATAGTAGCTTTCGAAAGGGAACTGCATATACACTTGGGGAAAGGCAGGCGAGTGGTACTAATTGCATAGCTTTCAAAGAGCTGGGACAGGCACGATGGGACTAATGGCCTCCTCCTGTGATAACAGTCTGAGCAGGAGTCAGCAGCAGGGAGGCAACTAAAGGCACCAAACCGGTCAAGCAGGGATACAAGGAAGGCGGAGAGGGTTTAGAGAGGGAGCTCGAGCGTGGGAGAGAGATAGCGAAGGCTCTGCCAGGATGGAGGGAGCAGGGAATGCTCATCAGACCAGAGTTAGAAGAGAAACCCAGGACGCAGTGAGCAATGTAGCGATGCAGAGAAACCATGAAGTGATTTGAGGATGGGAATTTAGAAGTTGAAGTGCTGAGGGACGGGGATCCAATGAAGATCAAGAATGGGGCGACAGGCAAGTGGGATTGTGCGACTTTAGGACGCAGAGCTCTGGATGAATTTGTTTAGAGGGGGTAAAAATTTGGGAGGCTAGCAAAGAAAGCATTGCAGAGGGGGAAGGATTAGGGTGGTAAAACTATGCTGGGGGTTTCAGCAGTGGGGGCAAGCAGGACAATATTCCAGTGTCGGTCATGGACTTGATGTGGAATTTGCAGCTCAGCTCAGGATCAAGGGCCACCCGCATGGCAACTGAATGTTGTGCAGGGCGAGCATTCAGGAAGGATAGGCTTTTGGGCAGATGTGTGTAAACTCTCCGAACGCCTCACCTTGTCATCACTGCCGAACAATGCAGTGGCTTTCGATCCACTGGCTGGAGGCTTAGGTTCACGCAGTTGCTGGGACTTCTTCGCTGGTGAAATATCCTTCGAAGGAGCAGCAGCGAAGAGATCACCCTATAAAACCCAGCACAAACAGGCAATCGCACCAGACTCTGAACCCTTCAACATGTCCAGACATTCACCAACCAGGGAGGATAAGCTAAATATTCTTCCAGTCCTGCAGATTATACCAGTTAATCCTGTTCACAGGCCACATGAAAAAGCCAGTGTGGTCAGCAAGACCTCGTAATCATGCGCTATAATTTACTATTGCTACAAAGCAAAGGATCCCATTCATTAATGCAGACAGGACACATATATTTAACTGAAATTTAGCAGTAATGCAAGTCTGCCAAGTCAGTCGCATATTTACTTTCTATATTTAATATAAGTGGCAAAAGAACCAGAAGGGAGATGCAGATAAACGAGTTGTTACAATTTGGATTGCACTGAAAGGGTGGTGGGAACAGATTCAATAACTTTCAAAACAGAATTGGATAATCATTGAAAAGAAAAAATTGCAGGACTACGGGGAAAAAGCAGTGGGACTGGGACTAATTGGATCGTTCTTTCAAAGAGCCGGCACAGGCACAATGGGCCGATTGGCCGCCTTCTGTACTGCATGATTCAATGATTTCAGAAACGGATCAGCAAACGCCTGCTCCCATTTGGCACATCAAATGTAAGCTGTGTTGAGAAAGGCTCCTGGATATTATACAACTGCTGAGAATCAGAATGCTTACTGCACAGGCGGCCATTCAGCCAGTCGAGCCCGTGCCAGTTCTCTGCAAGAGCACTTCAGCCAGTCCCACTCCTCAGCCCTTTTCCCGTAGACCTGCAATTTTTTTCCCTTTCAGGTACTTATCCAACTCCCTTTTGAAAGCCACGACTGAGTCTGCCTCCACCACCCTTTCAGGCAGGGCATTCCAGATCCCAACCAGTCGCTGCGTAATAAAGTTTTTCCACATCGCCTTTGGTTCTTCCATACTTTCTTACATTGCTTGTGAGAACAAGTGATAACATTAAGTGAGGTGGAACTTAGTAGCAACAGGCCAGCAGTGTAGGCTGGAGGTTTCACTGCAGCACAGAAGAAACAGACTCATTTCCATTACCGTCAAGCAGGGCCGTTCCATTCAGTGTTCAGTCCAGAGTGCCCAGTTTAGAATTTACTACATACAATTCACAGGGAGTCTGACCGAGTGACTCAGGTACTTGTGAAATAGAACCTCTCTCTTCGGGCCAAACTGTGATTTATCCTCAGCCCTACGTAATTATCTCATTATAGCACCTTCCCAACAATACTGGAAAACTTAGCATAAGAAACAAAGAGAAGGAGAAAGAGAGAAAGGGTGAGAGAGAAAGAAAAAGAGACAGAGAAAAAAGGTAGAGAAAGAAAGATGGAGAAAAAGGAGAGAGGAGAAAGAAAAGAGGAAAGAAAGAACAAGAAACACAAAAATAAATTACAGGGACTGAAGAAAGCCATGTTTCTCTCTCAGGTGAGGGGATTGAAAAAGCGTCTGATCAAATTTGTCGCCCACTTGACCCTCGTTTGTGTGGTTCACAACGCTGTCATTTGAACCTTTCAATGAGATTCTCTTTTAACCCCCTTCCTGGTACCTCTGCAGATTATTCAATTAAGAATGCACTACTTTGGTCTATATGGATTACACAATATTAGAAGGATGATTATTGATAAATTCTATATATTTTTTTTTAAATCAGATGTTTTACAAAATTAACAGAAAATTATTTTACCTCATCGTCGTCGAAGAACGAGATTGGAACCTGATTGGATCTGATCTGGCCCTTGGATGATTGCTTTGATTGGCGCCTTTTTGTGTCTTTGTTTGAAGAGAATAAGTCCTGTTATGGACGGGAAGGCACAACTCAACTCTTCTGCTTCCTTCCAAACTCAATTATAATTATGTCCAGAGAATGAATGCAAAAGATTACAGCGACACAACAGGATTAGGGATACTTCCCTTGTACTGCAGGGACGAGGAGGACCCACGGTTCGATCACCAGTCGGGTCTATCAAGTTAGCTGAACTTGGCTGTAACTGGGCTCAACGGCCTGGGTTAGGGATGGGGAATAATCAGGCAGGGGTCCCATGTCTAACTGCAACCCAGTGACACCTACCGGAAGTGTGCCGGTGAAATCAGGATAGGGTGTGGCTTGGCTGAAATTCTTAGCAAGCAATGGGAGTGGTATTAGGGCGCTATTCATGGAAAAGAGCCTGCTGACACTCACCATCGAGGGCTCTCACAAGTTTGGTCAGATAGCAGAGGGCAGCCAGCCCCAGTGTAAAGCCTCCAACATTCTGGCTTAATTTTTTATTAGCCTTAGTTGAAGACTCAGTATTTGGTATACGGTCAGTATTACATGAGACGAGAGTTGTGGAAGCCGGGGCATTGAATAAATTTACGACAGCGGTAGACAGTTTCTTAACCGATATGGGATTAAGGAGTTATGGGGAGCGGGCAGGGAAGTGGACCCGAGTCCATGATTATATAAAATGGAGCAGGCTTGAGGGGTCGTATGGCCTTCTCCTGCTCCTATTTCTTATGTTCTTATGTTCTGCCTGGGGCTGTAACTTGCACATCGAGTGCCGACCGGCTGCTAAAAGATTTGGAATTTCACCCAACGAGGCAGATTTTACAATCATTTTTTTCTAAAACAATCTATTTCTGGGGAAAGCGGAAAAATAAAACTTTCTGCGGATAGAAATACTCAGCGGATACAAGCAGCACATTCCTGCAAGTGTCAGCGAACCACTTGCAGCAGTCACGTGGGCCTTTGTAGCACAGCAAGGATATTGGATTCTCAGCGGCCACTTCCCTTACCTGAGATTCTTCTTCATCAGAGAAGAGACCAGAGCTGGTCTGGGACTTCTCGGCCAGCGGGGGCGAGGATTCCACAACTTCCGATTGCGGCTCTGCATTCTTGAAAATACGACAAAGGCAAATTCAGTACCCAAAATTCCCACCAACGTCTCCCTTCTCTCCTCACACCTACCCACCCCAGCCAGCTTTCCCCACGCAAGATCAGTTCCAGCATTGCAGCCTCTCACCCAAATGAAGAGTCGCTGCTTTCAGGAGAGGAGAAAGATTTATTTTTAAAGTGGCACGTTATGGATGTTTTATGATAAATATGGAATGGTTGCAATGTTATCAACCAGTATTTACATCTCTCACTCTGGAATGTCATTCTAAGACAGTGTTTCTCAAACTGGGGTCCATAGAGGCTTTCTGGGAGTCCGTGACTGGAGGGAATGTCAAGCCTGCTCATTATAAAACCGACATGAATTCATTCTTGCAAATTATTCTCAACAGCTGGGCCCGCCTCCTCACAGAGGCCCACAGCTCTCACTCGCTTTGCAACGGGCGCGCCCTGCAGGTCGAGCAGATTCCTCTCCCGGCGCCGCGAACCTGTGCCATCCGACAGTTGTGCGTGGTCAGAGCGTCCGCGGGGCCCTTCAAACACGGGCCTGAACGTGTTCACGCAAACACGTACAATCCCACAGTGCAGCTGATACAGAACAGGCCAATGAGTCAGGCTTCCACAGCATGGGCATCGTTAATCATGCCCTCACTCATCTTGCCCAGCCGGCTGACGGCTTTAAACATTGTGAAGCACTAAGTGGCTAATAGGTGCCACTTGTTGCCACGGAGTACCCAGAATTGATGCAAGAAGCAGGCACACCCATCTCACTGATATCTGTTTTCTTAAATACCCGTTTTCTTAAAAGTATTTTTAAAACACTCTACATGCGACATTTTCATACTTTTAGAGTATTATATAGTATAATTTAGATGGGAGTCCATTATTACTAATCGATTTGAGGATGTAACGAGCAGGGTGGATGAAGGGGATCCAGTTGATGTGGTGTATTTGTATTGCCAGAAAGCATTTGACAAGTTGCCGCATAAAAGGTTACTGCACAAGATAAGAGCTCACGCTTTGGGGGGAATATATTAGCATGGATGAAGGATTGGCAAACTAACAGGAAAGAGAGAGAGAGTTGGGATAAATGGGTCATTTTGAGGTTGACAAACTGTAACCAAAATAGTTCGTGAACTCCCGTTCCAAGATGCTCACTCACCTGCGGCGCTCTAGATTTCTCTTTGACTGGTTTCGGTGTAACACTTGCTTCAAAGAGTCCGCTGTCCTCGCTGTCATCAAAGAGACTGGCGGCCAGCTTGGATTCGATAGGAGCTGAGAGAAGAAGCAGAAGGGAAGAAACGTCGACGCAAAGGCTTTGCAAAATCATTTAATACCACAGGGAAATAATCGGCAGTCTCTCAGAATATGACCCAAGTTCAAATGTATTCATTACCAAATGTGTTAAAACACCTTAAGCCTTCTTACTCAACTCAGGTTTTAAATTCCCCTGTTACCCAATGACAGGGACTGGCTACCTTGCACTTCCTTCCTTCTTGCCGAGTGTTCCTAAACATTAAGCAAACCAGGATTCTCTGCACTCCCAAATGATGAGGTGTGATCGCCAGAAGCAACTGCATGGCCTCCTGCCACGGTGTTGAAAGATCCTAGCACACTCGGGCAGGGTTTGTTCTCAGCAGCATCACGCCAACGGGTATGGGGACAGTGCAGGAAAGTGGCGTTGAGGTAGATGATCAGCCATGAATGGTGGAGCATGTTCGAGGGGCCGAATGGCCTACGCCTGCTCCTAATTCTTATGTTCTTACATTGTTAAACCTTGTATAGCGATGAATAGCCCGACAACATCGCCCACTCTCGCTTCGGCAGCACCTCCCAAACCCGCAACCTCCACCACCTAGGACAAGGGCAACATGTGTGTGGGAAGACCATCGCCTCCAAGTCACGCACCATCCTAGTTTAGAAATATATCGGCCGTTCCTTCATCGTCGCTGGGTCAAAATCCCTCCCTAACTGCACTGTGGGAGCACCTTCACCACACGGACTGCAGCGGTTCAAGGCGGCGGCTCACCACCACCTTCTCAGGGATGGCAATAAATGCTGGCCTTGCCAGCGACGCCCACATCCCGAGAATTAAATTTAAAAACTTAAACTAATTAGATTTTTTCCACACCCGTGGGAGCGCATCATACAATAAACCCTACACTAGGCCTGGACCGATGCCGAGGCCTCAGGTGCTAATCTGGACCTGTCTCCTGTACTGAATCCGAGCAACAGCAAGATTGCACCGTACCAGCCCTTCTCAGGGTTTCTACAGCTGGGCCGAGCATCAGCTGGTTCTGCTGCAGCTTTTCAGGACAACAATCTTGACCTCAAAACAGAATACTTATTTGTGGGAAATACGAAGTGATAATACAGACCAGGCCCTGGCAACCTCTGCAGTCAAGTTTGTTAATTACTTCTGCTTCAACAGACATTCAGCCGCTATGCATCATCAAACACAAAAACTTTAAACTCTTCCTTCAGAAAATGTAGAGTGTGAAGTTTTGTATTTGAGAGTCCCATAATCATGCACTACTGAAGAAAAACTCCAAATTAAAAAAAATAAATCTGTCCCAATGGAGCAGATAAATATGATTTATGAGTACATGCACAAAGCTGACAAGACCACAAGAATCACTTGACAGGGAGGCAAAGACAGACCACGACTCTGACAGAAATTTTTCGAAGGGCGTAACAGTGTGGCCCTGCATTCCTCAACAATGTGACCTGAACTGACCCAGTTTTATCGCTGACTGAATCAGGTCAAGCACTGATATAACCAATTAGAAACATAGAAAATAGATGCAGGATTAGGCCATTCAGCCCTTCGAGCCTGCACCACCATTCAATAAGATCATGGCTGATCGTTCACCTCAGTACCCCATTCCTGCTTTCTCTCCATACCCCCTGATCCCTTTAGCCGTAAGGGACATATCTAACTCCCTCTTGAATATATCCAGTGAACTGGCAACAACAACTCTCTGCGGTAGGGAATTCCACGGGTTAACAACTCTGAGTTAAGAAGTTTCTCCTCATCTCAGTCCTAAATGGCTTAGCCCTTATCCTTAGATTATGTCCCATGGTTCCGGACTTCCCCAGTATCAGGAACATTCTTCCTGCATCTAACCTGTCCAATCCTGTCAGAATTTTATATGTTTCTATGCGATCCCCTCATCCTTCTAAACTCCAGTGAATACAGGCCCAGTCGATTCAGTCTCTCCTCATATGTCAGTCCTGCCATCCCGGGAATCAGTCTGATGAACCTTCGCTGTACTCCCTCAATAGCAAGAACGTCCTTCCTCAGGATTAGGAGATCAAAACTGAACACAATATTTCAGGTGAGGCCTTACCAAGGCCCTGTACAACTGCATTAAGACCTCCCTGCTCCTATACTCAAATCCCCTAGCTATGAAGGCCAACATGCTATTTGCCTTCTTCACCACCTGCTGTACCTGCATGCCAACTTTCAATGACTGATGTACCATGACACCCAGCACTGAACCCTGTGGCACCCCACTCACTAGTCACTGCCTGCCATTCTGAAAAGGACCCGTTTATCCCGACTCTCTGCTTCCTGTCTGCCAACTAGTTCTCTATCCACGTCAATACCCCCAATACAATGCGCCTTAATTTTGCACACTAATCTCTTGTGTGGGACCTTGTCAAAGTCCAAATACACCACATCTACTGGTTCTCCCCTGTCCACTCTACCAGTTACATCCTCAAAGAATTCTAGATTTGTCAAGCATGATTTCCCTTTCATAAATCCATGCTGACTTGGACCGATCCTGTCACTGCTTTCCAAATGCGCTGCTATTTCATCTTTATTAACTGATTCCAACATTTTCCCCACGACCGATATCAGGCTAACCGGTCTATAATTCTCTCTCCCTCCTTTTTTAAAAAAGTGGTGTCACATTAGCTACCCTCTAGTCCATAGAATCTGATCCAAAGTCGATAGACTGTTGGAAAATGATCACCAATGCATCCACTATTTCTAGGGCCACTTAAGTACTCTGGGATGCAGACTATCAGGCCCTGGGAATTTATCGGCCTTCAATCCCATCAATTTCCCAAACACAATTTCCTGATAAATAAAGATTTCCCTCAGTTCCCCCTTCTCGCTCGACCCTCGGTCCCCTACTATTTTCGGGAGGTTATTCGTGTCTTCCTTAGTGAAGACAGAACCAAAGATTTGTTCGATTGGTCTGCCATTTCCTTGTTACCCATTATGAATTTACCTGATTCTGACTGCAAGGGACCTATATTAGTCTTCACTAATCTTTTTCTCTTCACATAGCTATAGAAGTTTTTGCAGTCAGTTTTTATCTTCCCTGCAAGCTTACTCTCATACTCTATTTTCCCCCTCCTAATTAAACCCTTAGTCCTCCTCTGCTGAATTCTAAATTTCTCAGTCCTCAGGTTTGCTGCTTTTTCTGGCCAATTTATATGCCTCTTCCTTGGATTTAACACTTTCCCGAATTTCCCTTGTTAGCCACGTTTTATTTTTACTCCAGACAGGGATGTACAATTGTCATAGTTCACCAATGTGATCTTTAAATGTCTGCCATTGCCTATCCACTGTCAACCCTTTAAGTATCATTTTGCCAATCTATTCTAGCCAATTCACATCTCATACCATAAAAGTTACCTTTCCTTAAGTTGTCTTTCTTTCATGTATGGGATATGAATACGCTTTAAATTTCAAACGTGTTGGGGTTTTTCCACTACATTTTTCAAAGGGAGGGATTACTCTGAACTCTGATGGAAATGATAAATGGTCTCTTAGACAAGTCAAAATCTGGCTTTACCTTCTTGCAATAATTTGTCAACCTTTACTCCGTACTTTCTGCATCAAACCTGTCCAGTCCCGTCAGAATTTTATATGTTTCTATGAGATCTCCTCTCATCCTTCTAAACTCCAGTGAATAAATGCCCAGTCGATCCAGTCTCTCCTCATACGTCAGTCCTGCCATCCTGGGAATCAGTCTGGTGAATCTTCGCTGCACTCCCTCAATAGCAAGAACGTCCTTCCTCAGATTAGGAGATCAAAACGGAACACAATATTCCAGGTGAGGCCTCACCAAGGCCCTGTACAACTGCAGTAAGACCGCCGGGCTCCTATACTCAAATCCCCTCGCTATGAAGGCCAACATACCATTTGCCTTCTTCACCACTTGCTGTACCTGCATGTCAACTTTCAATGACTGATGTACCATGACACCCAGGTCTCGTTGCACCTCCCCTTTTCCTAATCTGCCGCCATTCAGATAATATTCTGCCTTCGTGTTTTTGCCCCCAAAGTGGATAACCTCACATTTATCCACATTATATTGCATCTGCCATGCATTTGCCCACTCACCTAACCTGTCCAAGTCACCCTGCAGCCTCTTAGCGTCCTCCTCACAGCTCACACCGCCACCCAGCTTAGTGTCATCTGCAAACTTGGAAATACTACACTCAATTCCTTTATCTAAATCATTAATGTATATTGTAAAGAGCTGGGGTCCCAGCACTGAGCCCTGCAGCACCCCACTAGTCACTGCCTGCCATTCTCAAAAAGACCTGTTTATCCCGACTCTCTGCTTCCTGTCTGCCAACCAGTTCTCTATTCACGTCAGTACATTACCCCCAATACCATGTGCTTTAATTTTGCACACCAATCTCTTGTGTGGGACCCTGTCAAAAGCCTTTTGAAAGTCCAAATACACCACATCCACTGGTTCTCCCTTGTCCACTCTACCAGTTACATCCTCAAAAAATTCTAGAATATTTGTCACGCATGATTTCCCTTTCATAAATCCATGCTGACTTGGACCGATCCGGTCACTGTTTTCCAAATGCTCTGCTATTTCATCTTTAATAATTGATTCCAATATTTTCCCCACTACTGATGTCAGGCTAACCGGTCTATAATTACCCGTGCTCTCACTCCCTCCTTTCTTAAAAAGTGGTGTTACATTAGCAACCCTCCAGTCCATAGGAACTGATCCAAAGTCAATCGACTGTTGGAAAATGATTAGACATTGCTCAACCACCACAGGATTCACACAATGCGATTGAACAGAACGCAGTTTTGCAGGGGGTCCCTGCATAGTCTGAAAGTTTTGATGATCTGATTTTCCTTGTTATATAGTTGTCTCATCTACAACTTGCATTTATATAGCGCCTTTAACGAAGTAAAATGTCCCAAGGCTCTTCACAGAGCGTTCTCAAACACAATTTGACACTGAGCAGCATAAGGAGATATTGGGACCAGTCACCAAAAGCTTGGTGAAAGAGGTAGGTTTTAAAGGTGTGTCTTAAAGGAGGAGAGAGAGGAAGAGAGACTACCTCTAGAAAGAAAGACTTGCATTTATATAACACCTTTCACAACCACCGGATGTCTCAAAGTGCTTTACAGCCAATGAATTACTTTTGGAGTGTAGTCACTGTTGTAATTTAGGTTACATGAAGCAGAATCCATGGGTGTTACTACTACTGCAGGTGTGCAGGGGTCTGGTTTTATTCTAAACCCAGCTTTAATTAAAGGTAGCAGCAGCTACATGTGTCGGAGTTAGTTTGAAACAAGGCCCAGATTTACCCAACGTTGAGGTTTTCACATTTGATCCAAATAAGTCGCCATCTTCCTCCTCGTCGAACAGCCCTGCAGCATCGGCCGGTTCAGAAGCCGGAGGGGCTTTCACTGCCTTTTTCTTTGCTTCCTTCTCCTGGATCGTCTCAGAAATCACATTGCCACCAAATAAATCTCCACCTGAAAGGGAAAATCAAAACGGTCAGTGTCCCTGCACAGCGACATGAACGAAATTAAATAACAGCTAGAACACGGCTAGAAATTAAAAGCAGAGAATTGTGGATCTACGCAGCAGTTGTGACAGCAGCAGGGAGAGAGGTTAAAGTTTGCAGTGGAACACTTCACCACACTGGGAGATAAAGATAAAATTTTATCTCAAAATGATTTTTATGTTCTCCACCTCAAAACATTAACCCGTCTTTTCATTTTCAAATGCTGTGTACTTCCACCATCTTCCACTTCTTTCAGACTTCCGACCGTTGTCATTTTGCTTTCTATCTCTACATAAAGACTCTTTGGTAAAGTACAAGGTAAGGCTGTATAATTCCTGTCCCTGGGGCAGGAACGTTATAGGAAACTTGGCTATAGAATGAGGGGAAAACGCTGTGAGGCACACTGAGCTACGCCAGCGGATTTCCAAATCCCTGGGATAAAGACCTCTTTCTCTAACCCCAGTGATAGATCAAAGCATTATCCTGTCATTTTTCTCAATTCCTCCTCCCACCTGAAAAGGCACTGAGGGTAGGGAAAGCAGCCACCTCTGGAGCCTCCCTCCAAATAGTCCAAAAACAGAGGTCACAGGATAAGGATAAGGGGTGAGCCATTTAGGACCGAGATGAGGAGAAACTTCTTCACTCAGAGAATTGTGAACCTGTGGAATTCTCTACCACAGAAAGTTGTTGAGGCCAGTTCATTGGATATATTCAAAAGGAAGTTAGATGTGGCCCTTATGGCTAAAGGGATCAGGGGGTATGGAGAGAAAGCAGGAATGGGGTACTGAAGTTGCATGATCAGCCATGATGATATTGAATGGTGTTGCAGGCTTGAAGGGCCGAATGGCCTACTCCTGCACCTACTTTCTATGTTTCTATGTTTCGATAGAGCGCGTCAGGCCACTCAACCATAGTCTGGGATATTTCAGAAAGACAAACATCAAATATCTGTTGGGAGTTGAAACGTTTCATATGTTCAGCTTTGCTCATGTACAGAGAGTAAATTGCTCAAGTCTCCAACCTTGGGCTGAATAATGAAACCACAGAATAAATACACACGCGTGCAGACAGTTAGACACAAGACAAGACTGTTGTTCAGTATCGGCACAGTGGTTAATCACAGAAAACCTACCGGGGTAAATAGAAATTGCTCCAACTGGTACTTTTTTCCCAGATTTTCTTACAGCAGGTTCTGATTTTAAAATTAAAGAAAAAAGTTTAAAATGGGAGAATAACTCAAAAGAAACCAACAACCTCAGACCCTAA
Organism: Pristiophorus japonicus; assembly: GCF_044704955.1. Lineage (NCBI taxonomy): Eukaryota > Metazoa > Chordata > Chondrichthyes > Pristiophoridae > Pristiophorus > Pristiophorus japonicus. Next base: position 28,956,522 of record NC_091998.1, on the reverse strand, counting down.
ATATATTTCCTGTTTTCAGACACAACTGATACAACAAAATTACAATCCAAGAACGGTCATGGGAACTGGCCTCACGTAGTCTGGTGTCGAGGAAACGTCCTCGCTCCTGGAGAACAGGTCTTGGCAGTAGCTGCGCACAGCACATCACAAAGCATCAGCGCCTTCACTTTCCCAAACCAACAACTTTTCTGTGAATAAGTTCTTTTAACCCACAAAAGGAAACTCCCAACAATCTGAGCTACTGTCAATATCATGAATTCCACCCACAAGAAAAAATAGTGTGGAAATAATCAGGGGCGGGGGGGTGGTAAAAGCAGTCAAACCACAAGCTCCAGCTATGAGCTAGTCCGCACCATCTATACCGCCCATGGTTACGGCAGGCAACCACCTATAGTGGGCAATTAATACTAACTATTTGCCATCACCAAAGATGTCAATTACAAGTGCATCGTTTAGAACGTACTAAATGCGCCAGCTATTTCGGGCAGACGCCGATGTTCAATTGACAGGAAAGAAAGACTGGCATTTATATAGCGCCTTTCACGACCACCGGACGTCCCAAAGCGCTTTACAGCCAATGAAGTACTTTTGAAGTGTAGGTACTGCGTCAGAAACGCAGCAGCCAATCTGTGCACAGCAAGCTCCCACAAACAACAATGTGATAATGACCAGAAATCTGTTTTTAAGATGTTGTTGATTGACGGATAAATATTGGCCAGGACATCGAGGATAATTCCGCTACACTTTTTTGAAATAATGCCATGGGATCTTTTATGTCCACCTGAGAGAGCAGACGGGGCCTCGGTTTAACATCTCATCTAAAAGACAACATCTCTGACAGTGCAGCATGTCCCTGGAGTGGGACTTGAACCCACAACCTTCGAACCCACAATCTCTTCTGACTCAGAGGCGAGAGTGCTGCCCACTGAGCCATTGGCTGACAGTTCGCACCTCATTAAGGTGCGGTTACCCTGGATACCAAGTCCCCTTCCAAGTAGTGTCAGGTTACAGCCTGCGCTAATTAGCAAACATGTAATTGAGGAGGATTGAGAACTGGTTGGCAGACAGGAAGCAAAGAGTAGGAGTAAATGGGTACTTTTCAGAATGGCAGGCAGTGACTAGTGGGGTACCACAAGGTTCTGTGCTGGGGCCCCAGCTGTTTACATTGTACATTAATGATTTAGACGAGGGGATTAAATGTAGCATCTCCAAATTTGCAGATGACACTAAGTTGGATGGCAGTGTGAGCTGCGAGGAGGATGCTATGAGGCTGCAGAGTGACTTGGATAGGTTAGGTGAGTGGGCAAATGCATGGCAGATGAAGTATAATGTGGATAAATGTGAGGTTATCCACTTTGGTGGTAAAAACAGAGACAGACTATTATCTGAATGGTGACAGATTAGGAAAAGGGGAGGTGCAACGAGACCTGGGTGTCATGGTACATCAGTCATTGAAGGTTGGCATGCAGGTACAGCAGGCGGTTAAGAAAGCAAATTGTATGTTGGCCTTCATAGCGAGGGGATTTGAATACAGGGGCAGGGAGGTGTTACTACAGTTGTACAGGGTCATGGTGAGGCCACACCTGGAGTATTGTGTACAGTTTTGGTCTCCTAACTTGAGGAAAGACATTCTTGCTATTGAGGGAGTGCAGCGAAGGTTCACCAGACTGATTCCCGGGATGGCGGGACTGACCTATCAAGAAAGACTGGATCAACTGGGTTTGTATTCACTGGAGTTCAGATGAATGAGAGGGGATCTCATAGAAACGTTTAAAATTCTGATGGGTTTAGACAGGTTAGATGCAGGAAGAATGTTCCCAATGTTGGGGAAGTCCAGAACCAGGGGTCACAGTCTAAGGATAAGGAGTAAGTCATTTAGGACCGAGATGAGAAGAAACTTCTTCACCCAGAGAGTGGTGAACCTGTGGAATTCTCTACCACAGAAAGTTGTTGAGGCCAATTAACTAAATATATTCAAAAAGAAGTTAGATGTAGTCCTTACTACTAGGGGGATCAAGGGGTATGGCGAGAAAGCAGAAATGGGGTACTGAAGTTGCATGTTCAGCCATGAACTCAATGAATGGCGGTGCAGGCTCGAAGGGGTGAATGGCCTACTCCTGCACCTATTTTCTATGTTTCTAATCGGGTGACATTCTGAATGGAAATTGATATTTGAGAAGCGCTACTCCTTTTACCTGCTCCCCATGACAGCTGGTTATTACTGCGCCATTCACACCCTATCTTGACTCATCTTTTGTTTCCTAACTGGTGCTATTACCATCTCAATTCGGCCCATCATCTAATCTCTCCTGCCTTCCACCTTATCACAGACCTTCCCTCTTGTTCTTTCCTCCCCTTCGCCTTTCACTCCCCCCGCACTTCCTTAACAATCTGTTACATCTCGAACTGTTGCCAGTTCTGACGAAGGGTCACAGACCTGAACCGTTAACTCTGTTTCTCTCCACAGATGCTGCCCGACCCGCTGAGATTTCCAGCATTTTCTGTTTTCTCTTTCACATTTCAGCATCCGCGGTATTTTTGCTTTTGTAGTCCTTTTACCGTCCACCTCGTATAGCGGGCAAACCACGGCAACGCGGTCGTGCCCGATGTTCTCCTACAGGCAGTGACACGGTGAAGTACGTGGACACGGGACAAGTCAGAGCTCGGATCTTGCACCAGTGTTGCGACAGATTTAGTGCAGGGCTCTGAAGGGCGAGATCAGTAAACACCCTTTCATGAAGGTCCCATCATTAGGTTTCAGGAACAGATGAAGCGTCAGAGGGGAAGTAGTTTGGTTACAATCTAAATCACCAACTGCAACGTTATGATTAGGCACCAACTCAGAGGAAAGGCATTATTTTTTTTTTTTAAAAAAAGGATTTCACCATCCCCCAAAACCTGAATTGCAGCATTCATTACAATTGGCTAACATTTCAGCATCAAGACCAACGTAGAACTGTCGCACGCTCCAATGCTGGACTAATCATTTCAATCAGGCCCAAGATAAACTGCACATGAAACATTTAGGAATATTAGCTGCTTTTCAGAAAATCAACACTTTAAATCCGTGCGAGTAACCTATTATAGAACGCTGGTTCTCAGCACTCGATGCCAGGTCATAAACCGACCACTCACCATTACTAACAGCTGGTTTCACTTCCTTCCCTTCGTCAAGTTCCTCCTTCGGTGCCTCCGCAAAAAGGTCACCCTGGGAAAAAAACCAGTATTTTTGTAAATTAAATTGAAGTTTTAAACGTCGTGACATGTTAACTCTGGGCCCGAGGCTTCAATCCAGCCTCGAGCCCCAGCCCAACAACGGAGGGGTAAAGTGCACGACTGAGACAGATACCCAGACGCTCCCAGATGCCATCCTGGGTTTATATAATCTCAGCCGAGGCAGGACTGGAGGCACAACAGTTGACGAATTGATGTTAGTGTCGAGGGGGGGGGGGGGGGTGGGGCGGGAAGAGAGGAGAGAAACTGGACGTCTTGAATCATTAACAAGGAGGGAGCGGCAAATGGGGAAGTGGAGAAGTGGGTAATGAACGAGGTGGAGGGGGAGGGGTGGAGGGGCAACCAAGGAAGTGGGGCAACGAGGAAGTGGGGAAGGCGGCACATACAATAGAATAGCCTATTGATATCACCCAAGGTCACATGAATGGCAGCCAGTTGGGCAGGTATCAGAGCAACAGCACTGATGGAAGCAGATCCCAGCACGTCAGTGACATCAGGCAGACGGCAGAAGACTGGAGAAAACAGAAGCTTGCCTGCTTTTGGCCAGCTGTAAAAACAGGTCCCAACGCAGTTCCTAGTGGAAACAGACCTACACCAAGGCATCAGCAATTCTGCAGTAACCTGGTCCCGGGCTGGAAGGACAGTGTGCTGAACAATTTGCATTTACAGTCCTCCTCACATCACAGAGACTTTAGTTATTGTATCTCAGAAATCAGACTCCGATTTTTATTAATACCATCTGGACTCGAAATTTTAATTTTCTAAACAGCAACATCTCTATACTAACCTCGTCATCATCAAAAAGGCCTTTCCCTCCACTGAAGAGGCCACCTTTGCTGTAAAATGGAGAATAGACGTCACTTTCGTCGGCATTCTCAGACGTGAATAAGTTCTCGTCATCTTCTGACATGAAAAAAAAAGGGCATTGCACGAGTGGTCACAAGCATTTCAGTAAAGTGCTGTGATACTGCCATACATGTTCAAACTGTGATAAACACCCAGTGCAATGATGGAGTCAGCCCTTCAAAACATGGGTTATGTCTGGGGTGTGGGGGCAGGGTATTTTATGCTGTCTGGCTGAAGTACTGGTGGTTACTGGACTGTTACAGGTGATGGGAACAACTTGGTGATTAATTAAGAGCAGTGTACAAGAAGCACAATGACACTGAAAATCATTAGTTTAAGATTCTTCACCAACAGCACCCCCCCACCTAACCAAGTCGATCGATCAATACTTTAATAAGGCTAATGATAGTACTGGCAGTTGTTCACCCTGGAATATATAGCAGTGGAGAATTTCCAGCACGACAGAGACTAACCAGTTCCAGCATCGCAGCCATATCCTGTTGTGACTTGATACATTTAGGTTACTCACTGTACACTCCCTATCGCAACAACTGATCCAATGAGGAAGTGGGGGAAAATAGGAGCTTTCTTCTCCCCGCCCAATACAGACCACCACAACCACGATATACCAATATTCGGGCCGCAACAATCAGGAAGCTGTAACCAAAGTGTTGTAACCAATGACAACCGAGCTTTTCCAACATAGACGGAATCTGCTGGCCTTCACAGTCCATCTTCAGTATCCCAAGCGTGGACACTGAGGAAGAATAGGTTAAGATTTACGATCCTATATCAGTGTACTTGTGCTCACAATAAAGCTCCCTTTTCCCAAAAATGTTAATCTACCATTAAGCAAAGTTTTGCTATAAAAACTTCTTCCAGTGCTTTTCTTGGTCAAGAGAGCGCATTTGGATGGAGCACGCTGACCCAGCTCTCCGCAGCAGTTCCTGCTCGGATTTGATCTCCCTTTGGCAGCCCAGAGTAACAGGAGCTTCTTTTTTGCACGGTCGGTCCAGAGCCCTGGATCCCACTTGCCCATCCCATGTGCAACTAAGGCAGCTGCCACCTGATGCGATAAATGTTGTGGCAAAGCAGATTCACTGGTCACCCAACCTTTTATTAATTCAGCTGACAAATGGCCCAACATGCTTGTGCTTCTGGTATCCAAACACAAAGCTCAAAGCGTTTTCAGTAATTCAAAACCCCACTAGAAATGTACAAGAATATTTTGCACCCGTGCTTTATGCTGACAAACACATTTTACATTTAAACAAAACTGCCCCATTATACAGTTTAAAATCACAAGCCTTTGGTGACTGGACTTGGCATTCTTTCCTTCTCCTCACCCAAAGACAGCGATTCTCTGCTAGGTTCCAGAAGCTTGCGCTGACCCATTATCCACCCAAGTGATGATCATATGCAAGCCCCAATGAAGTGTGTTGACTGGCTGTTCAACCGATGGCTTTTGGTGTCAATACCACAATCTCATCCTCGTGCTATGCCCACATGTGCATTTCCGGCAGGGACCGCTAGATAGTAACCACGATCCGAAGGCTGACCAATTTGGCAGCCCCGACCCAGGGAGGTGTAATGTATGTACCAGTGAATATACTCACAGGTTTGTAGAGCTATTGAACCGTTGCCTAAAGGATAAGATATCTTAACTTCAGTGTAAATATTAATGTTAATTGGTTTAATTGGCGGTTTTAGTGCCTCCCGTTAATAAGGGACCACTTGATTTATGGTTTTACAGCAAAATTGTTGTAGAGCTGTTGAGTTGGGAGTGGCTTAGCCAGTCATGTGATGTTCACAAGACTCAATAAAACTCCAGCCAGTTGGGTTCGGGGGATCCACGATGAGGCATGCGGTTGTGAGCCTGTTGGAAGAACTGATAATGTGTAGTGTGATTGTTAAACCTTTTGCTAATAAAACTAGTTATTAATAGCAATGTGCTGCTATAAATTCTTAAGCAAAGAACCCATGAAGCAAATACATTGCAGGAGGCAAAAGCCAATTTTAGCATTACCATCACAGCCGTGGCTGGGGTCAAGCAACTCAGCACAGATCAGCGGTTCAATTTGGAACCATTCTGGAAAATGGTTAGCCATCAGGGGAAAACCCTGACCAGACTTTGTTAATGTGACCAATAAAGTCCCTGCTTGGGCTCTCACTCACACTTGGAGCTCCCAGTTCAGTCAACCTCCGCATATTAACACTTAGCCCAAAGCCAAGTGAAAATAACTGTTCCAAGTTTTATTTCTTACCTTGACATTTAGCCTTTCGAGTTTCTTTCTTGATCTTTACTCGATTCTTCGTTGCCGACCCGCCCGATGTCAAAGCTGTGGGACAATTAATAAAAAAGAATTCGGACAAGACTTGGGACCATGTGTGGTGCAGGGGAAACCGAGCACAAAAATAAAGAGAGCCATCGTCCTTCCCCCCCCCCCACCACCATCTCTCCACGCTCCCAATACAAACAGCCAAAAAAATGCACAAATAATTACACGCTCTCTCTTCATCTGGTTTCTCTGGACTTTCTCCTTGAATCCGGGCTGCTAGTTCTTCCGCAAAGGAGGTTTGTCCCATCTTTTTCTATAATGAAAGGAATGTGAAGCACGTTACCAATGGAAGGCGTCCTTTAAAATGATTCAACTGTGCAATTTCACCAGACTGAAGTGTTCCTCACCGTGCTCGTTGCGTCCTCATCATCATCCTCTTTCTCAGATTCATGAAACAAATCGGAGTCGTCATCTTCATCCTCATCACTGATCAGCTGCTGTTTCTACAACAACAACTTGCATTTAGAAAGCACATTTAACTAGTAAAACATTCCAAGGTGCTTCATAAGAGCGTAAGCAGACAAAATTCGACAGCGAGCCGCATAAGGAGTTACTATGACAAGGCTTGGTCAAATAGTTGGTTTTAAGAAGCGTCTTAAAAGGAGAGAGGGACGGAGAGGTTTAGGGAAGGAATTCCAGAGCACAGGGCCTAGGCAGCTGAAGGCACAGCCGCCAACTGCAGAGCTATTAAATTTGGGGATGTGCAAGAGGACAGAATTGGAAGAGCGCAGAGATCTCGGAAGGTTGTGCAGCTGAAGGAGGTTAGATATAGTGAGGGGCGAGGCCATGGAGGGATTTGAAAACAAGGATGAGAATTTTTAAATCGAGGCGATGAGAGTAAAATCGTTTCGAAACACTGCTAAAAGGGTCAACCAGCTACTTGAGAGCTACACAGATATTTTAAAAGGCAATCTTTGATTGCATAATCCAACTGTACAAATTGCTCAATTGCTCACTATAGGTCTGTAGCTTTACTGTGCAAGTGTGCTTTCCAACTTATTAAAAAGGAGTTATTCTATCATTGTCCTATGGTCTCCTGTACCCTCACCCACCCCCAGTCAGCAGGACAGGCAGACCACATGAGCACAAGTCACACTCCAAGTGCAGAAAAGCTCATCAGATGTTCGTGCAATGCTTGCTGTAACCCATCTTCGCCCAGCTCCTATTCAACACTGCCACTTAGCCTGGCAGTGCAACAGTATGAGAAGGCGCTAACACCCAGCGGAACATTTTTTGTGCTTCAAAAATTGCAAATCCAAGAACCTTTTAAGCTGTAATGAGGGTTTCTGCCTCTACCACCTTTGAGCCAGACCCGCACCCACCCCCTGGGTGAAAAAGTTCTCCTCAAATCCCCTGCAACCCTTCTATCGATTACTTTAAACCTATGCCCCCTGGTTCTTGACCCCTCTGGTCCTTAGGTCCTTCCTATCCATTCTATCTAGGCTCCTCTAATTTTATGCACCTCAATATGAGGTCTCCCCTCAGCCTCCTCTGTTCCAAAGAAAGCAACCCCAGCCTTTCCAATCTGTCCCATTCGCTAAAATTCTCCAGTCCTGGCAACATCCTAAGTAAATCTCCTCTGTACCCTCTCTAGTGCAATCACATCTTTCCTGGACTGCACGTAGTACTCTAGCTGTGGCTTAACTAGTGTTTTATGCAGTTCAAGCATAACCTCCTTGCTCTTGTATTTTATGCCTCAGCTAATAAAAGGAAAGTATCCCGTATGCCTTCTTAACCACCTTATCTACCTGTCCTACAACCTTCAGGGATCTGGGGACATGCACTCCAAGGTCCCCTCTATTCCTCTACACATTTTCAGTGTCCTACCATTTAGTGTGTATTCCCTTGCCTTATTATCCCTCCCCAACATTATCTCTCACTTCTCCAGATTGAATTCCATTTACCACTGTTCTGCTCACCTGACCAGTCCATTGATAACTTCCTGCAGTCTACAGCTTCCTTCCTCACTATCAACCACACGGTCAATTTTAGTATCACTTGCAAACTTCTTAATCATACCCCCTACAATGAAGTCTAAATCATTGATATATACCACAAAAAGCAAGTGACCGAGTACTGAGCCCTGCAGAACCCCACTGGAAATAGCTTTACAGTCACAAAAACATCAGTCAACCATTACCCTTTGCCTTCTGCTACTGAGCCAATTTTGGATCCAACTTGCCACTTTCCCTTGGATCCCACGGGCTTTTACTTTCGTGACCAGTCTGCCATTGTCAAAAGCCTTGCTAAAATCCATGTAGATTACATCAAACACACTACTTTCATCAACACTCCTTGTTATCGCCTCAAAAACTCCAATCAAGTTAGTCAAATATGATCTTCCCTAAACAAATCCATGTTGACTGTCCTTGATTAATCCATGTCTTTCTAAATAACGATTAATACTTTTCAATAATTTGCCCACCACTGAGGATAGGTCAAAGCCTCGACTATTTCCTCCCTTAACAGCCTGGGATACATTTCATCTGGGCTTGGTGATTTATCTACATTCACCCCTTAATACTTCCTCTTTCACTATGTTTATCTCATCTAATATGTCACACCTCTCCTCCTTAACCACAATGTCTGCATCTTCCCTCTCTTTTGTGAAAGCAGTATCTTGAATCTTACTCTTGAAACAAGCCACAGAAACATGGAGCTCCACAGCTTTGAACATGGCACAAGCATCCATTATAACCAGAAATACTTACTCGGGCCAACTTTGGCAGCTTCTGCTCATCCTCCTCGCTTTCATCTGCAAAGTCATCCACGGACTCCTGCATCAGTTGCACATAACGAGACAAAACAGTCCAGTGACTGAAGATTTTTTGCCATCACTCACTCCACACACACACACTCCAATCAGTGATTGCACTTGGTGCTGGGTTAAGATGTTCAACAATCAGACAACAACAGTTTGGGCAGTAATAATTCAAGACACTCTGCTACACAAGCAACCTTTAAAGTTAAAAGTAGGAAATAACCTGATCTGACATGATGATAGAATCATACAGCACAGGAGGCAGTCATTTGGCCTCATCGCATCTGTGCCCAAAGTTGGTGAACACTCTGTGGATGCTTGTATCTTATCTCCATGTTACGTGTCCACGTAGTGAGTTGATTATAAAGTGAATAAGGATCCATTACTGAGCACACACTTGAAGCACAGACCTTGCCCAAGGTAGTGGAGCTGGGGGAACATACAGTCATCTTACCAGAGTGAGCACACAGAGTACAGGGTGGGGGAGGTGTGAGGAAGATGCAAAAAAAAATGCCTGATCTCAACAGTATCATTAGAACCTTAGGATTGACAGGTTCGGTAGACGAAGCAGTGGGCTGTGCCGAGCGAGGATGTTTCTGTACGTCAACCCAGCGGCTGGAAGATGAAAACTGAAGTGACCACATCGTTTGGTCAACCAGCTGCAGGGGACGGAGTTGCAGAACAGGACTGCAACTGTAGCGTGATACCAGTAAGGTGACACAGACAGCTCCCAAGCCCATCCAACCCCACACCACACGAGCTGTGTCCATCACTTCTCAACAAGCCTCTTCCTTTCCGCTCACCTCCTCTTTCTCCTCCTCGCTTTCAATAACGCTGCCACGTTCACTGTCCACAGACTCTGCGCAGAGCAGAAGAAATGCATTAGAAAATCACGCAGCGGGGATATATCATCAGGAAAAGTGCAAAGCTCGATCTCTCAGGAATGCATTAAAAAGGATGGGAGAGATGGTTAATGTTTGAAGAGGAACCGAGAACAAGGCTGTTGAAATTTCCTCATGAGGAAGGTGGTTTAATAGATTTTATTTTCAATTTTCCTTCGCCAACTTCCACCCCAATTTCCCAACCCCTGAAAGATGCAATTCTTCCTCTCTCGTGGCCATGCCATATGACCTTGTATGGAGGAGGGGTGCAAGGGGTGGGGGTGGAAGGAAGATGTGATGAGGAAAGCATCACTGCCAACCCCAAACCTGACCCCACGGATACACTTTCCAGCAGGAGTTACTGGACTGTGATCCCTCCCTTTGAGCCATGCAGGCCAGTTGCATCAGCACCACTGCCAGCCCAGAATTTTGTTAGATTACCTTGAAACAACTCAAAATCTCTCTTGGGGCCACTGCAATAGGCACAATGTTTAGAAAGAGGTGATGCATATAACATTTTATCAGGGACTAGTACACAAAAGATGGACCTGGTGGTCTCTTTTCGCCCTGGACCATTTCGTACCTTCACTGGAGAGGTCACCGAGGCCAACATCCTCCTCCTCCATAAATTGCTGAGACCCAATGATATATGGCAGAGGCCTGTCAATGTACAGATCCTGTAATCGGCACAGAAACAAACTAAGTAAATGTAATTGTTACTCAATGCATTTAAAGATAAATCACCAACTTCATTCCACCTTTAGGCACAATTATGCAAAGAAGCCATGCGGTGAAGGAGACACGACCCATCTCAATGGCTGGATGGAACTTTAACCATCTCATAATCCAGGCTGACTCTCCAATCCAGCACTGAGAGAGCCGCTGCACTGCCATGCTGTCATTCGGATGGGATGTTTAAGCGAAGCCCCGTCTGCTCTCTCAGGTGGACGTAAAAGATCCCATGGCCAATAATTATCCCTCAACCAGCATCACTAAAGCAGATTATCTGGTCCTTTCTCTCACTGCTGTTTGTGGGAGCTTGCTATGCGCAAACTGGCTGCCACGTTTCCTACATTACAACAGTGACTTCATTTCAAAAGTATTTCATTGGCTGTAAAGCGCTTTTGGATGTCCTAAGGTCATGAATGGCACTCTACAAGTGCAAGTTCTTTCTTTCTATAAGTCAACAGCATCAGGGAAGGAGGGAAAATAGAAGAGAAAATAGCAGAAGAGAACTAAAACCACAGATACAACAAGCCAGTTTACTGCTATGATGAATGTATTTCCCATTTGGAGAGGCGGTCAGGTTGATGCGAGATTGAATGAAATGAATACAGAGGCTCGATCTCCCTGCCACTCCCCCACTCACCTTGGGTTCCAGCAGATGCTCCACTCTCTCGTTCGTTTCTTCATCCTCCGAGTCGGAGTTTCCAGCTTTAATATCCAGCTGTTCGAAGGCAGAGTCCAGCACTCTCAGCCCGTAGCGCACAGCTTCCTGCACCTTGGGGATCAGCTCCGCCTCCTTCTGCTCCCTCGTCCGCTCCTGTAGCAAACAAACTCAAGTCAACATGTGCATATTTATCAAAACGGATATTCAAAAACATGCCATCGTCCAATGATATAATATAAGAATTAGGAGCAGTAGGCCATTCAGCCCCTTGAGCCTGCCTCCGTCATTCAATAAGATCATGGCTGATCTTCTACCACTACTCCCTAACTTTTTATGGGCTGGCGTGGACACAATGGGCCGAAATGGCCTCCTTCTGCGCTGTAAATTTCTATGTTTCTGACTCCACTTTCCTGCACTATCCCGATATCTCTTGATTCCCTTAATATCCAAAAATCTATCGATCTCGGCCTTGAATGTACTCAAAGACCTCCACAGCCCTCTGAGGTAGAGAATTCCAAAGATTCACCACTTTCAGAATGAAGAAGTTTCTCATCTCCTAAATGGTCGACCTCTTATTCTGAGACGGTTATCCCTGGTTCGAGACCCCTCAGCCAGGGGAAACATCCTCCCTGCATCTACCCTGTCAAGCCCTGGAAGAATTTTGCAAGCTTCATTAGCTACCTTCCAATCTACGGGAACCGTTCTAGAATCTATGGAATTCTGAAAGATGACAACCAATGCATCCACTATCTCTATCGCCACCTCTTTCAAAACCCTTGAATGTAGGCCATCAGGGTCAGGAGATTTATCAAGCTTTCAGTCCCATTAACAGCTCTACTTTCCAGCTAACCTTGTAACAACTGTAACATCCAAAGCTTGACTAATGCTACGCATCTGCCTGAGCCTCAACAAGAAAACACAATTCTGAGTTACCTTTCTGCATGTTGAATGCTGGTTTTGTACATTTCAGCATCAAAGGGCCCCACACATGCAAGTATTCCAGCAAGGGTGGGGGGTCGCTCAAAGTGACAGCGAGCAGCAATAGGAACCCTGACTGATTTATCCCACCCCTAGCTCAGGAGACTAATGGCAATTGCAGCAGCTCCCTGCTGTGCTGGCTCAGGTAACCCAGTAACATATATAGGCCACTCTCGATTATCCAGGTCCCTCAGGGATTGGGTTATGCCAGGAAAATGATTTCTCCGTTACAGCAAGTTGACATTATAAAGTTAAAACTTCAAATGAATAAATACTGTGCAATCAGCTACAAACAGTAACAAGGCAGTTAAGTATGGACAGTACCAGCATGCATGCAGGTGGCCTCGAGGAGGAGAATGTCTAGCTCCGGGATTCCGGAGTGCGCTGCCTTCCCAGGCCGAAAGGACTCCGACGTCAGCGGCGGCCGCGAGAGACAGCGGCTGCAGCAGCGCGCACATACACGCAATTTTAAATGCCGTTACAACGGTTTCCCATTGCATCTGTGTGCGGATAATCGAGAGTTGTCTGTAGTTATATAGTGCCTATAAAGTAGTAAAACGTCCCAAGACACTTCTCGACAGCATTATAAAACAAAATTTGGCACCAAACCACACAAGGAGAAATTAGGGCAGATGATCAGAAGCTTGGTCAAAGAGGTAGGTTTTAAGGAATGTCTTAAAGGAGGGTAGAGAGGTAGAGAGGTAGAGAGGTAGAGAGGTAGAGAGGTAGAGAGGTAGAGAGGTAGAGAGGTAGAGAGGTAGAGAGGTAGAGAGGTAGAGAGGTAGAGAGGTAGAGAGGTAGAGAGGTAGAGAGGTAGAGAGGTAGAGAGGTAGAGAGGTAGAGAGGTAGAGAGGTGGGGGGTTGGGGGGATGGGGGGATGGGGGGTTGGGGGGATGGGGGGTTGGGGGGATGGGGGGTTGGGGGATGGGGGGATGGGGGGATGGGGGGTTGGGGGGATGGGGGGTTGGGGGGATGGGGGGATGGGGGGATGGGGGGATGGGGGGGATGGGGGGGATGGGGGGATGGGGGGATGGGGGGATGGGGGGATGGGGGGATGGGGGGATGGGGGGATGGGGGGATGGGGGGTTGGGGGGATGGGGGGTTGGGGGGATGGGGGGATGGGGGGATGGGGGATGGGGGGTGGGGGGGTTGGTGGGGTGGGGTGGGTTGGGGGAATGGGGGTTGGGGGAATGGGGGGTTGGGGGGAATGGGGGGATGGGTGGGGGGGCAAAGTTTAGGAAGGGAATTCCAGGGCTTAAGGCCTTGGCAGTTGAAGGCACGGCCACCAATGATAGAGCGATTAAAATCGGGGATGCTCAACCTGTCCAGAATTAGAGGAGCGCAGATATCTCGGAGAGTTGTAGGGCTCGAAGAGTTTAGAGAGATATACAGGGCCGAGGCCATGGAGGAATCTGAAAACAAAGATAAGAATTTTAAAGTCGAGGCATTTCTTAACTGGGAGCCCATGTAGGTCAGTGAGCACAGGAGTGCTGGGTGAGCGGGACTTGGTGCGAGCTAGGACACGGGCAGCCGAGTTTTGGATGACCTCCAGTTTATGGAGGGTAGAATGTGGGAGGCCAGCCAGGAATGTGTTTGAATAGTCAGTACGGACTGAGATAATCAAATCAGAGACCCCTGTGGTTTGCATCAACAGCCCAAAACTAAAAAAAAACCATTAGAACCATTTTTATAAAAGCCTTTAATATTTTGCTATCCACGCAACATATACAAGGTCTTCCCTACACGACCCCCCGCAATTGTTAAATCGATCACAGTTACTTACCGGCTCAACCGGTTTCCCTCCACTCTCCGGTTTAGCTGCCTCCTCCACTTCTTCATCATACACTCTCTGCAACAATGAGCAGCCAGAGTTTTCTTCTACATTTCAGTACAAGCAGCAAAAGTAAAACAAAATACTGTGCTGCCCAGCGCAGAGAACCCACAAACCATTACCACCAGCAAATGCTGTCAAGGGATATGCTGAGTGCTGATTCAGTACCCCGGGGATTGTCGAACAAAAACAAGTGTGGACTGAGCTATCGAGCTGGGATTAAAAGCATCCGGTCTGCGGACTGCAGACGCCTGTGTGAAAGGAGTGTTGATAGTTCCTAATGGGAGAGGGCTAAACATAAATCTGCCGGTAATTTGAAAGTTCACAGGCCAGGGGATGACTGGTATGGAAATGCGCTGTTGGCACAATAAAGGGGGCTATTGAAGTTTGGGACTGAAGTACATAGCTGGGGGAGAGTAGAGGGGGCTTTACATAAGAACATAAGAGATAGGAACAGGAGTAGGCCATACAGCCCTAGAGCCTACTCCGCCATTCAATACGATCATGGCTGATCTGATCATGGACTCAGCTCCACTTCCCCGCCCGCTTCCCATAATCCTTATCCCCTTATCATTTAAGAAACTGTCTATTTCTGTCTTAAATTTATTCAATGTCCCAGCTCTCAGACAGCGAATTCCACAGATTTACAACTCAGAAGAAATTTCTCATCGCAGTTTTGAATGGGCGGCCCCTTATTCTAAGATTATGCCCTCTCGTTCTAATCTTCCCCATCAGTGAAAACATCCTCTCTGCATCCACCTTGTCAAGCCCCCTCATAATCTTAGACATTTCGATAAGATCACCTCTCATTTTTCTGAATTCCAATGAGTAGAGGCCCAACCTACTCAACCTTTCCTCATAAGTCAACCCCCTCATCTCCAGAATCAACCTTGTGAACCTTCTCTGAACTGTCTCCAAAGCAAGTACATCCTTTCGTAAATATGGAAACCAAAACTGTATGCAGTATTCCAGGTGTGGTCTCACTAGTACCTTGTGTAGCTGTAGCAAGGCTTCCCTGCTTTTATATTCCACCCCCTTTGCAATAAAGGCCAAGATACCATTGGCCTTCCTGATCACTTGCTGTATCTGCATACTGACCTTTTGTGTTTCATGCACAAGTACCCCCAGGTCCCGCTGTACTGCAGCACTTTGCAATCTTTCTCCATTTAAATAATAACGCACTTTGATTTTTTTTCTGCCAAAGTGCATGACCTCACACTTTCCAACATTATACTCCATCTGCCAAATTTTTTCCCACTCACTTAGCCTGTCTATGTCCTTTTGCAGATTTTGCGTCCTCCTCACACATTGCTGTTCCTCTCATCTTTGTATTGTCAGCAGACTTGGCTACGTTGCACTCAGTCCCTTCTTCCAAGTCGTTAATATAGATTGTAAATAGTTGGGGTCTCAGCACTGATCCCTGCGGCACCCACTAGTTACTGGTTGCCAACCAGAGAATGGACCATTTATCCCGACACTCTTCTCTGTTAGCTAGCCAATCCTCTATCCATGCTAATATATTACCCCCAACCCCGTGAACTTTTATCTTGCCTCTAACCAAGCTCTGCCACTCATGGGCCCAAGTTTCCACAGGATAAAAAACGGGCGCCCCTCCGAGCTGGGCGCCTGTTTTTCGCGCCTAAAACGGCGCCAGAAAAAAAACGCGCTATTCTCGAGCGCTTTGCAGCTCCTTGTCTGTTTGGCGCAGCGCCCAGGGGGGCGGAGCCTACACTTGCGCCGATTTTGTAAGTGGGAGGGGGCGGGTACTATTTAAATTAGTTTTTTTCCTGCCGGCAACACTGCGCGTGCGCGTTGGAGCGTTCGCGCATGCTCAGTGTGAAGAAAACATTGGCACTCGGCCATTTTTGTAGTTCTTTGTAGCTGTTTAATTTTTGAACATTTTTTAATAAAACCACATTGCCATCAGCACATCAGCACTGAGGCTTCTCTTCTCACTGTCTCCTTCCCTTCCCCTCCCTCCCCTCCGCGGCAACAAGCTGCTGTCTCCTTCCCCTCCCTCCACGGCAACAAGCCGCTATCTCCTTCCCCTCCCTCCCTCCCCTCCACGGCAACAAGCCGCTGTCTCCTTCCCCTCCCTCCCCTGCGCAGCAACAAGCCGCTGTCTCCTTCCCCTCCCTCCCCTGCGCAGCAACAAGCCGCTGTCTCCTTCCCCTCCCTCCCCTGCGCGGCAACAAACGGCGGTGTCCTTCGAACGATGGCTGAAGCACTTTCACACAGGTAGGAAGATGGTTTATTTAATCTTTTCTTTGCTTATAAATGTTTATTCAGGTTGGATTTATTTGTATAATATTTGTAGAAGTACAAATAAGAATTTAATGACTTCCCTTCCCCCCTTCCCCCCCCCCACCCCTCGTTCTGGACGCCTAATTTGTAACCTGCGCCTGATTTTTTAATGTGTAGAACAGGTTTTTTCAGTTCTACAAAAATCTTCACTTGCTCCATTCTATTTTAGTTTGGAGTACGTTTTCACTGTGGAAACTTTGAAATCAGGCGTCAGTGGCCGGACACGCCCCCTTTTGAAGAAAAAATTCTGTTCTAAAGTAGAACTGTTCTACCTCACTAGAACTGCAGAAAAAAAAATGTGGAGAATTGCGATTTCTAAGATAGTCCGTTCTCCACCAGTTGCTCCTAAAAATCAGGCGCAAATCATGTGGAAACTTGGGCCCCATATGTGCTCAATGATGATACCGGGTGTCTGAAGTGGAAGTGTTTCATACAACAGTGCTAAGATCAATCACTAAGCAAGTACAAAATAAGTAGCCATTTTAGCCATGACCGGCTCTGCGACGTCATGGACTCTCCCTGACATAACCAGCAGAGATAAAGCAGATACAAAGCATTTATTTCTGACCCTGAATATAACAATTAAAAACTGGACATCATTCCAACAATACAATTTATTATTGAGCATGAGCATCTGCACTCCAGAAGACAGACCGTGATCCCGAATTGGTGCCATACCACTTCACAGGAGTATCAGGGCATTTATGTACATTCTTACCATGGTCAGCCCTGTTATTAAGCAGCTATTCGCCACGTTCTTCAAGCAAATCAGCATCACAGTACAGCCAATTATGGACCTTGCGCAAAAGGTCACCCTGTGTTGCAATTCATTAGCATTTACAGTAATTGAACGGTAGTTTATTGTGGCCCTTCTGCCGGGGCGTGCACACTGTGGCTTGTGGGGCATTTCCAGCCCTTGACCACTGCACATTTTTCATTACTGGTTTGTCCTGTTAGAATTTGGTGTGTCTGGAGGTTTGGGAAAGGCTGTTGTCTCACTGGCAGATAAATCCTACATCAGAACATCAAGGCCCGTCGGTATCCAGAAGAGGAGACTTGGGCACGTTGAGGGATTTAAACTTTCTACATGCCCAACTAAGCTCCAGGGTTGCATCTAAACTGCCCACCAAAAAAAAATGCTGGGACGCTCCCTGGTGTCCTGTGTTGGTTTCGGATACTCATGAACGTTTACTACAAGCTTGCTATACTATAAAGAGAAACAGAGTTAACGTTTCAGGTCGATGACCCTTCGTCAGAACTAGCAAAGGTTCGAAATTAACAGATTGCTGGAAGTGCAAGGAGCACTGAAAGGGGGAGGGAGGAAAGAACAAAAGGGAAGGTCTGTGACAGGGTGGAAGGCAGGAGAGATTCGAGACACAAAAGGGATGATGGGCCGACTTGCCATTGCAACTTGTGCCATTACCATCTCAATTGGGCCCATCATCCCTTTTGTCTCTCAAAAGGTATTAAGGGTTACGGAACCAAGGCAGGTACATTTGCATGGCTCATCCTTAATTTCATACTCTTGCCCTCTGCTCTGCAGAATTCCTTTAATTTCAGAAAATAAAGTTTTCAAGGCACTGCAGCATCTCAAATATTTCAGTTGATTTCCAGGGGAAAAAAAAACGGTTTCCTATGAAGACTGCTGAGGGATCCCCAGAGTTTGCACGGGGTGACGTACTGAGTCACAAAGAGTATACTTGCAGTAACATCCCAGTGTTCCTCCGCTCGCATCTCCCTCCCCAACAACGAACAACAATTTTACCAGGGTTCATCACACGAATCAAATATTGGCTGGAGACGGTACGCTTAGAAAGCGATCAACTGGGTCCCAGCTGGGAAAAGACGGTATGGAGGCCAAGGGATGTATTCAGGAAGGCCAGAACACAAGCTCAGACATCTGCAAGAGCCGGCAGAGGTGTCCATACAACGTACTCCCAGCCTGCTCATGGTGACTGACGCACCAAACATTTGCACTCGATGACCCTTCATCAGAACTGGAAAGTGACGAAGGGAAAAGGGTCATCAATCTGAAACGCTAACTCTGTTCCTCTCTCCGCAGATGCTTCCTGACCTGCTGAGCATTTCCAGCATTTTCTGTTTTTATTTCAGAGTTCCAACATCGGCAGTATTTTGCTTTTGTGTTTCTTTACAGGCCATTGTTTAGCAAGCTGCAGCAATTATCGCGCTTCATTATGACGCATTATTTCCAGGGCGAGTGGCCATCTCCCAGTCTCCTCCCAGGCCCCTCCCCATCACACACCAGTTCCAAACCCTCCCCACCACCAGCCCCCCCGGCGCTTCAACTCGACGCAAGACTTGCGACCGCAAGGAAATCGGCCAAAGGCTGCCACACTCACTCACGTTTTCGATGAACTGAATGTTTGACAGCATGAGGAAATCGTTGAAGACATTGTGGAGTCGGGAGTCGGTGGCCTTCGTGTGCTGGATCAGGCCGTCGAGCTGCTTCTCGATCTCGTGCGTGCGGGACAGCATCCGCTGCGAGAAATCTTGCAGAAACAGAAGCAGCTGTTGGCAAAAAAATAAGATAAAATAATCACCACTAACATTCAAATCAGGGCAGAAACACCAAAGCAAAAGAGAGTCTCGAACGCACTGCTTGTCGCAACTCTTTACAGCAAGGAGGCAGATCCCGGCATTAACTGCCTTTCCCCATTCCCTCCCGGTCGCTAAAATCATCTCTCCCTCCATCCCACAGATGGACTCCACAGAAACATAGAAAATAGGTGCAGGAGTAGGCCATTCGGCCCTTCGAGCCTGCAGCACCATTCAATATGATCATGGCTGATCAGTCACCTCAGTACTCCTTTCCTGCTTTCTCTATATACCCCTTGATCCCTTTAGCCGTAAGGGCCACATCTAACTCCCTCTTGAATATATCCAATGAACTGGCATTAACAACTCTCTGCGGCAGGGAATTCCACAGGTTAACAACTCTCTGAGTGAAGAAGTTTCTCCTCATCTCAGTCCTAAATGGCATATCCCTTATCCTAAGAATGTGTCCCCTGGTCTGGATTTCCCCAACATCGGGAACATTCTTCCCGCATCTAACCTGTCCCGTCCCGTCAGAATCTTATATGTTTCTATGAGATCCCCTCTCATCCTTCTAAAATCCAGTGTATAAAGACCCAGTTGATCCAGTCTCTCCTCATATGTCAATCCAGCCATCCCTGGAATCAGTCTGGTGAACCTTCGCTGCACTCCCTCAATAGCAAGAATGTCCTTCCTCAGATTAGGAGACCAAAACTGAACACAATATTCCAAGTGAGGCCTCACCAAGGCCCTGTACAATTGCAATAAGACCTCCCTGCTTCTATACTCAAATCCACTAGATATGAAGGCCAACATGCCATTTGTCTTCTTCACCGCCTGCTGTACCTGCATGCCAACTTTCAATGACTGATGAACCATGACACCCAGGTCTCGTTGCACCTCCCCTTTTCCTAATCTGCCGCCATTCAGATAATGTTCTGCCTTCGTGTTTTTGCCACCAAAGTGGATAATCTCACATTTATCTACATTATACTGCATCTGCCATGCATTTGCCCACTCACCTAACCTGTCCAAATCACCCTGCAGCCTATTAACATCCTCCTCACAGCTCACACTGCCACCCGGTTTAGTGTCATCTGCAAACTTGGAGATATTACACTTAATTCCTTCATCAACATCATTAATGTATATAGTAAAGAGCTGGGTTCCCACTAGTCACTGCCTCCCATTCCGAAAAGAACCTGTTTATCCCAACTCTCTGCTTCCTGCCTGCCAACCAATTCTCTATCCACGCCAGTACATTACCCCCAATATCACGTGCCTTGATCTTGTACACCAATCTCTTATGTGGGACTTTGTCAAAGGCCTGTTGAAAGTACAAATACACTACATCCACTGGTTCTCCCTTGTCCACTTTACTAGTTACATCCTCAAAAAATTCCAGAAGATTGGTCAAGCATGATTTCCCTTTCATAAATCAATGCTGACTTGGACCGATCCTGTCACCGCTTTCCAAATGCGCTGCTATTTCATCCTTAATAATTGATGCAGACAATCAGGCCCCGGGGATTTATCGGCCTTCAATCCCATCAATTTCTCCAACACAATTTCCTGCCTAATAAGGATATCCTTCAGGTCCTCCTTTTCACTAGACCCTCGGTCCCCTAGTACATCCGGAAGGTCATTGGTTCTTCCTTCGTGAAGACAGAACCAAAAAGTATTTGTTCAATTGGTCTGCCATTTCTTTGTTCCCCATTATTAATTAGGAAGGCAAATAGAATGTTAGCCTTTATTGCAAGGGGGATGGAGTATAAAAGTAAGGAAGTCCTGCTACAACTGTACAGGGCATTGATGAGATCATACCTGGAGTACTGCGTGCAGTTTTGGCCTCCTTATTTAAGGAGGGATATACTTGCATTAGACACAGTTTAGAGAAGGTTCACGAGGCTGATTCCCGAGATGAAGGGGTTGTCTTATGAAGAAAGGGTGAGCAGGTTGGGCCTGTATTTATTGGAGTTTAGAAGAATGAGAGGTGATCTGACTGAAACGTATCAGATTCTAAGGGAGCTGAACAGAGTAGATGCAGAGAGGATGCTTCCCCTCATGGGGGAATCTAGAACTAGGGGGCATAGTTTCAGAATAAGGGGTCGTCCATTTAAATCAGGAATTAGGAGGAATTTCTTCTCTCGGAGGGTCGTGAATCTGTGGAACACTCCATCACAGAGAGCAGTGAAGGCTGGGTCATTGAATATATTTAAGGTGGAGCGAGACAGATTTCTGAGTGTCAAGGGAGTCAAGGATTATGGGGAGTGGGCAGGGAAGTGGAGTCGAGTCCATGATCAGATCAGCCATGATCTTATTGAATGGCGGAGCAGGCTTGAGGGGGCAAATGGCCGAGTCCCGCTCCTATTTCTTACGTTCTTATGACACTTCCCCCGACCTTCCCCGAAGCTAGTGTTGTAACTCTCACTATTTAGTGGCAGCCCAACAGTATCCTGTGAGGGAAAACAATAGCAACAGTGGTGTGGCCCAAATGATCGCAGGGCAGCCAATAATTGGACGGTATATTCTGTTCACACTTTTAGTCTGTCTAATACACGGAAGCTTTCTCTTCCCAAGCATCAACTCTTGCTGCATCCAATTCCACAGGAACCGGCAGCTTGCCGGCATCTCATCCTAGGGGCCCTTCTCCACTTGGGAGCTTCGTGACAGTCGGCAGGCCATCGACTGTGGAGAGCACATGACGTCCCATACACTTTCCCGCAGGGGTCAGCGGAGAGCAATCGCTCCAACCAACTGTTACTCTCCTTACAGATTAGACGGCAAACTGGGATTCATGTCATGAACATTTAACAGCACGAATCTGGAAAAAAAATGCCAGCCGAACACAAGAAATGTTCAGAGAAGGCTCTGGTCCAACATTTGACACCGTGCATTAGGACTTGGCTTAGGGCCAGAGCAAAATATATTGAACACAAGCCCCCTTTACAACATCAATTGAATTTCAGAGGTCCAAGTCTCAGATGTCCGAGACCGTTTACATGAGAATCATACCAATAGTAAGTATTTTGGGACAGAGAAACAAATGTTTAATGACTATGTCAATGGGTTAGCTTGTTGCAGTGCTAGTCCAGGCCATCTGAAGTTTGGTAAAGGCCCTGAAAACATGAAAAGAACCAAGCAGAATGCCAGTATTTAACATTGGGCTGTTACTGTGCAAGTTTTCACCGACAATTCCCCCGCACCACACCCTCGAGAAAGAGGTACATTTACAAGAAAGAATTGGATTTATATAGCGTCTTTCTCGGCCACCGGACATCTCAAAATGCTTTACAGCCAATGAAGCACATTTGGAGTGTAGTCACTGTTATAATGTGGGAAACGCGGCAGTCTATTTTTGTTATGTTGATTGAGAGATATATATTGGCCACACCCCTGCGCTTCTTCGAAATACTGCCATGGGATCTTTTACATCCACTTGAGCGCACTCAGGGCCTCGGTTTAACGTCTCATCTGAAAGACGGCATCTTGGACAGCGCAGCTTTCCCTCAGCACGGTACTGGAGTGTCAGTCTAGATTTTTTTTTTTTAAGTGCTCAAGTCCCTTGACTCAGAGGCAAGTGTGCCACCCACTGAGCCAGAGCAAAGATGGACACTGAGAGCAGTCACGAAGGTAGGTGTCACATCACCTGGCCCAAGAGAAGCACAGAGAGAAGCCGAGCTGGTCACTCATCCACTCTCTTCCAAGAGGCAAGCGAGTCCAGCCATACACGAGAGGAAAACCAGAAATAATCAATCATTGTGGCACAAGTCTTGCACATTACAGAATAAATGCAGCCAAAATCAGGTACAGATACTTATGTTGTTGTGACGCACTGTTACGGTTGTACATACCCCAGCATCTGCACCAAGCGACCAGCTCCCACTGGCTTTATGAATCTCTTCTAAAGTCCACGGCCGCTCCCAGACAGGCTCAGTCTCACAGCCATTCTGTCCAAGAGCGCCGTTAACGGTTACCGAGGGTCCATTCATCTGTCACAGGAAAGTAAGTCGTTAAGGTACTGCACGCACAGGAACGGGCTGCTCGAAGGCAACTACAACGCAACGCAGCTGTTTCTGACTGCAGGGCAGCATGTGACGGGGTGACAATACACAGAGCAATTAGATCTCCCTGCAGTCACAATGCTGCTTTGTGTCATTCATGAATTAGATTGCAACCGCTGCCTGCTTTCGCCGCATGCAGGAATCCACTTCCTGTTACAAGCTCAATGGGACTACGCAAGAAGACAATATTTCATCATGACTCTCCCCCTCCCTTAATTTGCGGTACTTCTAACCCTTTTCTCCATCCACATGGCCTGACATCAAGGCCCTTGCCAACGTCTACCTAGCACCAGAGCCAGCCACTTGTGCTTCTCAAGAGCAAGGGTCAACTGCGCCCGTGTCACTTGCCCGTGTCAGCATCAAGCATTCTCGAGTCAGATACAGAATAAAGCTCTCTCTATTCTGTCTGAAGCAGAAGGACATTTCTACCACACCAGTTAGCATTTTCCCTTTTCCCACATCAGCCATGGTTATTGCTGGAACGGAATTCACAATTTAATGGTAGTTTTGGGCTTTGTATTTTGTATTTGTTCTTGTTGCCAGAGGACAGGGCCTGAAACAGTATTTCAGCAAGTGAGAGGTCACTCTCTGGAACAGACGCTCTCTGGAACAGATAGTATTGATTCATTCCAAATTTAGATAAATAACATTTTGGGATACAGTACACGAGTAGATTGAGGCATGACGTGTTGAGTGCAGTGTGCATGGCAGGATGAGTCGACGTTGAACATGCGAGGCTGGATTTTCGGCTCTGCTCATTCGGGGCGGTAAAGTTTGCGCCTCAGTCAGCAAAATTCATCAGCTGGGCCCTGAGTGTGTGGTGGGGCGCTAAGGAAGGCGTTACACACCTCTCAGGGTGCTAGGCCGGCTGAGCAACTGAAAATCCCGAGCTATACAGCCGGCCTCGGAGCTCTGAGAGAGGCCTCGGCTGGAGGAGGGGGGGGGGGGGGGGGGACCCGAAAAAAAGACCACCAAAAATATTCCCAATAAATAACATAAATCGCCAAAAAGGTCGGCATTACTTACCTCACTGTGGCCGCGACAGCTCGGACCGCCCGCTTTCACAGGCGGTCCCAGCACGGCGCTCTACAGATCGGGCAGCAGCCAAAAATCGAGCCGATGTCACAACCAGGGGCGTTGCAAACCGGCTCGCCTCTCCCGGGCGGTAATGCTCCACCGCCCCCTATCGGAACCGGCACCGAAAGTCCCAACGGGGAATTGGACACACGCTCGGAAGTGCTTATTCCCGCCATTGCCACCCCTCCGGGGCGCTAAGAGGAGTGGCAGAAGACTGAAAATACAGCCCATGGCTCCTAAAGCTCTCCACCACGGGGTTTTCCTCACCTCATGTCTGGGTCGGTAGTAGACTGATGGGGATTGATTGGTCAATAACTCCATTATCATTATATCATGGGACTGCCAGGACAGCAGAAGACCAACGAGATGGACCTTGGTCTTTTACGTCGAGTAATTTCTCTATTCCTATGTGGGCGATGTTCCTAGTTGAGGTGACCAATAATCTTTACAACTGATTAGCTTACTCAGCCATGTCAGGAGAGCAGCAAGAGCCAACCACGCAAGTTGTGGGATTCGGTCACACGTAGGCTACACTGGGTAGGGTTGGCAGATTCCCTGTTGGGAGAACGATTATCATCCCATCATCAGTCTGAGCACAGTTTGGGCCCAAGTCTCCGAGCCTAGCCCACAACACTACACCACCCCAGACAGATAAATTCAAGGTTTTACCTTAGAAGTTTAATCTCTGTGCATCTTCTCTACGGTTTTCCACTCAAGTGGTGAATGGTTAACCAGACGGGAGTGTGAATCATCTGGGAATCGCAAGTTTTGCCAACTAACGTTGTAGTCCGACTGGTGGCTTAAATGTAAATAAAGATATTTATTCTCGCAGCGGTGACACTTGAAGCAGTATTACCACAACAATATCTACACAGGCTACAGCAACATCAAATACCACCCTCTGCAAATCAGCTCAATCATCTATACTGTGAGCAAGCACCCAGTACTCAGACAGGAAACTTAAAGCCCGTGGGGCCATCTCCAGCAACTCATTTTACTGCCAATATTTCTCATTTGATGGCTTGGTCCATTTGAACTTCATACACCAAGTGGTTTGGAAAGGGGAGGTGTCACTGCTGTCGTTTCATGGGTCAAATCCAAAATCGGAACTTGCAGACCACTCGGGAGAACGATGGAACTACTGTAAAAACACAGGGGATATCAAACCAGCACATCGCGACCCCCTCCCCCCAAACAACCACACCGCGACCCCCTCCCCCCAAACAACCACACCGCGACCCCCTCCCCCCAAACAACCACACCGCCACCCCTCCCCCCAAACAACCAAACCGCCACCCCTCCCCCAAACAACCAAACCGCCACCCCTCCCCCAAACAACCACGCCACCCCTCCCCCAAACAACCACGCCACCCCTCCCCCAAACAACCACGCCACCCCTCCCCCAAACAACCACGCCACCCCTCCCCCAAACAACCACGCCACCCCTCCCCCAAACAACCACGCCACCCCTCCCCCAAACAACCACGCCACCCCTCCCCCAAACAACCACGCCACCCCTCCCCCAAACAACCACGCCACCCCTCCCCCAAACAACCACGCCACCCCTCCCCCAAACAACCACGCCACCCCTCCCCCAAACAACCACGCCACCCCTCCCCCAAACAACCACGCCACCCCTCCCCCAAACAACCACGCCACCCCTCCCCCAAACAACCACGCCACCCCTCCCCCAAACAACCACGCCACCCCTCCCCCAAACAACCACGCCACCCCTCCCCCAAACAACCACGCCACCCCTCCCCCAAACAACCACGCCACCCCTCCCCCAAACAACCACGCCACCCCTCCCCCAAACAACCACGCCACCCCTCCCCCAAACAACCACGCCACCCCTCCCCCAAACAACCACGCCACCCCTCCCCCAAACAACCACGCCACCCCTCCCCCAAACAACCACGCCACCCCTCCCCCAAACAACCACGCCACCCCTCCCCCAAACAACCACGCCACCCCTCCCCCAAACAACCACGCCACCCCTCCCCCAAACAACCACGCCACCCCTCCCCCAAACAACCACGCCACCCCTCCCCCAAACAACCACGCCACCCCTCCCCCAAACAACCACGCCACCCCTCCCCCAAACAACCACGCCACCCCTCCCCCAAACAACCACGCCACCCCTCCCCCAAACAACCACGCCACCCCTCCCCCAAACAACCACGCCACCCCTCCCCCAAACAACCACGCCACCCCTCCCCCAAACAACCACGCCACCCCTCCCCCAAACAACCACGCCACCCCACCCCCAAACAACCACACCACCCCACCCCTCCCCCAAACAACCACACCACCCCACCCCTCCCCCAAACAACCACGCCACCCCTCCCCCAAACAACCACGCCACCCCTCCCCCAAACAACCACGCCACCCCTCCCCCAAACAACCACGCCACCCCTCCCCCAAACAACCGCCACCCCTCCCCCAAACAACCACGCCACCCCTCCCCCAAACAACCACGCCACCCCTCCCCCAAACAACCACGCCACCCCTCCCCCAAACAACCACGCCACCCCTCCCCCAAACAACCACGCCACCCCTCCCCCAAACAACCACGCCACCCCACCCCACCCCCAAACAACCACACCACCCCACCCCTCCCCCAAACAACCACACCACCCCACCCCTCCCCCAAACAACCACACCACCCCTCCCCCAAACAACCACACCACCCCTCCCCCAAACAACCACACCCCCCAAACAACCACACCACCCCTCCCCCAAACAACCACACCACCCCTCCCCCAAACAACCACACCACCCCTCCCCCAAACAACCACACCACCCCTCCCCCAAACAACCACACCACCCCTCCCCCAAACAACCACACCACCCCTCCCCCAAACAACCACACCACCCCTCCCCCAAACAACCACACCACCCCTCCCCCAAACAACCACACCACCCCTCCCCCAAACAACCACACCACCCCTCCCCCAAACAACCACACCACCCCTCCCCCAAACAACCACACCACCCCTCCCCCAAACAACCACACCACCCCTCCCCCAAACAACCACACCACCCCTCCCCCAAACAACCACACCACCCCTCCCCCAAACAACCACACCACCCCTCCCCCAAACAACCACACCACCCCTCCCCCAAACAACCACACCACCCCTCCCCCAAACAACCACACCACCCCTCCCCCAAACAACCACACCACCCCTCCCCCAAACAACCACACCACCCCACCCCCAAACAACCACACCACCCCACCCCTCCCCCAAACAACCACACCACGCCACCCCTCCCCCAAACAACCACACCACCCCACCCCTCCCCCAAACAACCACACCACCCCACCCCTCCCCCAAACAACCACACCACCTCTCCCCCCAAACAACCACACCACCCCTCCCCCAAACAACCACACCACCCCTCCCCCAAACAACCACACCACCCCTCCCCCAAATAACCACACCACCCCTCCCCCAAACAACCACACCACCCCTCCCCCAAACAACCACACCACCCCTCCCCCAAACAACCACACCACCCCTCCCCCAAACAACCACACCACCCCTCCCCCAAACAACCACACCACCCCTCCCCCAAACAACCACACCACCCCTCCCCCAAACAACCACACCACCCCTCCCCCAAACAACCACACCACCCCTCCCCCAAACAACCACACCACCCCTCCCCCAAACAACCAAACCACCCCACCCCCAAACAACCACACCACCCCACCCCTCCCCCAAACAACCACACCACCTCTCCCCCAAACAACCACACCACCTCTCCCCCAAACAACCACACCACCCCTCCCCCAAACAACCACACCACCCCTCCCCCAAACAACCACACCACCCCTCCCCCAAACAACCACACCACCCCTCCCCCAAACAACCACACCACCCCTCCCCCAAACAACCACACCACCCCTCCCCCCAAATAACCACACCGTGACCCCCTCCCCCCAAATAACCACACCGTGACCCCCTCCCCCCAAATAACCACACCGTGACCCCCTCCCCCCAAATAACCACACCGTGACCCCCCTCCCCCCATATAACCACATTGCCACCCCCTCCCCCCACATCAATACCCGCCGAATGAGCGGGTTGCTGAGCCAGGAAGCAGGGACACCCTCCCACCTCCCGATTCCCAACCACCCCACCCCAGGCCCGGTCCCCCTCACCCCCCTTACAGCCCCATACCCCGAGACCCTCTAGGCTCTCCACCACACCCCAAGCTCCCCTCACATCCCCCCCCATACCCCTCACCCAGCCATACCCACTCACCCCCCCATACCCCTCACCCCGAGCTCCCCTCACACCCCCCCATACCCAGAGCTCTCCTCACCACCCCCCCATACCCCTCACACCCGGAGCTCCCCTCACGCCCCCCCATACCCCTCACCCCCAGACCCCGAGCGCCCCTCACACCCCGAGCTCTGGGGGCGCGGGCCCTCGGGGCCCACAGCAGCCAAACAGCTCCCAGCTGCGGCCCGGGACCGGGACCAAGACTTGCCCAACCTGCAACCACTATCCCACATCCCACGTCCCACAGCCCTCTCCCCTCGCTCACCCTCCCGGGCTGCCCGCCCCGCGCCGCTCCGCCAACCGATGTCAATCACCTCGCCAGCCCCGCGCCGCTCCGCCAACCGATGTCAATCACCTCGCCAGCCCCGCCCCTCCCCGTCACATGACCCGAGCACGTGATCCCCTCCCAGGGGGCGGGGCGAGTGGAGTTCTGTCACTCCAGCTGATTCCAGTCTGCCCAATAAATATCATTAAAAGGGTACATCCTTGATATATTTCTGTAGATGGAAAGACCTTGTTTTATTCCTCATCATCATAGGCAGTCCCTCGGAATCGAGGAAGACTTGCTTCCACTCTAAAAGTGAGTTCCCAGGTGACTGAACAGTCCAATACGAGAATTACAGTCCCTGTCACAGGTGGGACAGACAGTGGTTGGAGGAAAGGGTGGGTGGGGAGTCTGGTTTGCCGCACGCTCCTTCCGCTGCCTGCGCTTGTTTTCTGCATGCTCTCGGCGATGAGACTCGAGGTGCTCAGCGCCCTCCCGGATGCACTTTTTTTCACTTAGGGCGGTCTTTGGCCAGGGACTCCAGGTGTCAGTGGGGATGTTGCACTTTATCAGGGGACTTTGAGGGTGTCCTTGAAACGTTTCCTCTGCCCACCTGGGGCTCGCTTGCCGTGTAGCAGTTCCGAGTAGAGCGCTTGCTTTGGGAGTCTCGTGTTGGGCATGCGAACAATGTGGCCCGCCCAGCGGAGCTGGTCGAGTGTGGTCAGTGCTGGGGATATTGGCCTGATCGAGAACACTGACGTTGGTGTGTCGATCCTCCCAGTGGATTTTCAGGATCTTGCGGATGCAGCGCTGGTGGTACTTCTCCAGCGCTTTGAGGTGTCTGCTGTATATGGTCCACATCTCTGAGCCATATAGGAGAATCTTGGGACGTTTTATTACATTAAATGCACTGTATAAATATAACCTCTTGTTGTTGTTGCATTTATATAGCACCTTTCACAACCTCAGGACGTCCCAAAGCGCTTCACATCCAATGAAGTACTGTAGGAAAGGCAGCTGCCAATTTGCATACAGCAAGCTCCCATAAATGTAGGCGTGTCCTCAACAGAAAGGCGTGTCCTCAACAGAAAGGACAAAGTTGAGAGGTGACCTGATTGCTGTGTTAGGATTATATCAGGATAATGCAGGTGTCAGCCGGGCTCAGCTGGTAGCACTCTCACCTCTGGGTCAGAAGGTTGTGGGGTCGAGCCACACTCCAGAGATTTGAGATCAAAGATCCAGGCTGACGTTCCAGTGCAGGACTGAGGCACTGTCAGAGTGTGCCATCTTCTGCATGAGACTTCAATCCTCTCAGGTGGATGTAAAGCATCCCATGGCACTATTTTGAAGTAGAGCATGGGTGTTATCCCTGGCCAATATTTATCCTTCAACCAAATGCAGATTATCTGGACATTATCACAATGCTGTTTGTGGAGCCTTGCTGTGTGAAAATTGGCTGCCACCTTTCCAACATTATAACAATGACTACACTTCAAAAGTATTTCATTGGCTGTAAAATGCTTTGGGACCTCCTGAGGTAATGTTAGGTGCTATAGAAAGGCAAGTCTTTCTTTCGTCCTAGAATATGCTATGTCACCTTGTCCAGAATAAGATGTATCCCTGCGCTTGAAGGAGGATAAATTCAAAACAAATCTGTGGAAACAATGGCCTAAATTTTAACATTGGTGAGGGAGCAGGTTTGGGAGTGGGTGAGTAGTTAAAAGTGCTGAAATTGACAGCACGGTGAGAAGCCGGCTTCAACCCGCCAGCCTCCGCCTTTAACTCGAGCACATTGGGCTGCGAGTGCGAGAACTTCTCGGGAGAGGCGGGTTACCTATTGAAACCAATTAAGAGCTAGTTAAGAGGCTATTAAGAGCCTTTCTCACTTGGGTGTCTGCGGGATTCCCGGGCTTGCTGAACCTCGCCTGAGAAAGCAAGCGAGAGCAGAACGGCAATTGAGGATGGAGAACATAAGAATATAAGAACATAAGAATTAGGAACAGGAGTAGGCCATCTAGCCCCTCGAGCCTGCTCCGCCATTCAACAAGATCATGGCTGATCTGGCCGTGGACTCAACTCCACTTACCCGCCCGCTCCCCATAACCCTTAATTCCCTTATTGGTTAAAAATCTATCTATCTGTGACTTGAATACATTCAATGAGCTAGCCTCAACTGCTTCCCTGGGCAGAGAATTCCACAGATTCACAACCCTCTGGGAGAAGAAATTCCTTCTCAACTCGGTTTTAAATTGGCTCCCCCGTATTTTGAGGCTGTGCCCCCTAGTTCTAGTCTCCCCAACCAGTGGAAACAACCTCTCTGCCTCTATCTTGTCTATCCCTTTCATTATTTTAAATGTTTCTATAAGATCACGAGTAAAGACCCAGTCTACTCAATCTATCATCATAAGGTAAGCCTGTCGAAATCTCGACCTCCGAAAAGAATGACTCCGACACTTACAGCTCCGGTAGAAGTTTCTTTAATTTACTTGCTCGCAAGGGGTAGGTTACACTCAGTCAAGGGCTAAGTGAACACCTCCGAAATGGTTCAGTTTAACAAGATATTTATACAGTAAAACCAAAGTTATGGTCTCGCCCTGTGTATTGCTCTGTCTCACAGTCAGTGAATATAGATAAAGAGTTAATTACTATATCCTGGTCCTGACATGGTATCCAGATATTTCCTTTTGTCAGGGTTATCAGAAAGCCAAACGGCCATTACTCCATGAGTCATAGGTAATGGGCTATCACCTGTCTTGTATTGTGTCAGGATTGTTCCAATTTCCTGGTCAGTTTATCTGTTTGCATCAAATGGATGAGGTCTCGGAAAGAAGATAATGGCTAGAAGATAAGGGTGGGGTGACATGGAACTCCTGTAGTGTAGACAATAGGAGAGCACCATGGGGGGGGGGGTTACTTGTCTCAGCATGACTTGTCTCCTAGCTGTCTGATGGCCATCAGCCATCTCAAACCAGGTTTAGCTGTTTATGCAAACTGACTGCTAAAATGCAGAAAGTTCTGGAAGGGCCAGGACTCCATTTTGATCAAAAGGCACACAAATACCGTATGGTATCAGCTTAGATAAAAACACATTTCCACATTCCCCCATTTTGTCCTTCACAAGGACAACTCAATCCATTCTGATCTTGTACAGTCTCTCCATTTCCATTTCCACACAAGAGCCTTCAGCAGTTGTTGCTACCATAACTCTAGCCGTGGTCTCGGTAGCTAACATAGTTTCTCCCACCCTGGCACAGCAACACTTAATGACAACAAATAATAGATACAGGGCGAAGACTATCAGCAGGAATATGATCAAACCCTGTACCACAGATTTCCCCAGGGCTCCCAACCATCCTAATGCCCAACCCCACAAGGTGATACCATCCTGGCCAACTGTCTGTTTATACTCTATTACCTTTTTCCTGATTTTTTTTCAGCTAGACTGCCGATATCTTCTGATTTATCTGGGATATACGTACAGCATTCTTCACCTATTAATGCGCATGTTCCTCCCTCCTTGGCTAGGAGATAATCTAAGGCCATACGATTTTGGAGAGCCACTGTTCGAATAGCTACCATTTCGTCATTTATCCCTTCAAAGGCTTGGGAAGTTGCGTTGGCTACTGATTCCACTAAGTTAGCCAGTTCCCGTAACTGCCATTCGGTCGATGCTATTCCAGAGGATGGCACCATTACCTTGAATATTCCGTTTAGCCACGTCAAATTCCGTTTAAATCTGTGGCTTCCATAGGCATCCCTTAGAGTCTTTATTGATCTGATAAAGGGTACCACATATCCTAAGTAACAGGACCCTGTCCAGTTGGCTGGTAACCATGGGTAGGCTTTATGGCCACAAATAAAGTAGGTGCAATTATAGGACGTCAGCTCCTGGTCCTTTCGCACTATCCATACTCGAGTGGTCTCACCTTCCCACCCTTCACCTGGGGCTTTGTTATGGACCGTTGTCCAGCCAACGGTTGCTATCTTTCTCTCAGTGGGATTAGTTGTGGCTTGTCATTTAGTCATTTGGGAACACTTGCTGCGTCCCATTTCTGGTCCTTTAGTCTCATTACTCACTAGGCATATTATACCTTCAGGATTTCCTATTCTGGGAGTAATGCTTAGGAAGGGAGGCTGATGGTTATTATCATAATTGGGCTGGTACCATCCTTGGAAGGCTGTAAGTTTATACCCTGCCGACCTCCATTCTGTTTGCTCCTTCGTTTCTGGCCCCTTAGTTAGGTTTGTCCTATTTTGCACTGTCAACAATTCTACCATTTCTGATTCGTTAAAGGGGACAGATCTCAGGGGAATACCCCCTTCGGAGTGGACAGGTACATGGGAACATATCCAACAACTCGACAAGTTTCTTTCTTAAGCATACTTATGACTCAGTGCCATAAATACGTTTACTTGCAATTCCCTTCAGTGGTGGGTCTGTACCCCTGGTGTAATCAATAATGTGAAGTAAAACCCTGTCAAGCCCAGCACCATCAGTCCCCATAGTCCATACAGTTCCTTATTCAGTCTTCCTTTCTCTGTTCCTCTGGTTCCTTCTTCCCTTCCTCCTGGTCCGGTGCCCGTTTGCAATGGGATGCGTGGATCCATGTTGGTCTTTCCTTTACCTTGATTGCAGTATTGGTCGCCAGCAAGACCTGGTATGGTCCTTCAAATCTTGGCTGTAGACTGCTTTTTCTTTTAAAAATCTTGATGTAAACGAATTCCCCTGGCTCCAGGTTATGACACTTCCCTTCCGCTGGCTTGACTTGGGCTTCCTTTACCTGTGAATGAAAGCTGGAAATACATTTGGTTAGTGCAATACAATAATTCAACATATTTTCCTCCATTTTGTGGATGTCCATCTGTTTTGCAGTAAATGGTGCTGTAAAAGGTAGTCGTTGGGGACGTCCCATAACTATCTCATGCGGTGACAGGCCTGTTGTCTGTTGTTTGCAGATCGCATTACCATCAAGGCTAAGGGCAGCAGTTCTGTCCATTTCAGTCCAGTGTCATTGCATAGTTTTGCCAGCTTATTTTTAAGCATTCCATTATATCTTTCAACAAGTCCAGCTGATTGTGGATGATAACTGCAATGAAAACGTTGATTAATCTGCAAAGCTTTACACATTTCTCTTATAACAGTTCCCGTGAAATGTGACCCGTTATCACTAGAAAGCTTAGCAGGTATTCCGAAGCGCGGTACAATTTCTTTTAACAAACATTTAGCAACAGTAGTGGCATCGGCCTTTTTACATGGAAAGGCTTCAATCCATCTAGAGAACACATCTACAATAACTAATACATACTTGAATCCCATACACATAGGTAATTCAATAAAATCCATTTGTAGATGTACAAAAGGCCCGACTGGATTTGGGTGGGAGGCAGATTCTACTTTTTCCGTCTTACCCGGATTCATTGTCTGACAGGTAACACAATTTTCACAGATTTGTTTTGCAATTGCCGAAATACCTGGTGCATACCAAGTTGCCAAAATATAATCTGCCAATCCTCCTTTGCCAGCATGTGTGAATGTATGAACACATCGGGCAATCCATGGAAGTAAGGATCTGGGGGCCACCACGCGGCCGTTATGGTGAACCCATATTCCTTCTGGATTTTTATAACATTGATCCTTCGTCCAGGTCACCACCTCCTCCGTACTGGCCTGTGTCTGAAAGGCCAGCACGTCATTAATAGTGGGTGGCGGGTCTGAGCAATTATTTTTCCTTAGTGGGAACAATGACACCTGCATCCCCCCTTTTGACAGAGCTGCTGACTTAGCTGCATTATCAGCTCTGGCATTCCCAAGTGCCACCTCATTCGACTGGCCTGTATGTGCTTGGCATTTGATAATGGCAAGTTTCAAAGGGCATTGAATGGCTTGCAGGAGATTTTCCACTTGTTCTGCATTTTTGATAGGGGTTCCTGAAGAAGTCAGGTACCTGCGAATCTTCCAAATTTGTCCATAGTCATGTGATACCCCAAAAGCATACCTGGAGTCAGTGTAGATATTAACTGTGTGTCCTTCAGCCAGAATACAGACTCGAGTTAACGCAAACAATTCGGCTTGTTGGGCTGAAAAGGAGTCTGGAAGAGAGGCTGTTTCAACAACATTAAACTGAGTTACAATTGCATAAGCCGCTCTAGGTTGGCCCCTATCATTTCGTAGGGCTGATCCGTCAACATAGTACACTAGCTCAGGGTTACACATTGGTACATCTGTTAGATTGATACGTGGTTTAGTCACTAATTCGGTTACCATTTCACATGAATGGGGTTCGCCATCGTCTTCCGTGGGGAGTAGAGTGGCTGGATTTAAGGTAGTGCATCTTTTGATGATAAGGTTCGGATTTGATAACAGTTCGACCTCGTATTTAGTGGTTCTTGCGGAGGTTAGGTGTTGGGTAGCACATTTAGTAAGTAAAATCTTGACAGAGTGTGGGATATACAAAATGGTTTGATGATTTAGAGTTATTGTCTGAGCCTGTTGCATAGCATAATAAGCTGCTGCCAACGAAGGAAGACATCCTGGTAGTCCGCGTGCCACTAGGTCTAGTTGGGTACTGAAATATGCTACCGGTCGTTGCCTGTCCCCATGTAACTGAGTCAAAACAGATTGTGCAAAACCCAACTTGTGATGCACAAATAAGTTGAATAGCTTAGTGTAATCTGGTAATTCCCAAGGCGGGTGCTGAAGTGAGGGACTGCTTAAGACTCTGGAAAGCATTCCGGGATACTTCATTCCACATCCTTTAAGCATTGTGAGAATATAGTAGATTCATTCACAGCTCGTAGGTCATGGACAAACCTTCATTTGTGTGGGCTTCTGAACTGGATAAATCGGTGTGTTACACGGACTTCTCATTTATGCTTATAGTGATTCACAGATCACTGAATGTAAAGTACTTGTTTTCTAATTTTATTAAAAGGCTTCCGAACCCAAGATTTTTCCAATACACCCAAAATGTTGATCAAGAGATCACCTGAAATATCTCAAAATCCCAATTCAACTATTGTACTGTCACTCTTTATCAAAAAAATCCTCTTACTGAGCTAGAAGCTTTTGTACCAAGAATTTACACCAAGGACAATGAGAGTGTACTCCCCCAGCCTGCACCTCGAGAGACCCACAAAGGCTTTTTTAAAAAAAAAGGCATTGCAACTTTCAACCACCGGGACCATGTCTCAACAAACCTATCCTTTGTGCATTTCCTAGCTCTGTAACCTTTCATCCGAATAAATCCACACCTGCGCTTCTAACTTAAAATGTCTTAAACTTCCCATTTACAGGACAACACTATGAAGGGTTAAAAAACTTCACTTTGTTTGAAAAAGTGGGTGGAGCTAAAACAAACAGGCAGCTCCACAACCTTTCCAAACAGGTTTCCAGACACAAGGAAAAAAGACAGAAGCACTCTCATTCAAAGACAAGACATTCACGCACTCTCATTCAAAGACAAGACATTCACAAGTCTCTCTCCATTCAATAAAGCTTTTTCTTTTGCTAGCTTCATTTTTTTTTAATCCATAAGTCACTATCAGGTTCTCTTTTTTTTTTACATTTGATTTACTTCCTCTGTTAATTTTACATGGGCTTGAAGAATCGGAACCCAGACCTTTTCTATTACCTTCTTTTTTTTTACCTGGATCTCTGTTTATAAGACACTCCTCTAGACATGTTGTTCTCTCTAAATTAAATGAACCATCGGGTGGAAATGGCCTGTTTTCACCCTTAGTCCACTTTACCGGTTTTTGTTTCTTTGGTCAATTGAAGACTGACCACAATTCTGGAGCATGACATAGGCTGGTGTGCCTTTTGTGGTGTTTTAACTTGCTCCGGCACCCATTCTGGATGATTAAGATTTTCCACAGTTTCTGATCTCACAATCCTTTCGGCCAACCGAGTTCTCTACGCCCACTTCTCCTGGCCGTTACGTGGCCTGAAAAGGCTCTTAATTCGGGCTCAGTCTGGGTGCGTGAGATATGTTGGCACGAACCAACCGTAGTTGATCAATCAGTTACTGTTTCTTTTCTTAATCAATCCTTGTGTTTTTTTTTCCAAATCACAACTTTCCCTAGTGACTCTTCCCGTTTCTCTAATGGCAATGACTCACAAAGGTATTGCACACAACAGTAATACAAGGACAACAAACAATATTCCCGCGAGTACACAAATCATAACCTTACACCTTATCTAAACAAATTCTCAGTCTGCGTTGTACGCCACTACAGACCGAGTCCTTAACTTATCCTAATAAAAACTGATAAAACTTAAGGTTCCGTACCCAAACTCTTTGATCGATTGCGCTTTCCTTTTTTTTTATAGTCTTATCACATAAGAACCCCTTCCGAATTAAAAACAATAAAAATCTTATCACATAAGAACCTTCGATCGATTAGCGCTTTCTTTTTTTTTAATAGTCTTATCACATAAGAACCCCTTCCGAATTAAAAACAATAAAAATCTTATCACATAAGAACCTGGAACCCTTTTCGATCGACTAGCGCTCCCTTACCTACTGAAACCTTCCCCGGGCTGTCTCGAGATTTTTTTTTTCCAGAACTTGTTCTCTTCTGCTGGCGAGCTGAGAAAGAAATGGTTATAAAAAAAATACCTTTAGCTTTTAAATGCCGAGTCTTGTAGATTGCAGTACCTCCGCTGTGGACAACAGATTACATATGCGATTCAACAGTGAAGAAACCTCTTGTGAGCAAAAGGCTCACCTTGTTTGGCTACTGAAGCCTTTCACTGGAGAGGCACTATGCCTGTATCCGTTTTACTCACAGGACAGAGAGTATGCATCTCGGTGGAACCTCCAATAACTGTCGAAATCTCGACCTCCGAAAAGAATGACTCCGACACTTGCAGCTCCGGTAGAAGTTTCTTTAATTTACTTGCTCGCAAGGGGTAGGTTACACTCAGTCAAGGGCTAAGTGAACACCTCCGAAATGGTTCAGTTTAACAAGATATTTATACAGTAAAACCAAAGTTATGGTCTCTCCCTGTGTATTGCTCTGTCTCACAGTCAGTGAATATAGATAAAGAGTTAATTACTATATCCTGGTCCTGACATGGTATCCAGATATTTCCTTTTGTCAGGGTTATCAGAAAGCCAAACGACCATTACTCCATGAGTCATAGGTAATGGGCTATCACCTGTCTTGTATTGTGTCAGGATTGTTCCAATTTCCTGGTCAGTTTATCTGTTTGCATCAAATGGATGAGGTCTCGGAAAGAAGATAATGGCTAGAAGATAAGGGTGGGGTGACATGGACCTCCTGTAGTGTAGACAATAGGAGAGCACCATGGGGGGGGGTTACTTGTCTCAGCATGACTTGTCTCCTAGCTGTCTGATGGCCATCAGCCATCTCAAACCAGGTTTCGCTGTTTATGCAAACTGACTGCTAAAATGCAGAAAGTTCTGGTAGGGCCAGGACTCCATTTTGATCAAAAGGCACACAAATACCATATGGTATCAGCTTAGATAAAAATACATTTCCACAAGCCCCTCATCTCCGGAATCAGCCTAGTGAATCATCTCTGAACCCCTTCCAAAGCAAGTATATCCTTCCTTAAGTAAGGTGACCAAAACTGCATGCAGTACTCCAGGAGCGGCCTCACCAATACCCTGTACAGTTGCAGCAGGACCTCCCTGCTTCTGTACTCCATCCCTCTCGCAATGAACAACTGACACACCAAAAATCCCAGAAATACTCAGACCTCACGCCTGCTTCCTTGTGTAAGAGAAAGGCTTTTGCTGACACCACTTGTTCTGAGGGTTGCTTTCAGGAGTGTCGGTAATTTCTACAACTTTGGAGCGCACTCTCACTACATTGGAGGATTGTGCACCTGATCTCCACTTTGCATATCAGATCAGCATGGATGCCGCTTATGCTGTTTCACCTTTGACCTCAGATGAGTACCAAGATGAGCAGCAGCAGCAACAGCAGACTTCTCCTCACCGACCTGCCGCTCCACAGGAGAGAGGGGATGAGCACAGGAGTGGCAATACCCCCAACACAGGGTATATAGGCAGAGGATCGGCTTCCTGGACATGATGAACACCAGTACCTCAGGAGGTTCAGGGTATCACAAACATTTGTAGACTGCTGGAAGTAAACCTGCTGCAAAGTGGGTCTGGTGGACATGTGTTACCAGTCGCTGTCAAAATCACAACTGCCTTCAACTTCTTCGCCTCAGGTGCCTTCCAGGCATCTGCAGGAGATATTTGAAGGATCTCGCAGTCAGCTGTCCACAAATGCATCACCCAGGTGACCGGTGCCAAGTTTGCCATCAAGCCACCCCCAGATCACCCCAGGAGCGTTCTTGAACCGTAAGAGCCTCCACTCCATCAAGGTGTGATATTTAATTCTGTCACCAGGTAGCTGGGAGTTCCCCATCCTCCATCTCCCACTGCCAACAACTCCACAGCTCCACTGATCTCCAGCACCTCCACCTCTGCTGTAGTCAGTGGTGTTGTGACTCATGGAGGGCCACTTCCTGTTCTCTGCCTCTCCCGGGTGTCCTGCGCTCTCTTCTCCTGCAAGGAGGGAAACAAGAGACCTTTGAGTGAGAGTCTTGGAATGATGGATGGGCAACATCTGTAGAGAGTGATGGTACAGGAAAGGCATGACATTGCATTAAGGTGAGGGTGAGTGTCAGTGATGGATGGTCAGATGGGGATGTGAGTAGGTGCGTAGACTGTGAGGGACGGGTGCACCTACTGTGAGGAGTGAAGTGCAGGAGTAGGCTTGGAAAGGCAGAGTGAGGGGGTTGGAGCGACTCGCACAGCAGGATGAGGTCATTAAAGCACTTCCTGCACTGTACCCACGACCTGGTTACCACAACGTTTGGAGCATGGGCAGGAACATTGGCTGGGCCCTGGTACAGCAGAGGAGCGGGAAGGTTGTGGTGGACTTGTGATGAGTGATTGGGGCGGAGGAGTGATGAGGGATCGTGGCTGAGATTTGGTGGGTGATTGTGACGGAAGTTTGGTGAATGTTTGTGGCGGAGATGCGGCGAATGAGGGTTCGGGACCCAGAAGAGCCGAGGGCCCAGGGGCAGCACAAACCCGCCCACACTGCGATATGTGTGCGCACTAGGTCCGTGCAGTAGAGCAGGTCTCCAGTTGTCCTGGTTAACCCTTGTCACTGGATAAAGACTGAGCTCTGTCAAGCCCGTGTGGTGGCTGATGTGCAACGGTCACCACACGTTAAAAAAATCCACGCACAGGCATCTTCCACCCCTTCGATTGGAGTTCAGGACTGGAACATCGGAACCTCATTGAAGCATCTGTGAACTCGTGGAAGAAAGTCATCCTCGTTCGAGGGAACGCCTATGATAATGATGACCACACTCCTGGTGCTCACTTCTGCCGATAGCTCCAACCATGACTTCTTTGTCTCGGCAGCTGGCCTCTTCCTTCCATCAGGAGTGACAAGACCTCTCTGCAGGCCCGGACTCCTTGGAGTAGGAGTTCCAGAGAGGAGGCACTGAATCTAGTGGCAGCTTTGTGTCACTGAGCCAGCATTGTTTATTCTCCAGCAATATAAATATTGCTGGAGAACAAGCAATTCACTATCAACAGAATCCACTCTCTTCCCCACCAACCTCTCTCGCAACTCCACCTGTCATAAGAACAGAAGAAATAGGAGCAGGAGTAGGCCACCTGGCCCCTTCAGCCTGCTCCGCCATTCAATAAGATCATGGCTGATCTGATCATGGACTCAGCTCCACTTCCCTGCCCACTCCCCATAACCCTTTACTCCCTTATCGCTCAAAAATCTGTCAATCTCTACCTTAAATATATTCAATGACCCAGCCTCCACAGCTCTCTGGGGCAGAGAATTCCACAGATTTACAACCCTTTGAGAGAAGAAATTCCTCCTCATCTCAGTTTTAAATGGGCGGCCCCTTATTCTGAGACTATGGGCTAGAACCTCCACTTTTTTTGCCTGCTTAACGCCCACTTAACACCCATTTTACCACTGAAATGACATATAACGGCCATATATCACCCATTTTGACACAAAATGGAAACTGGCGGTCATTTTTTGGAAACTTATCGCCGAGCGTTACTTTCCCCATGTGCTTAACGCCAAGAAAAAATATTACCGTCCGCCTACTTTTTTGGGGCGGAATCAGCAGAATGGGCGAATTCAACGCCCATAATATTGCCCAGCGTTACTTTCCACACGGAATTAACACCAAGATTCAATATTAACATCCGCCCACTGTTTTTTGTCGTAAAGAGCATATTTACGCAAACTAGCGGCCATGGAGATCGCCCAGTGTCAATTTCACCACCTCGCACACATATCGCCCACAATATCGCTCGCTGAAAAAACCGCCCACAAAATGTGGAACTAACTGGAACGAATCATAGAAATATAGAAAATAGGTGCAGGAGTAGGCCATTCGGCCCTTCGAGCCTGCACTGCCATTCAATGAGTTCATGGCTGAACATGCAACTTCAGTACCCCATTGTAATTTCAATCTTTATTTGAAACTTTTTTTTTTAGAAGCTCTTTTTTTTTAAAGCATTCTTTATCTCATTCCGAGACTAAATTTATGTCTTTCAACCCAATCAATCATTGCATGTTTTCTTTCGGCAAGTAAGTGAGCATGTCAAATAAATATTTTGCTCAACAAACCTATTCTTTATTTGTTTATTCTCCTAGCTCCGTAACTTATCATCCGAATAAATCCACACCTGCGTTTCTAACTTAAATGTCTTAAAACTTCCCACATACAGGACAACATTACAAAGGGTTTAAAAAAAAAGACTTTCACTCTGTTTCTAAAATAAACAGACACTTGCATTCCTCTTCCAACCAGGCTTTCGGAACATGAAAACATAAAACAAAAATTCATTCTGCAGTCAAAAATCACACAGACACTTCTCACTCAACGATCAGACATTTACAACAGTCTCTCTTCTTGTTTTGGCCGGCTCTATTTTTGGATCCATGACCTTTCAGGGAATTCGTAGTTTTATCTAAATAATTCCTCACATAACTAATTCCTGAGGATTCCACCCTGCTTTAATCATTTTTTCAATTAGCTTCTTTTGTTTTTCCGCCAGGTGGCGGGTAAGCGACCCTTCTGGTCCCCACTCGAGTTTACTTGTTTTCATGGCCATTCCTGGGTAGGACTGGTATCGTTAGGAATCTACTCTCAGCGGTCCGCTTTCTTTCTAGCGCGACTTGTAGTAAACTGTCTCTTGGCTACTGTCAGGTCACAAGTTCTGCTGTTACACAAACTTATACAATTCTTAAAAACGCGTTTAAGCAATTCCCGCAGTGCTCTACGTATCCTTAACGACTACCTACCACCGCTCAGCCCGTTGGTCCGACCCTGTTCACAGGTTTGGATTCCGTTAGCCGCTGTACACCGCTTGGTTCTATCCCGGGGTATTTCAAATTACACTACTGGGTCCGGAAGATGTCTCTCGGTATCACGATCCCACGGTCTAAGTGTGTTCCCTACGCCTACTTGGTTCCTGGCCGTCACGTGGGACAAAAGTCCTCTTAATTCAGGCTCAGGCTAGGCGTTTGAGATATTAGACCGTCTCCTCATGTCGATCAACCAGCTTCCACCTTCCGCACCCTTTATACTTAAAAATTGTTTTTTATACTCACCCGGGTTTTTTTCCAAGGGCGTCCAGCGACTCCGGGAAATCCCGTCGACTACGCCATTGTTAGCGTTAGTGTTTTCTCTGAAGAATCACTCAACACTCAGGGTCGGTTCCAATGCTGAAGCAGCTTTATTACGCTCAGCGGGAAGGAAAAACTCAGGACCGTATCCAGGTTTCTCTTCACAGAACAAAGAGTTACATGTACCTTTATATGTTTTACAACAGTTAAAAAACAGCTTACTGCAGTTACACAGCTCATCACGGCTGGACACAAGCCAATCATAACGATTATAGATTACATATAGGTTTTTTAATCCAATAGAATTCTCCTAGTAACCAGGGAACCATTGTCAATTTGGGTTGATCGATGACTTTATATGTTCTCTCCCTAGTTCTTTCATCTGGGAGAAATAATTGGTTTGTAGCCTTGTTTACAGCAAATGGTTTCCCTCTTATCTTTCTTCCTGGGGAATTAATTGGTTTATGGCCTTGTTCACAGGAGATGGCTTCCTTCTTATCTCTGCCTTCCCAGGCATTCCTACAGTGGGCCTCACAGGGTTATTGCTCGGTCAGTGAACGTTCAACAGTTCACAGTTTGACTACCTGATTTCCCATAATGCCTGGGCAGCCATTTTATGTGTGTGTCCATTTAAGCTTATGTGAGTTCTAAATATCCAGCAGGTGCCTAATGCCTAAATCTATATATATCTTTCGACTCTCTACAACACTGCTTTCTCACCATACCCCTTGATCCCCCTAGTAGTAAGGACTACATCTAACTCCTTTTTGAATATATTTAGTGAATTGGCCTCAACAACTTCCTGTGGTAGAGAATTCCACAGGTTCACCACTCTCTGGGTGAAGAAGTTTCTCCTCATCTCGGTCCTAAATGGCTTACCCCTTATCCTTAGACTGTGACCCCTGCTTCTGGACTTCCCCAACATTGGGAACATTCTTCCTGCATCTAACCTGTCTAACCCCGTCAGAATTTTAAACGTTTCTATGAGATCCCTTCTCATTCTTCTGAACTCCAGTGAATACAAGCCCAGTTGATCCAGTCTTTCTTGATATGTCAATCCCGCCATCCCGGGAATCAGTCTGGTGAACCTTCGCTGCACTCCCTCAATAGCAAGAATGTCTTTCCTCAAGTTAGGAGACCAAAACTGTACACAATACTCCAGGTGTGGCCTCACCAAGGTCCTGTACAACTGTAGTAACACCTCCCTGCCCCTGTACTCAAATCCCCTCGCTATGAAGGCCAACAT
Source organism: Pristiophorus japonicus (assembly GCF_044704955.1). Classification (NCBI taxonomy): domain Eukaryota; kingdom Metazoa; phylum Chordata; class Chondrichthyes; family Pristiophoridae; genus Pristiophorus; species Pristiophorus japonicus. The sequence continues at coordinate 28,912,802 of NC_091998.1, read as the reverse complement.
GACATTTGCTTTCTTAACTGCCTGCTGTACCAGCATGCCAACCTTCAATGACTGATGTACCATGACACCCAGGTCTCATTGCACCTCCCCTTTTCCTAATCTGTCACCATTCAGATAATAGTCTGTCTCTCTGCTTTTACCACCAAAGTGGATAACCTCACATTTATCCACATTATACTTCATCTGCCATGCATTTGCCCACTCACCTAACCTATCCAAGTCACTCTGCAGCCTCATAGCATCCTCCTCGCAGCTCACACTGCCACCCAACTTAGTGTCATCTGCAAATTTGGAGATACTACATTTAATCCCCTCATCTAAATCATTAATGTCATTAATCATTAATCACAGCGTTATGGACGACATGTTGTCGATCAAATGTCGCGTCCTTTAAAAGGCTGCTGTGCTTCAACCTTGGCAGAGTTCGGATGTACTCTGCAGGTCGTTGGAGTTGATGTGAACATCTCTAAAAACATCTTGACCACACTGTGACCGATTGGAATTGAACAGGTGTCTTCGTCTGGACATTCCTTGTTTGTGAGCAATCGGTGGAAAACAGAGAGCAACTGCAATGGGGCCTATCCTTTCTCACCCTCTCTTGGTGACCAAATACATGCAGCAGACTCGACATCACCGAAGGAACGCTCCACTGCATTATGTGCCCAATGTACGAAGTGACAGACAGATGAGGAGGACCAGACGTTACACCCCCCACAAGTACAAGGAGAAGCATTCTTACCTCGACTTGCCCAACACCACCTGCCTTCGGAGACTGCGCTTCCACAAAGAGGTATGCCAGCTGATAAGGACAGATCTGCAGCCTGCCAGCACCATCAGAACTGCACTGTCCGTCGAGGTCAAAGTCATCACAACACTGTCGTTCTATGCCTCAGGTTCTTTTCAGGCCACAGCTGGTGACATTTGCGGACTTTCTCAGCATGCCACACATCGCTGCATTAGACTGAAGCTGCACTGAAGCCCTGTACGCATGCAGGATGGACTTGATCAGCTTCCCTATGGCCAGGGAGGCACAGAGTGAGAGGGCTCTAGGATACTCCAGAATTGCAAACTTCCCCAAAGTGCAGGGAGCAATAGACTGTACACACATCACGATGCGGGCACCTTTTCAGGATGCAGAGGTTTTCAGGAACTGCAAGCGATTCCACTCCCTGAATGTCCAACTGGTTGTCCACCACCAGAAAATTATACTGGCAGTGAATACTCAATTTCTGGGCAGCATCCATGATGCTCACATCCTGCATGAGAGCACTGTGTCTGACTTGTTTAACAATGAGCCACAAGGTCAATCTGGATGCTTGGGGACGAAGGATATGGCCTCGCCACCTGGCTGATGACTCTCCTGCATGACACCCACACCGAGACCGAGAGGCGATACAACGAGAGCCACAGAGCAACTCGCAGTATTGTGGAAAAAACCATTGAGTACTGAAGCAGCGCTTTAGATGCCTGGACCACTCAGGAGGCGAGCTCCAATACCACCGTGAGCAGGTAGCTCAATTCGTGGTACTCTGTTCCATGCTACACAACTTGGCTATCAGGAGGGGACAAGAATTGCCTGATGAGTCTGACAGTCCACCTCACCACAGAGAGGAAGAGGAGGATAAGGAGACGGACGCTGACATCGGGCCAGACAATCAGGCTGATGTTGAAGCCGTGCCCCTGCCTCCCCTGTAGACCGCATGAAAGGGCCCATGGTGGCATGATAGCTGCAAGAGCCTTACGTCAGGAGCTCATCAATGATCGCTTTGCCTGAAAGAACGTTGGTGTTATTTACAAGGCTGACACACTGCTGGGTGTGCAGGTCATACATCAATGGTGGGCATCACCTTGGTGACAGTTAAAGTTTAAGTTGATTGAAGTTAAGTGTGATTATACCCTTTGATGTTAAGGAATCACCAGCGTGTAATGGTGCAGCTCTCTGAGCCAATGCGCAACAAGGTTTTGTTAAATAAAAAACATTTAAACCGACCATTAGTCTGAAATCATAAGTATTTCTGTACAAACTACCTCTTCCGACCCCCCCCCCACCCCACCCCCCCATGCTTCTCCTCCCCACCTCTACCCCTTCCCCTTCCCATCCTGACTCCCAGCCGCCTGGCCGAGGAAGTCCTCAGGTGAAGCTTCATTGGGGCAGTGGGGGGGGATGGCCGCAGCGCTGCTTGGACGGATACGGGAGAAGACGGTCTCAAGGTGGGAGCGTGCTCTGAGCCATAAGCAAGATGTTGCTGCTGGTTCTCATGTGTGTTTGGCAATGGGGCTGCGGCACCTTGGGGTGCAGTGCCAAGCTCTGGAACCACTGGGAGCCGTCTGCCACCAGTGTTCCTGGCTACCAGCTCCAGGGCCTCCTCCATCCCTTCCATGTTATATCTTAATTGTTGGACAAAAACGGTGCCAACTATGTTCTTGGTGCTTAGTAGGCTTTTTGCTACTGGTGAAACTCCGTCGTTCCTCCCACCACAGCCACACACGCTTCAGTCCCTTTCTGCTCCCTCTCTCTCTGTCTCCTCTTCTGCACATGTCATGATGACCCTTGACCTCCTGAACCACAGGAATCGAGCGTTGCCATGCTGTTGCTAAGGACGCCCACACTTTACGGCAGAAGGTCAGAAAAATTTAACGCCCATTTGATATCATTTGCGGTAATGCCCATTTTCAAAAATGTAACTTAGGTATTTTGAGAATGGGCAAGAAGCCGGCGATCTGAAAGCCCTTTTTTAATGCCCAAGCCAGAAATAACACTCATTTTTTGGGCGATAAACACAAAAGTGGAGGTTCTAGCCCTTTGTCCCCTCGTTTTAGTTTCCCCTATGAGTGGAAATATCGTCTCTGCATCCACCTTGTTGAGCCGCCTCATTATCTTATAGGTTTCGATAAGATGACCTCTCATTCTTCTGAACTCCAATGAGCATAGGCCCAACCTACTCAACCTATCTTCATAAGTCAACCCCTTCATCTCCAGAATCAATCTAGTGAACCTTCTCTCAACAGTCTCAAGTGCAAGTATATCTTTCCTTAAATATAGAGACCAAAACTGTACGCAGTACTCCAGGTGTGGCCTCACCAATACCCTGTACAGTTATAGCAGGACTGTCATCCGTGCAGTGCTTCTTGAGATACCCAAGCTGAATTGGACCCATGAGTGTCACCATCACGCCTGCTCCTGTTAATTGGTTGGGAAACCAGGAAGTCAGATACAATTGCATAGGTTTCGTTAAAAAGCCACTGCAAAACACGGCACTTCAACTTCCGGACTCCCGACGCAATCCAGGTCTCTCCCCGTTGCCAGCATGTCGCAACGGTAAAAATCCCGGCCAATATTCCAGTCAGCGAGAGGTCTTTCTATGGAACAGGCTCCCCAGGGAGACAGAACTGATTCATTTTGGGTTACAGTTTTTGAGTAATTTGGGTCATGAAGTGGTAAATGTGGCATGCTTGGAAGGAAAACGATGATTTTGAATCTTTGGTTCCCAAAGCTCTCCGGCAATGATGTTTTCCTCGCCTCATGTCGTGGTCTGTTGTAGACTGATTGATAAACAGCTCGATTATGGTTGATCATACAGGTTGAGCGTCCCGAATCCGGCAACCTCGGGACCGAGGCCGAGCCGGTTTTCATGTTTTTCCAGATTTCGCGTTTTCCTGGATTTTGGAATGTCTTTCTGACGTCACGAATCCGGAAACACCCGAGCCCAGGTTCGGGTATTTCCGGATTTCGGAACATCAGAAAGACGGCGGGGGGGTGGGGGAGTGGGGGGGGGGGGTGCGGTGGGGGGGGGTACCTGCCGAGGAGCTGTTCGGACCGTCCGGGGCCCGTCGAAGAGGTGTTTGCATCGGGCAGGACCCCGCTGAGGAGGCTGTCAGGCTGGCCGGCCCTGCAGAGATGGTGTTCGGGCGGGACCCCGCCAAGGAGGCTGTCGGGCCAGTGGGCTCCGCCAAGGATGTCATCGTCGGGCGGGGCCTCGCTGAGGAGGTGTTCGGGCAGGCCGGCAAGGAGGCCCCGAGGGCGGGCAGTGGCGAGGCCCCGAGGTCGGGCAGGGTTGCTTGGTTCGGATTCCGGAACATTTTACGGATTCCGGACGACCCTGCCACAAATCGTCCCGGAGTCCGGACTCTGGAACATTCCGTAATCTGGAACTGCGGATTTTGGACGCTGCACCTGTATAAACATATGAACATATAAAACTCCTATTTGCTGATGGCTGTGCTCTCATGGCCCACTCCCAGGATGAAGTGCAAGCATGAACCACCTTGTAACAGCTTTCCGGCACGTCGGCATGACTATCAGCCTTAAACAGGCAGTGGTACTCTTCCAACCTGCCGCAGATGAGATTTATACTCCACCTATCATCACTATCGGTGGTCACATGCTTTAGGCTGTGGTTAGATTCACCTACCTGGGTAGCACTGTGTCTAGAGAAGTCCTTATCAATGCCGAAACATCCTGTGGAATTGTCAAAGCCAATTTAGCTTTTGCTCTGGGACAAAAGAGGTCTCAGCCTGCAAACCAAGCTCAAAGGACAACAAATGCACGCCACATTAAGAAGCTGATTAACTTTCACCTAAGCTGCGTAAGAATGCCCTAAAGTCCCATCCTAGGTGTGATATCTTTATACATCACTAACACAAACACACACTACACAAGATGGCTCCTTAACAAGACTATCACATGACTTGCCACATGACCTTTTATTATTAATACATAAGTAGTTGCATTACATCAGTAGTCCACTAGGTGGAGCTCTATAACACTCAGCCTCTTCCTATTCCTCATCTACAAGCTGCCTTTAAGCATGAGGTCAGCCTCTATATACATGATGGAACCCAGTTGAGTGTTACCATTGAGACATAGTTGACACCGATGGGAGACCGCAACCCTTCCAAACCTTGCCCAGATGTTCATATCTATTTTTAATAAACCAATGCGGAGACACTGGGTTTGCCCCCAGTGTGTCACTGACAGAATAAACAACCCAACTGGCCTTTCATGTGAGGTAGCACCACTAATATAATAATTTATGCATATGGTCTAATTAAAGGAAGAGAAACCTAGAATGCTAACTCATAATATTATCTATGCTGAATGGACATTCTATACCCTGCAGTGCCCACCAGTGACTAAAGACCCAGATCATACCAATGGACACCGCATATTCCCTCTCCAGGGCCACCCGGGCACAGACAAGACAGCGGAAGAGAGGTGTGCAGCCAGGCTGATCCTCTCTGTGGGTCGCACTCATCCCATCCCATGAATAGCTGTTTTTGCCAGGCCTGGGGCAGACCCACAAGGTCATCCTCCGATCTGACCCCTCCCCCCTCCATACCGGGTGGCCAAAGCTCAGGGGTGTGGGGCTGGAAGTGAGCCAAAAGTTGAGGAGCAGCCTCCTTAAATGGTAAAATAAGGGCAGCAACTTTTCCCCTTGGACTTTTTGAGTGTAGGAGCAGGGAGGTCTTACTGCAGTTGTACAGGGCCTTGGTGAGGCCACACCTTGAATATTGTGTACAGTTTTGGTCTCCTAATCTGAGGAAGGACATTCTTGCTATTGAGGGATTGCAGCAAAGGTTCACCAGACTGATTCCCGGGATGGCAGGACTGACATGAAGAAAGACTGGATCGACTAGGCTTATATTCAATGGAATTTAGAAGAATGAGAGGGGATCTCATAGAAACATATAAAATTCTGACAGGATTGGTCAGGTTAGATGCAAGAAGAAAGTTCCTGATGGTAAGGAAGTCCAGAAGCAGGGGTCACAGTCTAAGGATAAGGTGTTATGTCTTGAATAAAGAATCTGACCAGATACTGTAAGCTCAAAGTAATGTGTGACCGCAGTCCTTTATTACCGGTCTCCAGAGTGCCTCTCCAGCCTGTGAGGCCTCCTTATGTACAGGTGCTCCCAAGGGATTGTGGGATCCCTTGGGACTCCAGGGGATGAGCCCTCTAGTGGTTAAACAAGGTATTTACAGGTTTACATATATAACAACACTCCCCCCCGCCCCCCCGCAAAGTCAATAGTGTAACTATTTACAATGTGAGTCGGTCTGAGGCCGTCCTTTCCCTGGTTGATCATCTCGGTGCAAATGCTGGCTTTGGTGAGTCGTTTGTTGGGCCCTCACTGGGCTGCTGCACAGCTGGCCTTGCCAGGCTGCTGGGTGTGGTGCGTCCTGCTGGGCTGCTACAGGTGATGGGTTCTGCTTTGAGGTCAACTGTTGGGTCGGTTGCCACTTGTGTGTGTGTTGGGGGTTTGAAAAAGGTAGAGTCTATTGTGGGTTGTTCTGGATAGTCCGTGAATCTGAGTTTAGTTTGGTCCAAGTGTTTTCTGTAGTTGAGTCCATTTGAAAATTTGACCAGAAACACCCTACTCCCCTCTTTGGCTACGACAGTGCCGGGAAGCCACTTGGGATCTTGTCCATAGTTCAGCACAAATACAGGATCATTAATCTCGATTTCGCGTGACACATTTGCACGATCATGATATGTAATCTGTTGAAGCCGCCTGCTCTCTACCTGTTCGTGTAGATCAGGGTGGACTAACAAGAGCCATGTCTTAAGTTCCCCTTTCATGAGCAGTTCAGCGGGGGGACCCCCAGTGAGCGAGTGGGGTCTTGTGTGGTAACTAAGCAGGACTCGGGATAGGCGAGTCTGCAGTGAGCCTTCAGTTACCCACTTCAAGCTCTGCTTGATTGTTTGCACTGCTCGCTTTGCCTGACCATTGGACGCTGGATTAAACGGGGCAGATGTGACATGTTTGATCCCATGGCGGGCCATGAACTCTTTGAGCTCGGCACTGGTGAAGCACGGCCCATTGTCACTCACAAGGATATCACGCAGGCCGTGCGTGGCAAACATGGCCCGCAGGCTTTCAATGATGGCAGCGGACATGCTTGCCAACATTATCTCACATTCAATCCATTTGGAATAGCATCTACAACCACAAGGAACATTTTTCCCAAGAATGGGCCTGTATAGTCGACATGGACCCTGGACCACGGTTTGGAGGGCCAGGACCATAAACTTAGTGGCGTTTCCCTGGGTGCATTGTTTAACTGTGAACATGTGTTACATTTGTGCACGCAGGACTCTAAGTCTGCATCGATACCGGGCCACCACATGTGGGATCTGGCTATCGCTTTCATCATTACAATACCTGGGTGGGTGCTGTGGAGATCACTAATGAAAGTGTCCCTGCCCTTTTTTGGCACCACTACCCAATTACCCCACAGAGGGCAGTCTGCCTGTATGGACATTTCATCTCTGCGCCGCTGGTATGGCTTTATTTCTTCCTGCATCTCTAACTGGACACTAGACCAACTCCCATGCAGCACACAGTTTTTTACCAAGAACAGTAAGGGGTCCTGGCTCATCCAGGTTCTAATTTGTTGGGCGGTAGCAGGTGATTGCTCACTCTCGAATGCTTCCACTACCATAACTAAATCTGCGGGCTGTGCCATCTCCACCCGTGTGGTGGGCAATGGCAGCCTACTGAGAGCATTGGCACAGTTTTCTGTGCCTGGCCTGTGGCGGATGGCGTAGTTGTATGCGGACAACGTGAACGCCCATCTCTGGATTCGGGCCGATGCATTCGTATTTATCCCCTTACTTTCAGAAGTGGTTTCCAATTCAAATTTGAGTCCAAACAGATATTGATGCATTTTCTTTACCCCATAAACACACGCTAATGCTTCTTTTTCGATCATGCTGTAGGCCCTCTCAGCCTTAGACAGACTTCTGGATGCATAAGCAACCGGTTGCAATTTCCCAGATTCATTAGCTTGTTGCAATACACACCCGACACCGTATGACGACTCATCACATCCCAGTACCAAATGCTTACATAGATCATACAACACAAGCAAGTTGTTTGAGCATAAGTTTCCTAGCTTTCTCAAAGGCATTTTCTTGGCTATTACCTCATACCCATTCATCTCCTTTACGCAGTAAAGAATGCAGGGTTCTAACAATGTGCTAAGACCCGGTAAGAAGTTACCAAAGTAGTTCAGGAGTCCTAGGAACGACCGCAGCTCCGTCACGTTCTGTGGTCTCGGTGCGTTCTCGATTGTCTCCGTCTTCTAATCAGTGTGCCTGATGCCATCCGCCACGATTCTTCTCCCCAGGAACTCCACTTCAGGTGCCAGGAAAACGCACTTCGAGCGTTTTAACCTGAGTCCCACACGATTAAGCCGACTAAGAACCTCCTCCAGGTTCTGCAGGTGCTCGACGGTGTCCCCACCTGTAACCAAGATGTTGTCCTGGAAGACCATAGTGCGCGGGACTGACTTCAGCAAGCTTTCCATGTTCCTCTGGAATATCTCCGCGGCTGATCGAATCCCAAACGGCATCTGTTGTAAATGAAGAGACCTTTGTGCATGTTGATGCAGGTGAGGCCCTTCGATGATTCCTCCAGCTCCTGCGTCATGTCGGCCGAGGTCAAGTCCAGCTTCGTGAATGTTTTTCCCCCTGCCAGCGTCGCATATAGGTCGTCTGCCTTTGGTAACGGTTATTGATCCTACAAGGAGAAACGATTGATAGTTACTTTGTAATCACCACAGGTTCTGAAGGTGCCGTCTTCCTTGAGGACTAGAACAATCAGACTGGCCCACTCGTTGAATTCAATCAGCAAAATGATGCCCTCTCGTTGCAGCCGGTTCAGCTCGATCTCCACCCTCTCTCTCAGCATGTACGGTACCGCTCTCACCTTGTGATGGAAGGCGCCCCCTGTATCAAGTGGATCTGCACTTTTGCTCCTTGGAACTTCCTGATACCCAGTTCGAACAGCGAGGGGAACTTGTTTAGTACCTGGGCACATGAAGTGTCGTTGACGGACGAGAGCGCTCGGATGTCATCCCAGTTCCAGCGTATCTTTCCCAGCCAGCTCCTGCCGAGCAGCGTGGGGCCATTGCCCGGTACCACCCAGAGTGGTAAATTGTGCACCGCTCCATCGTAGGGACTTTTATGGTAGCACTGCCGATTACAGGAATCAGTTCCTTTGTGTACTTTCTCAGTTTAGTACGAGTGGGAGTCAGGACTGGCCGTGAGGCCTTGCTGCATCACAATTTATCGAAAGTCTTTTTTGCTCATTATGGATTGGCTTGCGCCCGTGTCCAGCTCCATTGACATCGGGAGTCCATTTAATTCAACCTTCAGCATTATCGGGGGACACTTTGTGGTAAATGTGTGCACCCCATATACCTCTGCCTCCTCAGTCTGAGGCTCTGGTTCATCATAATCCACCGTGGATCTGTCCTCCTCTGCAACATGGTGGTTTGCAGGATTAACAGGATTAGCAGCTTGCCTAAACATATGTTGGAGGTGCCCCATTGTTCCACAGCCCTTGCAAAAATATCCTTTGAAGCGGCATGAATGGAAGCGATGATCACCTCTGCAGCGCCAACAAGGTGTTAATAGTTTTGTATTCACCATCCTTGATGGTGGACGATGAGACATCTGCGGACGTGCAGCTGCAGGCATGTGAGTCCTGCCCTGTACGTTATGATTCAAAAACAATGTTACTTTGTTCACAGTACTTGCAGCAGCACTCGTGTGCTGAGAGATTTGTTTGGTATTGTCACTGGTGGCGATGAACGCCTAGCCTATCGCTATGGCTTTACTCAAGATTGGGGTCTCTGCAGTCAAAAGTTTGCGAAGTATTATTTCATGGCCAATGCAAGTATAAAGAAGTCCCTCAGCATGTGCTCCAAGTGTCCTTCAAATTTGCAATGTCCTGCAAGGCGCCTTAGCTCAGCGACGTAGCTCGCCATGACCTCTTGTACGTGTAGAACCGGTACCTCATCATCAGAACGCTTTCCTTCGGGTTTAGGTGCTCCCGGACCAGTGTGCACAAATCATCGTACGACTTCTTTGTAGGTTTCGCTGGAGTGAGCAGATTTTTCATGAAGCCATACATTGGTGCCCCGCAAACGGTGAGAAGGATCGCCCTTCGTTTGGCAGCGTTCGCTTCTCCTTCCAGCTCGTTGGCCATGAAGTGTTGGTCGAGTCGCTCCACGAAGGTTTCCCAATCATCTCCCTCCAAAAATTTCTCCAGGATGCCCACGGTTCTCTGTATTGTTGCGGTGGGTTCATTATCTGTATCTCGTCGCCAGTTGTTATGTCTTGAAGAAGGAATCTGACCAGATACTGTAAGCTCAAAGTAATGTGTGACCGTAGTCCTTTATTACCGGTCTCCAGAGTGCCTCTCCAGTCTGTGAGGCCTCCTTATGTACAGATGCTCCCAAGGGATTGTGGGATCCCTTGGGACTCCAGGGGATGAGCCCTCCGGTGGTTAAACAAGGTATTTACAGGTTTACATATATAACATAAGGGGTAAGCCATTTAGGTGATAAGGAGAAACTTCTTCACTCAGAGAATTGTGAACCTGTGGAATTCTCTACCACAGCAAGTTGTTGAGGCCAGTTTGTTAGATATATTCAAAAGGGAGTTAGATGTGGCCCTTACAGCTAAAAGGATCAAGGGATATGGAGAGAGAGCAGGAATGGGCTACTGAAGTTGCATGATCAACCATGATCAACCATGATCATATTGAATGGTGTGGCAGGCTCGAAGGGCTGAATGGCCGACTCCTGCACCTATGTTCTATGTTTCTATGTTTCTATGTACACATGAAACGTGAATTGTCCAGACTGCAGCGGTTATAAGTGGCTCACAGTCACATTTTGATGCCACTGCTCCATGCAACACTTTCCGCCCCAGATCCCCAATGGTGCAGCGAAGGATCCCTCCAATGTTTCTGCTTTATGTGAAGAAATGTTCCTTGGTTTCACTCCTGCATGGCTTCGCTCTAATTTTAAAATTACGCCCTCTTGTCCTGGATTCTGCCACCACAGGAAATAGATTGCCTCTTAAGTAAGAATTAAGAACGTAAGAATTAGTAGCAGGAGTCGGCCATTTGGTCCCTCGGGCCTGTTCCACCATTCAATGAGATCACGGCTGATCTTCTACTTCAACTCCACTTTCCTGCCCGATCCCCATATAAGAACATAAGAATTAGGAACAGGAGTAGGCCATCTAGCCCCTTGAGCCTGCTCCGCCATTCAACAAGATCATGGCTGATCTGGCCGTGGACTCAACTCCACTTACCCGCCCGCTCCCCGTAACCCTTAATTCCCTTATTGGTTAAAAATCTATCTATCTGTGATTTGAATACATTCAATGAGCTAGCCTCAACTGCTTCCTTGGGCAGAGAATTCCACAGATTCACAACCCTCTGGGAGAAGAAATTCCTTCTCAACTCGGTTTTAAATTGGCTCCCCCGTATTTTGAGGCTGTGCCCCCTAGTTCTAGTCTCCCCGACCAGTGGAAACAACCTCTCTGCCTCTATCTTGTCTATCCCTTTCATTATTTTAAATGTTTCTATAAGATCACCCTTCATCCTTCGAAACTCCAACGAGTAAAGACCCAGTCTACTCAATCTATCATCATAAGGTAACCCCCTCATCTCCGGAATCAGCCTAGTGAATCGTCTCTGTACCCCCTCCAAAGCTAGTATATCCTTCCTTAAGTAAGGTGACCAAAACTGCACGCAGTACTCCAGGTGCGGCCTCACCAATACCCTATACAGTTGCAGCAGGACCTCCCTGCTTTTGTACTCCATCCCTCTCGCAATGAAGGACAACATTCCATTCGCCTTCCTGATTACCTGCTGCACCTGCAAACTAACTTTTTGGGATTCATGCACAAGGGCCCCCAGGTCCCTCTGCACCACAGCATGTTGCAATTTCTCCCCATTCAAATAATGTTCCCTTTTACTGTTTTTTTTCCAAGGTGGATGACCTCACATTTTCCGACATTGTATTCCATCTGCCAAACCTTAGCCCATTCGCTTAACCTATCTAAATCTCTTTGCAGCCTCTCTGTGTCCTCTACACAACCCGCTTTCCCACTAATCTTTGTGTCATCTGAAAATTTTGTTACACTACACTCTGCCCCCTCTTCCAGGTCATCTATGTCTATTGTAAACAGTTGTGGTCCCAGCACCGATCCCTGTGGCACACCACTAACCACTGATTTCCAACCTGAAAAGGACCCATTTATCCTGACTCTCTGCTTTCTGTTAGCCAGCCAATTCTCTATCCATGCTAATACATTTCCTCTAACTCCACGTACCTTTATCTTCTGCAGTAACCTTTTGTGTGGTACCTTATCGAATGCCTTCTGGAAATCTAAATACACCACATCCATCGGTACCCCTCTATCCACCATGCTCGTTATATCCTCAAAGTATTCCAGTAAATTAGTTACACATGATTTCCCCTTCATGAATCCATGTTGCGTCTGCTTGATTGCACAATTCCTATCTAGATGTCCCGCTATTTCTTCCTTAATGATAGCTTCAAGCATTTTCCCAACTACAGATGTTAAACTAACCGGCCTATAGTTACCTGCCTTTTGTCTGCCCCCTTTTTTAAACAGAGGCGTTACATTAGCTGCTTTCCAATCCGCTGGTAGCTCCCCAGAGTCCAGAGAATTTTGGTAGATTATAACGAATGCATCTGCTATAACTTCCGCCATCTCTTTTAATACCCTGGGATGCATTTCATCAGGACCAGGGGACTTGTCTACCTTGAGTCCCATTAGCCTGTCCAGCACTACCCCGCTAGTGATAGTGATTATCTCAAGGTCCTCCCTTCCCACATTCCTGTGACCAGCAATTTTTGGCATGGTTTTTGTGTCTTCCACTGTGAAGACCGAAGCAAAATAATTGTTTAAGGTCTCAGCCATTTCCACATTTCCCATTATTAAATCCCCCTTCTCATCTTCTAAGGGACCAACATTTACTTTAGTCACTCTTTTCCGTTTTATATATTGGTAAAAGCTTTTACTATCTGTTTTTATGTTTTGAGAATCCCTTATGAGAATCCCTTGATTCTCTTGATATCCAAAAATCTATCGCTCTCCGTCTTGAATATATTCAAAGACTGAGCATCCACAGCCCTCTGGGGCAGAGAATTCCAAAGATTCACCACCCTCTGAGTGAAGAGGTTTCTCCTCATCTTGGTCCTAAATGGCCGACCCCTTATTCTGAGACTGTGACCCCTGGTTCTAGACTCCCCAGCCAGAGGGAAACATCCTCCCTGCATCTACCCTGTCAAACCCTGTAAGAATGTTGTATGTTTCAATGAGATCACCTCTCATTCTTCTAAACTCTGGAGAATATAGGCCTAGTCTGCTCAATCTCCCATCCCACGAATCTACCCTATTGATTCATTTTATTCACTTCAATTAGATCATATAGTCTTCTATATTCAAGGAATACAATCCAAGTTTATGCAACCTGTCCTCATGATTTATAACCCCAGTTCATTTGAAGTCTCTGAAGTTGGATTGCTGTGGCAGATTGCCCTCTGCTGGCAAAGTGTAGGCACAATTCAAATTTCAGAACGCAGGAGCTGCTCCTGTGATAAAAGCAGAAAATGCTGGAAATCTCAGGGGGTCAGGCAGCGTCTGTGGAGAGGAAGCAGAGTTAACGTTTCGGGTCGATGACCCTTCGTCAGAACTGGAGAGTGTTCGGAAATAACAGATTCTTAACCAGCACCGAGAGGGGGAGGGGAAGGAAGAACAAAAGGGAAGGTCTGTGATAGGGGAAGGCAGGAGAGATTATAGCGAGAAAAGGAGATGATGGACTGAATTCAAATGGTAATGCCAGGAGTTAGAAAAACATTAATTGAGATAGGGTGTGAATGGCGGGATAATGACCAACTGCCATTAGAAACACGGAGAAAAAAAGAAAGAAACAGGCTCTGAGGGGGGATGGGGGGAATATTCCAAGAAAACTTTTCAAAAGGAGTCAGCTCCTGTGGATAACCACACCCTACGGAGGTCGTACCAGGTCTGCATCGGAAGGATTCAGACCTATTCTTGGCCCGTGCTGAGTTAACCGATCGTAAGTCGGGTTTGTTATGTATGCAAACCTCACCAATGTGTAAGAATTGCCACTAGGGGGCACACCTGTGGGAGACCTAAGGGTCACCTGTGCACCCTGGGCAAGCAGGTATAAAAGGCAATCCACCATGCTGCTTCCTCACTTTGGAGTTAATTAAAGAGACCAAGGTCACAATGGTTCGAGCTTACAACACAGTCTCGTGGAGTTATTCTGAACCTAACAGGGTTGGTGTAGCTGTACAGGCTCCACCTGGGACAGAGAGGTCCCAAAACAAGAGGATTCAGAATTGCCCTAGCTGGAAAATGTTCAACAACAACAACTTGTATTTATATAGCGCCTTTAACATAGTGAAATGTCCCAAGGCATTTCACAGGAGTATTAACCAATAAAAATTAGACCCTGAGCCACATAAGTAGAAATTAGCGCAGGTGACAAAGAGGTAGGTTTTAAGGAGCGACTTAGAGATAGAGAGACAGAGAGATTTAGGGATGGAGTTCCAGAGCTTAAGGCCCAGGCAACAGAAGGCACGGCCACCACTGGTTGAGCGATTAAAATCAAGGATGCTCGAGAAGGCAGAATTTGAAGAGCACAGACATCGCGGTGGGGTTTTTGAGGCTGGAGGAGATTACAGAGATAGGGAGGGGCAATGCCATGGAGGGGTTTGTAAACAAGGATGGGAATTTTGAAATCGAGGCCTTGCTTAACCGACCAATGTAGGTCAGCGAGCACAGGGTGATGGGTGAGCGGGACTTGGTGCAAGTTAGGACATGGGCAGCCGAGTTTTGGGTGACCTCTAGTTTACGTAGGGTAGAATGTGGGAGGCCGGCCAGGTGTGCGTCAGAATAGTCAAGTCTGGAGATAAGTCATGGATGAGCAGCAGATGAGCTGAGGCAAGGGCGGAGACGGGCGATGTTACAGAGGTGGAAATAGGCGATTTTAGTTATGCTGCGGATATGTGGTCAAAAGCTCGTATCAGGGCCAAATATGACACCTGGGATAGAGAGGTCCAAAAACAAGAAGATTCTGAAGGTTCGGAAAGAAATCAAGAGGCAGCAGCTCGCATTTGTGTCCAGGGGGATTGAGTAACTGACAAAGCCGTGAACAGGATGGGGAGGAACTTGGCAGGAGCAAAGACAAAAGTAAAGAGAAGGGAAAGTGTGTGAGCATATTGTTACCGTCGCAACAAAAGGTTGTTAGTCCGGTGACAATAACTCCACTGATTCATGCATGAGCGTTTTTCTAACAAAAAGCTTTATTATAATGACAAATTACAGTGTTAGGGCCAGAAATTTCACTCCCATCGCTGGCACCCGATCCTTACCAGTATTCCGGCGGTTGTGTATTTTTAACCGCCGGAATACCGCCGGGGCAAAGCCGAGCGGTAGCGGACTCGAGTGGGTGGCCAAACCGGGAGAAAAGTCAGTGATCACCTTACCTTCAGAAAGGCAAGCGGAATCTCTGTAGGAAACGGCCGGAAAAGCTTCTCTGCGCATGCGTGGCCATCCCCCCGCGATTTCGGGGTCAAGGATGACCCCGCACATGTGCAGCGAAGAAAAGGACAGCACTCAATGTGTTCAAGCTGCAGAGGTTGGTTCAGGTCAGTGGGAGAGGAGCTGTGAGGGTTTTTGAGGTTTCTTGAGGAGTATTTAGTATCTTGACAATTAGATCATATTATAAAATAATATAACTAATAATATAACTAGTAATAATTATTATAGTAATGATAAATCTTAAAAATAATAATAAATAAATAATTACATTGAAACATATAAATAAATATCAATACAATGGAGAATCAAGCCATGGAAGTGGAGAGGGAGTTAGTTGGGAGGAAGAGGGCCAATCGTCTCTCGGAGGATGCCCAGGAGGCATCGGTGGGCGAAGTAGAGGCACGTTGGAATCAGTTAACACGGGGTGGACAAGGGAAACCATCACCGTCCGTGTATTAATGGTTATGGTGGTGTCCTCCGTCGCGCCCGTGATGCGGGGGCCGAACCAGTGCCGCAAACGGTGGAATGACATCGTCGGGTCTGCGAGAGTAAGTACTAACTTTTATCATGCATTGACAAATTACTCTTCAGTAGCACCACGTTTTATTATGTTGTAAATTTTATTTCCCATCATCAATCGCATTGTGTTAGTCCTCTGTACTTTCATGTGTTCATCATGCAACACTTGCGCGCTGACAAAACTTAAATCGTGCACTCGTTGACAAAAAGACTATTGTGTTCCTAACACAGATGAGACTGCACACAGGGAGGTTAAAGTAACAGTGACCTCAGTCTTTATTAAGACACTCCAGAGTGAGTAACAGGCCTTAGGGGCCGGCTTATATACAGTGCTCCCAAGGGATGCTGGGATCCCTTGAGTTTTCAGGGGATGCGCTCCCTGGTGGCGGAACATGGAAGTGCATGCTTTATAGATACACAGCATCACTCTCCCACAAAATCAAAGTGAAAACTATTTACAAGGTGAGACGGTCAGGAGCCTTCCTTTCCCTGGTGGACCGCCTCGGTACAAATGTCTGTTCTGCTGTGATGGCTGTGCCCTCGCTGGGCTGGCGTGTTGCTGGCCCTGCAGAGCTGCTAGGTGAGCCTGGCCTTGCTGGGCTGTTGGGCGTGATGGGTTCAATTTCCTGGTCCGGGGTGGTGTTGTTGATCCTTTGGGTGTGTGTTGTGTGCTCCAAAAAGGTGGTGTCTGCTGTGGGTTGTTCAGGGCAGTCTGTGAACCGCAGCCTCGTTTGGTCCAGGTGCTTTCTGCAAATTTGTCCAAACACCCTATTCCCTTCTTTAGCTATCACCGTGCCCGCGATCCACTTGGGACCATGTCCATAGTTTAGCACATACACAGGGTCATTCAGATCAATTCCCCGTGACACAGTGGCGCAACCATCGTTTACATTTTGTTGCTGCCGCCTGCTCTCTACCCGATCATGCAGGTTGGGGTGAACCAGCGAGAGTCTGGTTTTAAGTGTCCTTTTCATGAGTAGCTCAGCCGGGGGCACCCCTGTGAGCGAGTGGTGTCTCGTGCAGTAGCTGAGCAGTACTCGGGACAGGCGGGTTTGGAGTGAGCCTTCTGTGACTCGTTTAAGGCTCTGTTTGACTGTTTGTACTGTCCGCTCTGCCTGCCCATTGGAGGCTGGTTTAAATGGGGCCGAGGTGACATGTTTGATCCCATTGTGGGTCATGAATTCTTTAAATTCGGCACTGGTGAAACATGGCCCGTTGTCACTGACCAGTATGTCAGGCAGGCCGTGGGTGGCAAACATGGCCCTCAGGCTTTCAATGGTGGCGGTGGTGGTGCTTCCTGACATTATTTCACGTTCAATCCATTTTGAAAAAGCATCCACCACCACCAGGAACATTTTACCGAGAAACAGGCCTGCATAGTCGACATGGATCCTCGACCATGGTCTGGAGGGCCAGGACCACAAACTTAGTGGTGCCTCTCTGGGCGCGTTGCTTAACTGAGCACGCATGCTCCATTGCCGTACACAGGACACTAAGTCAGAGTCGATACCGGGCCACCACACGTGGGATCTGGCTATCGCTTTCATCATTACTATACCCGGGTGTGTGCTGTGGAGATCCGAGATGAACATCTCCCTGCCCTTTTTTGGTAGCACTATGCGGTTACCCCACAACAGGCAGTCTGCCTGAATGAACAGCTCGTCCTTTCGCCGCTGGAACGGCTTGATTAGCTCTTGCATTTCAACAGGGATGCTGGTCCAGCTCCCATGCAGTACACAGTTTTTTACTAGGGACAGCAGATTAGGACTTGGCTGGCCCAAGTCCTAATCTGGCGGGCTGTGACAGGTGATTTATCATTTTCAAACGCTTCCATGACCATCAACAAGTCTGCGGGCTGCGCCACCATCAACCAGTTTGCAGGCTGCGCCATTTCCACCCCCGTGGTGGGCAATGGTAGCCGACTGAGAGCATCCACACAGTTCTCGGTGCCTGGCCTATAGCAGATGGTATAGTTATACGCTGATAGCGCGAGCGTCCACCTTTGTATGCGGGCTGAGGCATGAGTATTTATCCCCTTGTTTTCACCGAACAGGGATATGAGGGGCTTGTGATCGGTTTCCAGCTCAAATTTGAGGCCAAACAGGTACTGATGCATTTTCTTTACCCCGAACACACGCTAATGCCTCTTTCTCAATCATACTGTGGGCCCCCTCGGCCTTAGACAAGCTCCTGGAGGCATAGGTGACAGGTTGCAACTTCCCCGCAACGTTAGCTTGTTGTAATACTCACCCGACTCCGTACGACGATGTGTCACATGTTAGCACAAGTCTTTTACACAGGTTATACAATACAAGCAGCTTGTTGGAGCATAAAATGTTTCTGGCTTTCTCAAAAGCAATTACTTGTTTTTTTCCCCATACCCAGTTCTCACCTTTACGCAAAATAACACATATAGGGGCTCTAAGAGGGTGCTTAACCCCGGTAGGAAGTTACCAAAATAGTTGAGGAATCCCAAGAACAACCGCAGCTCTGTGACGTTCTGTGGCCTGGGCGCGTATCTGATAGCCTCTGTCTTGGCGTCTGTGGGCGGAATGCCGTCCGCCGCGATCTTTCTCCCCAAAAACTCCTCAAGGTTTTGCAGGTGCTCGGCGGTAGCCCGACCCGTGATCAATACTTCGTCCTGAAAAACCACCATGCGTGGTACCGACTTGAGTAGGCTCTCCATGTTTCTCTGGAAGATCGCTGCAGCTGACCGAATCCCAAACGGGCATCTGTTGTAGATGAACAGTCCCTTGTGTTGATGCAGGTGAGGCTCTTCGAAGACTCCTCCAGCTCCTGCGTCATGTAGGCCGAAGTCAGGTCGAGCTTGGTGAACGTTTTGCCTCCTGCCAGCGTCGCAAATAGGTCGTCTGCCTTAGGTAGCGGGTATTGGTCCTGTAGTGAGAAACGATTAATAGTTACTTTATAATCGCCGCAAATCCTGACCGTTTCATCACTTTTGAGTACTGGAACAATCGGGCTGGCCCACTCGCTGAATTCCACTGGGGAGATGATGCCGTCACGTTGCAGCCTGTCCAGCTCGATTTCCACTCTCTCCCTCATCATGTGAGGTACCGCTCGTGCCTTGTGGTGAATGGGTCGTGCCTCTGGGACCAAGTAGATCCGCACCTATGCCCTGGAAAAGTTTCCAATGCCTGGCTCAAAATGGGAAGGAAATTTGATAAGAACCTGGGTACATGAGGCCTCATCGACATGTGATAGCACTCGGATGTCATCCCAATTCCAACGGATTTTGCTCAGCCAGCTCCTTCCAAGCAGTGTGGGGCCGTCGCCCAGGACAATCCAGAGTGGCAGTTTGTGCACCGTGCCCTCGTAGGTGACCTTGACCATGGTGCTGCCCAGGACAGTGATGAGCTCTTTGGTGTACGTTCTCAGTTTTGTGTGGATGGGGCTCAGAGCTGGTCTGAGTGCCTTGTTGCACCACAGTCTCTCAAACATCTTTTTACTCATGATGGATTGGCTAGCGCCAGTGTCCAGTTCCATGGCTACGGGTAAGCCATTCAATTTTACGTTTAGCATTATAGGTGGACATTTCATCGAAAACGTGTGAACCCTATGTACTTCAGCATCTGCCTCCTCTCTCTGAGGCTCGAAATTGCTTTGATCCACCATGGACTGATCTTCCTCTGCCACATGGTGGTTAGCAGGTTTTGCAGAGCTTGCAGCTTGTCTGCAAGCTCGTTGGAGGTGCCCCATTGTTCCACAGCTCTTGAAAACATACCCTTTGAAGCAGCATGAATAGGCTGAATGGAAGCATCCACAACGCCAACAAGGTGTGAATTGCCTTGCATTCATCCTTTGTTGCGGACTCTGAGTCATCTGGGTCACCTGAGGCCTGCTGGCAGTTGCAGACTCGTGGTTTCTGCCCTGTACATTTCTGCTCGCAAACACAGTTCCAGTTAATTTATGAACATTGCTAGCACTTGTGTGCTGAGAAATTTGTTTGGTGTTATCACTGGTGGACATAAATGCCTGTGCTATCGCAATGGCCTTACTGAGAATCGGTGTCTCTGCAGTCAAAAGTTTTCATAGGATGGTCTCGTGGCCAATGACCAGTACAAAAAAGTCTCTGAACATTTGCTCCAGGTGGCCATCAAACTCACATTGTCCTGCAAATCGCCTTAGCTCGGCGACGTAGCTCGCCACTTCCTGACCTTCAGATCGCTGGCACGTGTAGAACCGATACCTCGCCATCAGCACGCTCTCCCTCGGGTTAAGATGCTCCCGAACCAGTGTACACAGCTCCTCATACCACTTATCTGTGTGTTTCACCGGAGCCAGAAGATTCTTCATGTGGCTGTAGGTCGGTGCCCCGCAGACCGTGAGGAGGACCGCTCTACTTTCTGCAGCACTTCCTTCTCCGTCCAGCTCGTTGGCTACAAAGTTCTGGTCTAGCCATTCGACATAGGCTTCCCAGTCCTCACCCTCCGAGAACTTCTCCAGGATGCCCACAGTTTGCTGCATCTTTGCGTTGGATTCGTATACTCGTCGTCAGTTATTGTGTTCCTAACACAGATGAGACTGCACACAGGGAGGTTCAAGTAACAGTGACCTCAGTCTTTATTAAGACACTCCAGAGTGAGAAACAGGCCTTAGGGGCCGGCTTATATACAGTGCTCCCAAGGGACGCTGGGGACTTCAGGGGATGCGCTCCCTGGTGGCGGAACATGGAAGTGCATGCTTTACAGATACACAACAAAGACTGGGGACGGTTAATTGGGATGTGCACCTACATATTGTGTGTGTACGTATTCTGTATTAGTAACTGTCAAATTAGTTCACACATATTTTTTGTCACCTTTGCAGAAAAAACTAGCTGGCAAAAGGGCAAAACAGGCGTTGGTCCGTCGAAGACTATTCCTCTCACGGAACTCCAGGAATGAGCTGCAGCCCTGTCGGGATCACACCGCCACGTGTGTTGGTGCCGAACCAGTTCCCCCAGAGAGTAAGTCTGCAGAATCCCTGGGCTGTACTGCGGTCATGTAATTCAAGCTTAGGGCAATATAATGTCGAATGTAATGTAATGCTGGGAGCAAGAAATCTTGTTCGTTGTGCCATGATTTATTGGTTGATCACTCTGTGCCACTTGGAAAGCAAACTGTTTGGGACTCAAGTTTTGTTATAACATGGACTTTCTCTATACTTCGCTTATGATAGTTTCATGTAATGATTCTCAGTAAAAAATGTTTGTCCTCCACATGAGCCTGCGCAAAGTGAATTGCTGTGATACCTCTGACCCCACCCCTCCCTCCCCTCCCCTGTCACCAACCATTAACGTTATGTTTCTAAAGTTGCACAGGTGGAGCCATCTGCCCCTCCCAGAGAGGAGTCATTGCAGGGAAGACCAAATGAAGAGATGGTGGAAGAGACGGAGGAGATGGTGCTGCAGGAGCTGGAGGAGACGCCTCCTCAAAGCGTTGTGACGGTGGTGGTGCAGGAGGACAGAGGGGTGGCGGGATTTGAAGGGTCCTTTCTACCAGCGGCCACCGGTTCCTCGTCGGAATCCAACTCCGGTCTGAGGAAGGGGGACCAAGCGACATGCGCGGCATACAATGACCTCCATGGTGAATCAGCGGTGGCTGATCCGGCAAAGTGGGAAGGCTGCGCGACAGACAGATGCAAGCCTGGACGTGGTGGGACTGTCCAGGATGAGCATTGACTTGAGTCGAGAGTTCCTCCAGGCCATTGCTGGGTTGTCCGCCAACTTCGCGGCTTCAGCAGCCCGTCAATCGGAGGACATGGCGGAGCTGATTGCCACGTTGAGGGGGAACACCCAGATCGTCAATGTCAATGGTAGGCAGCAATTGACGGTCGTGGGATATGGCATTGCACCCCAAGGTGCCATACCAGCAATGGTGACAGCACCTGATCGTCGGGAGGAACTAATTTCTTCCGACTTTGAAGATGGATCCTCAGCACCCCCATCTTCTCCAGAACCCCCACACATAGCGCTTCCCTTGTCGCCGCCTCCCTCAACAGATACACTCGAGGTGCTGTGCTGGTGCACGACATACTGGTCCCGACGTGGGCAGGGCCAGGGGTATTGATAGCGGGAGGAGGAGGAGGAGGGTGTTCAGGGCCAAAGGTCGGGGGAGATTGGGGAGGAAGGGCGTTGGGAAAGGTGGCCACAGGTTGTGGGAGGGTGCAGGGGTGTTTTCAGTGGTATTTATACTGTTGTTGTTGATGTTGTTGCTGTTTGTTTTTCATAATGTTTGTTGTTATCAAAATTGGAATTCATAAATTTTTTTATTTTATAACATTGTTAAAGTTTTATACTAACTACAAGTTTCTATACAATGTTATTGAACTAAACCATTCTTGTACTGTGTCTCATTCACTTCTGGGAAGGGGAGAATGTTATGTATGGAGAAAGAGTCAGACTGAACACTGTGAGCTCAAAGTAAAGTACGACCGTAGTCTTTTATTGCAGGTCTCCAGAGTGCCTCTCCAACCTGTGAGGCCTCCTTAAATATGGGATCCCTTGGGACTCCAGGGATGAGCCCTCCGGTGGCTGTACAGAGTAAATACAAGTTCACATATATAACAACACTTCCCCCCCTGCCGCCCCCGCCCCCCCGCAAAGTGTAACTATTTACAATGTGAGTCAATCTGGGGCCCTTCTTGCCCTGGTTGCTTGTCTCGGTGTGAAAGCTGGTATTGTTGAATCATTTGTTGGGCCCTCACTGGGCTGCTGTGCAGCTGGCCTTCTGGGCTGCCTGGTGTATTGGGTCCTGCTGGGCTGCTGTGGATGATGGGTTCTGCTTTGTGGTCAACCGTGGTGCGCATGTTGGGGGATCAAAAAAGGTAGGGTCCAAGGTGGGTTGCTCAGGATAGTCTGTAAATCTGAGTTTGATTTGGTCCAAGTGTTTCCGGTGAATGAGTCCATTTGAAAGTTTGACCCGAAACACCCTGCTGCCCTCTTTGGCCACGACAGTGCCAGGAAACCACTTGGGACCTTGTCCATAATTCAATACAAATACAGGATCATTGATTTCAATCTCGTATTACACATTTGCGCTGTCATGGTATGTACTTTGTTGAAGCCGCCTGCTCTCTACCTGTTCATGTAGATCAGGGTGAACTAACGAGAGCCTTGTCTTAAGTGCTCTTTTCATGAGCAGTTCAGCAGGTGGGATCATAAATTATACAAGTGCCCCCTGACTAAAAAGAGCAGGGGGAGGGGCACTAAAACCGACAAACTTGTCATGTATGTACATTCTGTTTGTAGCCACCAGATGGCGTCATTGTTGGAGACCACTGAGCAGCACGCATATGGTGCTGCTCAGGTATAAAAGGCCAGCCATTTTGAAAGTCAGGCACTTTGGGCCTAAATAAAGCAGAGCCAAGGTTGTACCTTGCTTAGTTAAACAGTACTCAGTTTGAACCTTTATTGCATACATAGCAAAACTTAAACAAATTAAACTTTACACATGGTTCAAGTTAAAATTTGGTTGCCGGGGGTGATGATGCACTCCAGTTCCTCCGGCGTCCGCCTGTCGCAGAAGTCCGCGAGCGTACTGGTGAACACCGCGTGCGCCATCTCCAGGGACACCCTGGCTCGGCATCAGCTGTACAACTATTATGTGTAGAAACAATCAAGTGCCCCCTGGCTAAAAGCCGGGGGGGGGGCACTAAAACCGACAAACTTAGACAAATTAAACTTTAGATATTGTGGTTCAAATTAAAATTTGGTTGCCGGGGGTGATGATGCACTCTAGACCCTCCGGCGCCCACCTCTCGCGGAAGGCCGCGAGCATACCGGTGGACACCGCGTGCTCCATCTCCAGGGACACCCTGGCTCGGCAACAGCTGTATAAACCTGTGAGCATTCTCACAGGTGCGTACATTACAGTTGTGACGCCTGCTGCAGTTGAATAGCCCCACGACCACACTGTCAAGACACGTGAAGAATGGTTACTTGGATCTAGTGACTGACACCCTTCCCTCTCTCCTTGTACACTCAGTGACTGACTCCCTTCTCCCCGCCGCCCCCCCCCCCCTGCCCCCACCCCCTCAGGTCGTTATGTACACACAGTGACTTGGAACAGGCCCCATTGCGTGGACACAACCCCTCCTCCCTCAGCGGCCCCGTTACAGCCAGCATCAGTAAAGGGGAAGGGGGTGGGGGGGGAGTGGGTCTGCTTTGGAGCCAGACTGTTTAAAAAAACCCGAAACCCACAACTATGGGAATGACGAAAGAGAGTGCAAAGCAAATTAAAGGTTCCTAGGGATTCGAAAGGCAGGCGTGTGAGATTACAAGATGCTTCAGCTATGCGCCTGTCCCAGAATGTTTGTGTATCTTTTGTGGGAACATCAATTGGCTGATTACATTGTGGCTTGAGTTCTGCCATGTTTTGGGTGAATATGAGGTTATTTCCCTTTCTCTCTCTAACCCTGTACTGGGAGTTAATTCAGTGCTTGATCTGTGTGAGACAGTGAGCCCCTTTGAATACCCCTTTGAATATGAGAACTTTTTAATTACACAATCCAATAATTTGCAAGGCTTTTAGAGGTCACAATCCTTCATAGACTTCCTGATACAATGTTTGCACGTTGGTGAGGTGATGTTCCAGTCCACCACAAAGTCGAAGTGTCAATCAGCTAACACAGAACCAAATTATTGCAGAAACTCAGCATGTATGTCAGCCCAAAGCCTACTGAACAAAAGATTCTCCCAATCACATTCAAAGATACAAAAGTTCATTTTCTGCATAGAATCACTTAACTACAGTCGTGGTGGCCATCTTGTCGAACCCACACCTGTCTGTTAATATGTACGCCACATATAATTACATTTGCATCAAGAATAGGTTTTCTTCCTTATCCACGATCTTCTGGGCCACTGTAAAGCGACAAACAAAATGGAAGGAGGCATAACGCTGGGCCCAAGTCAGGTAAGTACTTCAGAAATGGGCAGTTTCCAGCGTAGCGATAACGGGCGGTAGCGGGCCTTAAAAAAAACCTTTTTATTGGAAGTTAGCGCTGGGAGTGAATTTTCCGCGATTTCTAGGGGTCCAAAGTGGGTGGGCGATTTGCATCAACGCCGGCGGTAATGGTCGCCCTAAATTATCACCGGCGATAATCGGGGGCGGTACCAGGCGATTACTTTTTTCTCCAAAACAGACTGTAACTGGGCGGTAACTGGGCAGTAACTGAGCAGTAACTGGGCGGTAACTGGGGGTAACTGGGCAGTAACTGGGGGTAACTGGGCAGTAACTGGGCAGTAACTGGGGATAATTGGGCGGTAACTGGGGGTAACTGGGCAGTAACTGGGCAGTAACTGGGGATAATTGGGCGGTAACTGGGGGTAATTGGGCGGTAACTGGGGGTAACTGGGGGTAACTGGGCGGTAACTGGGCAGTAACTGGGTGGTAACTGGGAGTAATTGGGCGGTAACTGGGGGTAATTGGGCGGTAACTGGGGGTAACTGGGCTGTAACTGGGCAGTAACTGAGCGGTAACTGGGAGTAATTGGGCGGTAACTGGGGGTAATTGGGCGGTAACTGGGGGTAACTGGGCGGTAACTGGGCAGTAACTGGGGGTAATTGGGCGGTAACTGGGTGGTAAATGGGCGATAAGTGGGCAACGTGAGAGGAAATTCTAGCCCTATTAGATTTTAAATAACTGTTCTATAGTGTAATATTAAATCACAAGATGACTCGCAAATAATACATCCTGGTTCCCCGAGCCGGAGAGGGCTTCAGACGGCCCAGGAGATGTTTATCTGACAAATAGAAGATGTCCCATTCTTAAATTATTGGACTACCTTGAGCTACATCTGTTCTCAACACAAAAGCACAATTCCCGCATTGTTAGATGTTTACCCAGCTTATATCTTTCAGCCTTTGCTCTGCTACGTTTTGTTTACAGTAAAAGAAAAAGATTTGCGTTTATATGGCGTCTTTCATGATCACCGGATCATGAGCGCTTTACAGCCAATGAAGTACTTTTGGAATGATAGTCAGTGTTGTAATGTGGGAAACGCAGCAGCCAACTTGCGCACAGCAAGCTCCCAAAAACAATAAAGTGATAATGACCAGATAATCTGTTTCTGTTATGTTGATTGAGGGATAAATATTGGCCAGGACACCGAGGATAACTCCCCTACTCTTCTTCAAAATAGTGCCCTGGGGTCTTTTACATCCACCTGAGAGAGCAGATGGGGCCTTGGTTTAACGTCTCATCCGAAAGATGGCACCTCCGACAGTGCAGCACTCCCTCAGCACTGCACTGGAGTGTCAGCCTGGATTTAGTACAGCAAGTGTGCAGCTTATGGTACTGTGTTATGGGCTGTCTCAGAATAGAGACAAGACTAAGATTTCTTTTTCTCCTATATTGCTATAATAATACAAACCGAAGCAAAATGATACTGGAATAAATCGACTAACTAAATCATCTTACAGCATTCTAGCATTTTGACACAGAATTTGAGCAATGACTATGGGTCAATTACTTTCTTTCTGGCTTTACAATGAGTCATGTTGGAGTTTACAGTCGATTCCAATTGAATTGATTTAAGCACACCTAGCATGTACGCATTGCTCGAACAGTTTCTGTGATACATTCTTACATCACCAAGAAACACACTATACAAGATGGATTTACATCGGTAGTTGCATTGCCACAATAGTCGACTAGGTAGAGCAGTAGTCCACTAGGGGGAACTCTATTACAGTTCCTTTGGTCTTAGTTCATTTGTTGATAATTATCTTTGAGTTCCCCTGCACTCCACGCTTGGGAGAGCTCTCTGCTGACCCGGCTCCGTGTTTTCATCTTAAATTTTTTACGGGCTTGACAAAGCAATACGTACACGATGCTGACCAGGACTAATATACTGCACTGGAAAATAATTAACAATTGTGAAATAATTCGTATCATTGGGTATATCGAGCCCACCATGATTTCCTTCCTTGTCCCTCAATCTGTGGCACCAAATGTTGATGGTCCTGATGTTTTACTGAGACCTCGGTCCGTTCTCTAATCTCTTTTTGTTTTAGTGGGGGTTAGTGGGGGGTGTGGTTGGAATTGGCTATCCATATCGAATCAACAATTATTCAGTGGCTGAGAGCATATCACCATGCACTGTGATGTTAGTAACATCATGCTTGGCCACTGGTATCAGGACTTTATATCTTGGTAACCTGGGCCGGTTCAAAGCAGAAAGAGGAGTGGGCGACAGGGCAGGTGAGGGGTCCGTACTCAAAGGAGGCCACGGCCTTCATTGTCTCCAGACTCAACCTCCTGGCCGGCCTCCCATCTTCCACCCTACATAAACTTGAGCTCATCGAAACTTGAGCCCATATCCTGACTCGCACCAAGTCCTGTTCACCCATCATCATCATCATAGGCAGTCCCTCGTAATCGAGGAAGGCTTGCTTCCACTCTAAAAATGAGTCCTTAGGTGGCTGAACAGTCCAATACGAGAACCACAGTCCCTGTCACAGGCGGGACAGATAGTCGTTGAGGGAAAGGGAGGGTGGGACAGGTTTGCCGCACGCTCTTTCCGCTGCCTGCGCTTGATTTCTGCATGCTCTCGGTGACAAGACTCGAAGTGCCCAGTGCCCTCCCGGATGCACTTCCTCCACTTAGGGCGGTCTTTGGCCAGGGACTCCCAGTTGTTGGTGGGGATGTTGCATTTTATCAGGGAGGGTGTCCTTGTAACGTTTCCTCTGCCACCCATCACCCCTGTGCTCGCTGACCAACATTGGCTCACGTTCCACCAACACCTTGACCGAGAAATCCGATCATCCAGAAACTGACGATGCCATCATGGGGGAGGGGACTTTGCTCACTCCCATAAAGAACTTGGTTCCGCCTGCTGGTTATCATTACTGTGGTGTTCGGCCCATCGCTGAACGCACTGAACGGCGCCCAGCAAGGACTCTGGGGTAGGTCGGGACTTATGGCCAGGGTTGGGGGAGGTCAGTGTCATTAGGACTCGTGGCCAGCATCAAGGGGAGATTGGAGGTCGGGGAAAACATCGGGGAAAGCCTGGAGTTCGGAGTTGGAAGTGAGGTCGGAGATGGTAATGTTAAGTGTGGGACGGAAAGCCTGTATTTCCTGAATACCTCACTTTCGGCGCAGTCTGTGATGACACATGCTGGGTTAAAAGCTCAAGCAGCTTTTCTGATGAGTGTGGATTGTAAATTAGGGACGAGATCAAAGGAGAGGATGTCTGCACAGGAAAGCCAATCAAATGTGCCAATTTGGTCACCTGTGTGTTAGAGCAATAAAATTCATGGCAAGAGTAGAGGTGGGCACCGGAGGGACTGGAGTGCATCGTCACGCCCGGCAACCAAATTTTAATTTGATTTTATGTTTTAAAGTTTAATTTGTTTTAATTGCTGGTGCTTTTAGTGTCCCCCTCCCCTTTTATAGGGGGCACTGGAAAAAATGTGATTTTAGTGCCCAAAAAAAACCCCCCCAAAAAAAAGAAAAACACAAAAAAAAAACCACTAAAAAAGAAAAAAAGGGCCTTGTAAATGTCTGGTGTGTCATCCAGGTCGGGTGGCACGGTTTAATGTTTTATGTTTTTCAGATAAACTCCAAAAAGAGTTTCATGGCAAGAGTTGATTGTGGCAATAAACCAATTCAGGAGGTTGAGTGGCTGGTTGTTTAGTTTGCATTGTCATTCTGTCAGTATTTGTGTGGACCTTTGATGTACCATGATTTACTGATAGTACGTATGGAATATAGAGTTCAACGACCTGAATTTTTATGTGAGTGAACACTGTTTTAGCAAAGATACTGGAAAACGGAATAAAGACCTGATCCTGCCATTACTACAACCGAGTGTGTGTATGATCTGACGTTTAAAGCAACCAAATGAAAAAGAGCAAGAAAGCAATCCAACATCTTGGTGACCCCAACGTTATTTTTTCAAATTACTCTGGCTGAGTTGGTACGACGTAAAGTTCATTAAAAGTCGAAGTCGGTTCGATTAAATCTTTCCCACACATCAATTCGAGGGGTAAGTACTCTCTTAGTTGTCGTGACTTAAAGGGATCGCCAGTTAGTAATGGGAGGATCAGAGAATATTACAGATGAGGTCCAGTTATTTCTTAATGAATGGATTGAGGTTAAAGGAGGACTTTACGGGATAGGACAGGAAACAATGACAGGAGGATGGAGAGAGACACGGCAGGCCTTAGTGGAGAGTGTCCAGTTAAAAAAGATTAAAGTGCTAGGATTAAAAGGGATAGAAAGAGAAAAGCATTAGTGTTACCGTGTCTAATGCTGGGGATTCAAATGTTAGGAGAAGAGGCTGAGGCTGGAGGTAGAGAAGTCTCGGAACTCACAGAGCAGCTAACAGCAGCTAGCAAAGAAGTAGAGAACTGGCGAGCAGCCAGGACTGTTCTGACGCTGGATCAGCATCTTGTTGATCAACAGAACCATAATCAAGATCGAGAGAAAGGAATATTTAAACTGTAGAATGCGAAAATGGCGGTGACCCGAGAGGGCATAATAGTTAGAGCGGCCCGTGGTGAGGGAGATGGGAGGGCAGCGGGTGGTGGTATTAGCTTGCCCAGTGGAGACAGTAATTAATGGAGCCGAGCGATATCGGGTGGATTCCCCCCGGTCCGAGAGTTGAAAAGGGACAGGGAGCACGCCCACCATTCCCTTCTGCACCTCCTTGGTCTTCTCCGACTTTGGAGCCTCCAACCCGTGTGGTTGGCGTGGCAACGTTAGCTACAGAGGCGGAGCAGTTAGATGCCTCTTTGGTTCCTCAGACCCTTCACTCCCCGCAACATTACACATGACCTTCCGGTAATGCGGAGAGTGGGGGAAGCACGTTTGGGCGGACAAGGCGAGAGCATCACGAATCTTCCACTCCCTATGGAGCTCGTGAAGGGACCACGACCTTCAATGGTTTTGGGGATTCAAAGAAATATTGAAACATAGAAAATAGATGCACGAGTAGGCCATTCGGCCCTTCGAGCCTGCACCACCATTCAATAAGATCATGGCTGATCATTCACCTTAGTACCCCTTTCCTGCTTTCTCTCCATACCCCTTGATCCCTTTAGCCGTAAGGACCATATCTAACTCCCTCTTGAATATATCCAATGAACTGACATCAACAACTCTCTGCGGAAGGGAATTCCACAGGTTAGCAACTCTCTGAGTGAAGAAGTTTCTCCTCATCTCAGTCCTAAATGGCTTACCCCTAATCCTTAGACTATGTCCCTGGTTTTGGACTTCCCCAACATCGGGAACATTTTTCCTGCATCTAACCTGTCCAGTCCCGTCAGAATTTTATATGTTTCTATGAGATCTCCTCTCATCCTTCTAAACTCCAGTGAATACAGGCCCAGTCTCTCCTCATATGTCAGTCCTGCCATCCCAGGAATCAGTCTGGTGAACCTTCGCTGCAATCACTCAATAGCAAGAATGTCCTTCCTCAGATTAGGAGACCAAAACCAAACACAACATTCCAGGTGAGGCCTCACTAAGGCCCTGTACAACTGTAGTAAGACCTCCCTGCTCCTATACTCAAATCCCTTAGCTATGAAGGCTAACATACCATTTGCCTTCTTCACCGTCTGCTGTACCTGCATGCCAACTTTCAATGACTGATGTATCATGACACCCTGGTCTCACTGCACCTCCCCTTCTCCTAATCTGTCGCCATTCAGATAATATTCTGCCTTTCTGTTTTTGCCACCAAAGTGGATAACCTCACATTTATCCACATTATACTGCATCTGCCATGCATTTGCCCACTCACCTAACCTGTCCAAGTCACCCTGCAACCTCTTAGCATCCTCCTCATAACTCACACTGCCACCCAGCTTAGTGTCATCTGCAAACTTGAAGATATTACTTTCAATTCCTTCATCTAAATCATTGATGTATATTGTAAATAGTTGAGGTTCCAGCACTGAGCCCTGCGGCACCCCACTAGTCACTGCCTGCCTTCTGAAAAGGACCCGTTTATCCTGACCCGTTTACAATATACATAGATGACCTGGAAGAGAAGACAGAGTGTAGTGTAACAAAATTTGCAGATGACACAAAGATTAGTGGGAAAGCGGGTTGTGCAGAGGACACAGAGAGGCTGCAAAGAGATTTAGATAGGTTAAGCGAATGGGCTAAGGTTTGGCAGATGGAATACAATGTCGGAAAATGTGAGGTCATCCACCTTGGGAAAAAAAACAGTAAACGGGAATATTATTTGAATGGGGAGAAATTACAACATGCTGCGGTGCAGAGGGACCTGGCGGTCCTTGTGCATGAATCCCAAAAAGTTAGTTTTCAGGTGCAGCACGTAATCAGGAAGGTGAATGGAATGTTGGCCTTCATTGCGAGAGGGATGGAGTACAAAAGCAGGGAGGTCCTGCTGCAACTGTACAGGGTATTGGTGAGGCCGCACCTGGAGTACTGTGTACTTAAGGAAGGATATACTAGCCTTGGAGGGGGTACAGAGACGATTCACAAGGCTGATTTCGGAGATGAGGGGGTTACCTTATGATGATAGATTGAGTAGACTGGGTCTTTACTCGTTGGAGTTCAGAAGGATGAGGGGTTATCTTATAGAAACATTTAAAATAATGAAAGGGATAGACAAGATAGAGGCTGTTTCCACTGGTCGGGGAGACTAGAACTAGGGGGCACAGCCTCAAAATACGGGGGAACCAATTTAAAACCGAGTTGAGAAGGAATTTCTTCTCCCAGAGGGTTGTGAATCTGTGGAATTCTCTGCCCAAGGAAGCAGTTGAGGCTAGCTCATTGAATGTATTCAAATCACAGATAGATAGTTTTTTAACCAATAAGGGAATTAAGGGTTATGGGGAGCGGGCGGGTAAGTGGAGCTGAGTCCATGGCCAGATCAGCCATGATCTTTTTGAATGGCGGAGCAGGCTCGAGGGGCTAGATGGCCTACTCCTGTTCTTAATTCTTATGTTCTTATATTATGTTCTTATGACTCTCTGCTTCCTGTCTGCCAACCAGTTCTCTATCCACGTCAATACATTACCTTTAAGGAGTGATATACTTACAATGGAGGCAGTTCAGAGGAGGTTCACTTGGTTGATTCCTGAGATGAAGGGGTTGTTTTATGAAGAAATGTTGAGCAGGTTAGGCCTATACTCATTGGAGTTTAGGAAACGTATCAGATTCTGAGGGGACTGGACAGGGTAGATGCTGAGAGCTCCCCTCATGGTGGAATCTAGAACTAGGGGGCATAGTTTCAGAATAAGGGGTCGCACATTTAAAACGGAGATGAGCAGAAATTTATTCTCTCAGAGGGTTGTGAATCTTTGGAATTCTCTGCCTCAGAGAGCTGTTGAGTCTGGGTCATTAAATATATTCAAGGTAGATAGAGATAGACAGATTTTTGAGCGATAGGGGAGTTAAGGGTTACGGGGAGCGGGCAGGAAAGTGGAGTTCAGGCCAAGATCAGATCAGCCATGATCTTATCGAATGGTGGAGCAGGCTTGAGGGGCCAAATGATCTACTCCTGTTCCTATTTCTTATGTTCTATGTTCTTTGGGCTGAAAGCTAGTGGGAAATGATACTTAGCAAGAATATCTGTAAGCTGGATCATGGTAAGGAGAGCTGGAGAAATCTTTTAAGTCCATGATTACTTGACATCACAGTGCACTATAGCATACACAGACAAGGCTTGGCAGAGAGGCAAAGAGAAGAATTGGGGGAATGTGGGACGTAAAGCCTGTATTTCTCGAATGCCTCGCTTTCGGCACAGTCTGTAATGACACATGCTGGGTTAAAAGTTCAAGCAGCTTTTCTGATGAGTGTGGATTGTAAATTAGGGACGAGATCAAAGGAGATGACGTCTGCACAGGAAAGCCAATCGAATGTGTCAATTTGGTCACCTATGCGTAAGAGCAATAAAGTTCATGGCAAGAGTTGATTGTGGCAATAAACCAATTTCAACAGGTTGAGTGGTTTGTTGTTTAGTTTTCATTGTCAGTTTGTCAGTATTTGTGTGGACTTTTGATGTACCATGGTTTATTGATAGTATGTATGGAATATAGAGTTCAAAGACCTGAATTTGTACAAGAGATGTGAGTGAACACTGTTTTAGCAGTAGACACTAGAATTGGGGTGTGTGTCTCAAGCGCAGGGAGCATGCATTGGCTTTGTGAGTGTATGTCTCAGTAACTTTCATACTGGTTTTTGTGTAGTATGAAGTTTAAATAAAGACCTGATCCTGCCATTACTACAACTGAGTGTGTGTGTGATCTGACGTTTAAGGTAACAAAACAAATAAAGAGTAAGAAATCAGACCAACATTAATACTTAACTTCTTTTCATTCAGCGCTGTTTAACGTTTGTTTATCCAGGAGTAACCATTGATGGTGTTACCTGCCTCAGATGCAAGCTAAACTTGCAAGAGGGAGCAGAAGCAGGAGTTTGGCCCCTTATTTGAATATGTTAATAATCTAATGTCTGCTTCAGACAGAGCTAATCAATGCCTTTTTTTTGGCCCTCACCAATATGGGGTCCAGCGCAGCCCACACAAAGAACTGGGTGGAAGCGAGGCAGATGCCGTAGTTTTCCACCAAACCAGCCTTAACACCGGACGCTAAGCTGTTGAATTTCATGCCCCTTGATTTTAAAATTCTCATCCGAGTGTTCAAATCCCTCCATGGACTCGCACCTCTCCATCTCTGTTACCTCGCCCAGCCCTACAACCCTCCGAGCTGCGACGGACCCCATATTGGTGAGGGCCAGAAAAAAGGCATTGATTAGCTTCGTTTCAAGTCTTTTTTTCCCCCTCGTATTGGCCAACTGACCTGCATGTGAATCCCAAGACTGGGAGTTCTCAGACTGCTGGTACTTTAAGGCGTACATCTGTGCCAACCTTATTTGAAGGGGAGGGAAGACTATACAATGGCTCCAGAGAGACCAGGGTTACCCTCTGCAGCTGTGCCTCACAGCAACCTTGCAATACCCGCAGAGCACAGATAAATGAAGCTCACATTGCAACCAGAATTATTCTCAAGCCTTTCTCCATGGTGTCCTGGCCAATATTTGTCCCTCAACCAACATCACTAAAAACAGATGATCTGGTCATTATCACATTGCTGTTTGTGGGCAAATTAGCTGCCCCATTTCCCACATTGCAACAGCGACTACACTCAAAAAGTACTTCATTGGCTGTAAAGCGCTTTGGGACGTCCTGATGTCGTGAAAGGCACTATATAAATCCAAGTCTTTCTTCCTTGAAGCAGTGCTTGTGATGTCTTAACCAGTCGGGTTGCCTTACAGTAAAGCTCTTTGCCCCACATTTCAAGAATAATTATCATCTGCTGAATGTTCTTTCCATGAGACATACAAAGAGACCGCAGTATGCGGGTCAATGGCTGGATTGGTGGAGCCATGGCTGAGCAAGAGGGTGGAAATTAGACCAAGTGCGTGTTTTTGAACCAGCAATCCAGCAAAGAAGACTCATTATTAGCCACTAATTCAAGATGCAAAGTCATTCTTTTACCTCAATGAGAAAAAGGGCTAATTGGTTACCCTGTATCCTGCTGTCCCTAGGGAGCAAGGACGTGCCTGTAGAAGCACACCTTTGTGCTTTGGGCAGAAGAAAAGGTTCTTGGGGGGAACTGGAATGGTAACAAATACATCAACAGATGGATAAGTGGGAGAAAGATTCAATAAACAGAGCATGGTTAAACAAGATGGAGAAACACGGATAATTGGGTAGGTAAAGAAAGACTTGCATTTATATAGCACCTTTCATAAACACCAAGACTTCCCAAAGCACTTTACAGCCAATGAAGCACTTTTGAAGTGTAGTCACTGTTGTAATGTAGCAAGAGCCCACAAACAGTAAACATATAGAAACAGATTTAAAGCGTAAGGGACAGATAGAGACTAAGACAGTAATAGAAACATGCATAGCAAAATAAGTTTATGATATGAAGTCATATTTATCACAATGCTCAGTATAATTTGCTATTCTGGATTGTAATGCCCATTAAACTGGATTGTTGATGTGCAGAAACTGATAGGAAATCATAGATTCATAGAATGAATTTGGCCATCCGTGTCTGTGGTCGAGCTATTCAATTAGTCCCACTCCTCTGCTCTTCATAGCTTTGCAAATATTTTCCCTTCAAGTATTTATCCAATTCTCTTGTGACTGTTACGATTGAATCTGCTTCTACCAGCCTTTCAGGCAGCGCATTCCAGATCACAATTTTTTTTCCCTCCTGTTATAAGAACATAAGAACATAAGAATTAGGAACAGGAGTAGGCCATCTAGCCCCTCGAGCCTGCTCCGCCACTCAACATGGCTGATCTGGTCGTGGACTCAGCTGCACTTACCTGCCTGCTCCCCGTAACCCTTAATTCCCTTATTGGTTAAAAATCTATCCATCTGTGATTTGAATACATTCAATGAGCTAGCCTCAACTGCTTCCTTGGGCAGAGAATTCCACAGATTCACAACCCTCTGGGAGAAGAAATTCCTTCGCAACTCAGTTTTAAATTGGCTCCCCCGTATTTTGAGGCTGTGCCCCTAGTTCTAGTCTCCCCGACCAGTGGAAACAACCTCTCTGCCTCCATTTTGTCTATCCCTTTCATTATTTTAAATATTTCTATATGATCCCCTCTCATCCTTCTGAACTCCAACGAGTAAAGACCCAGTCTACTCAATCTATCATCATAAGGTAAGCCCCTCATCTCCGGTATCAGCCTCGTGAATCGTCTCTGTACCCTCTCCAAAACTCGTATATCCTTCCTTAAGTAAGGTGACCAAAACTGCACACAGTACTCCAGGTGCGGCCTCACCAATACCCTGTACAGTTGCAGCAGGACCTCCCTGCTTTTGTACTCCATCCCTCTCACAATGAAGGCCAACATTCCATTCACCTTCCTGATTACCTGCTGCACCTGCAAACTAACTTTTTGGGATTCATGCACAAGGACCCCCAGGTCCCTCTGCACCGCAGCATGTTGTAATTTCTCCCCATTCAAATAATATTCCCGTTTACTGTTTTTTTTCCCAAGGTGGATGACCTCACATTTTCCGACATTGTATTCCATCTGCCAAATCTTAGCCCATTCGCTTAACCTATCCAAATCTCCTTGCAGCCTCTCTGTGTCCTCTATACAACCCGCTTTCCCACTAATCTTTGTGTCATCTACAAATTTTGGTACACTACACTCTGTCCCCTCTTCCAGGTCATCTATGTCTATTGTAAACAGTTGTGGTCCCAGCACCGATCCCTGTGGCACACCACAAACCACCGATTTATAACCCGAAAAGGACCCATTTACCCTGACTCTGCTTTCTGTCAGCCAGCCAATTCTCGATCCATGCTAATACATTTCCTCCGACTCCGCCTACCTTTATTGTCATGTATCTTACATTATTATATATAACTGTATCCTAACATGCTATACATGACTGTAATAAGATATGACCTGTAACCACCAGCATACCACCAGGGGTGCACTTGAAAGAGACAGGTATATAAGGACAGGTCTCAGGCAAGTGCAGCATTCCAGAGCTGTGAAATAAAGGTGCAGGTCCAGAGTGACCTTGACTTCACTACATGCCTCGTGTGAATCTGTACTGAGGGGACAAGACTTTACAGTGGCGACAAGTTATGGGATTACAGAATCCACAGAATGGCGAACAACGGATCAGATGAAAAGTACAATGCTGGAGACAATTGGGAGGACTTTATAGAAAGGCTCCAGCAAAGCTTTGTAACCAACGACTGGTTAGGCGATGATAAGGCAGACAAGAGAAGAGCCCATCTCTTGACCAGCTGTGGCTCGAAAACATACGCTTTAATGAAGGATCCGCTGGCACCCGAGAAACCAGCAAGCAAGTTGTTTGAAGAATTGAGCACACTGGTTAGAGACCACCTGAAGCCAGCGAGCAGCCTACACATGGCCAGACACAGGTTCTACAACTACAGATGCTGTGTGCGCCAGAGCATACCTGACTTCGTGGCGGAACTTCGGAGGTTGGCTAGTTTATGTGAGTTCTCCGATGAACTGAGGAGAGAAATGCTGAGAGACTTTTTCATTGAAGGAATAGGCCACGCAGGCATATTCCGAAAGCTCATAGAGACTAAGAACCTGACCTTAGAGACAGCAGCACTGGTTGCACAGACATATCACCTGTGGAATTTAGCGACTGGGCAAGTCCCATCATCCCAGTCATGAAGCCTGATGGATCCATACGAATCTGTGGGGACTACAAATCTACCATAAGCAGAGTCTCCCTACAGGACCAGTACCCGCTGCCCAGAGCGGAGGACTTATTTGCCACATTGGCTGGAGGTAAACTTTTCTCAAAACTAGACCTCACATCTGCGTATATGACGCAAGAATTGACCGAGGAATCCAAGCTACTCACCACCATTGATACATATCGAGACTTTTCATGTACAATCGATGCCCATTCGGCATCAGGTCGGCAGCTGCCATATTCCAGCGCAACATGGAGAGTCTGCTCAAGTCCATCCCGGGGACGGTTGTATTTCAAGACGACATACTTATCACGGGCAGGGACACCGACTCCCATCTCCGTAATTTGGAGGAAGTACCAAAGGGTTACGGGGAGCGGGCAGGTAAGTGGAGCTGAGTCCACGGGTAGGCCTACGAGTCAAGAAATCCAAGCAGCTGCTTCTCGCCCCCGAGATTGAATTTTTGGGCAGAAAGATTGCTGCTGATGGAATCCACCCAACAGAGTCCAAAACAGAAGCAATTCGCCTGGCACCCAGGCCCCGTAATGTCTCAGAACTGCGCGCCTTTCTCGGGCTACTCAATTACTTTAGGAACTTTATGCAGAACTTAAGCATGCTGCTGGAGCCTCTCCACGTGCTACTCAGGAAGGGGTGCGATTGGTTTTGGGGGGACGCCCAGGAACGCGCCTTCAATAAGGCACGCAACCTTCTGTGTTCCAACAGTGTTTTGACTTTCTTTGATCCAGGTAAAAAGCTAGTTCTCACATACGATGCATCAGCGAATGTATTCAGGTGCGTTTTGCAACAAGTCAATAGTGCGGGCAAATTACAACCCATAGCTTATGCCTCCAGGTCACTTTCGCGGGCGGAGCGCGGGTACGGAATGGTAGAGAAGGAGGCGCTCGCGTGCGTGTACGGTGTCAAAAAGATGCACCAATACCTTTTCGGGGCTAAGTTCGCGTTAGAAACCGACCACAAGCCCCTCATGTCCCTCCTATCCGAGAGTAAGGCAATAAACGCCAACGCCTCGGCGCGAATTCAATGGTGTGCACTCATGCTGGCGTCCTACGACTATACCATAAGGCACAGACCAGGCACAGACAACTGTGCCGACGCGCTCAGCAAGCTACCCCTGGCGACCACGGAAGGGCCTGACGAACAGGACTGTGAGATAGTCATGGCAATCAATGGCTTTGAGTCCACAGGTTCGCCCATGATGGCTCGCCAAATCAGAGCCTGGACGGCCAGCGACCCCACGTTATCCTTAGTAAAAAATGTGCCCTAACCGGTGACTGGGCAGAGGCTCGCGATGCCTGTCCCGCGGAATTAAAACCCTTTCACTGGCGCATGCATGAACTATCACTACAAGCAGACTGCCTGATGTGGGGCAGCCAAGTAGTCATGCCTCTGCGAGGCAGAGAGGCATTTGTCCGGGAGCTCCACCGCGAGCACCCAGGAATTGTTCTCATGAAGGCCATAGCCAGATCCCACGTCTGGTGGCCTGGTATTGATGCAGACTTGGAGCTCTGCGTCCAAAGGTGCACCATTTGTGCCCAACTCAGCAATGCCCACAGGGAGGCTCC
The DNA here is from genome assembly GCF_044704955.1 of Pristiophorus japonicus. NCBI lineage: Eukaryota > Metazoa > Chordata > Chondrichthyes > Pristiophoridae > Pristiophorus > Pristiophorus japonicus. The sequence goes on along the minus strand of NC_091998.1, from coordinate 28,874,103 downwards.
CCTGAGCCCCTGGCCCTGGCCTACCAAACCATGGTCGCGGGTGCACGTAGACTATGCAGGCCCATTCATGGGTAAAATGTTCCTCGTAGTTGTAGATGCATTTTCAAAGTGGATCGAATGCACCATTTTAAACTCGAGCACAACCTCCACCACTGTGGAGATCCTCGCAACCATGTTTGCAATGCACGGAATCCCTGACATATTGGTCAGTGACAATGGTTCGTGCTTCACCAGCGCAGAATTCCAAGATTTTATAATTGACCACGGCATAAATCACGTCAAGATGGCACCGTTCAAGCCGGCCTCCAACGGCCAGGTGGAGAGAGCAGTGCAAATCATTAAACAAGGCATGCTTAAAATCCAAGGTCCCACGCTGCAGGGTCGCCTGTCGCGACTGCTGCTGGCATACAGATCTCGTCCGCACTAATTGACTGGGATCCCCCCGCGCAACTGTTGATGAAAAGGACTTTAAAAACAAGGCTCTCATTAATCCTTCCAGACATGCACGAAATCATTGAGGCAAAGCGCCGTAAGCTGACTGAGTAGCATGACAGAAATTCGAGGGGGAGATGGAATGAGATAGGGGACAAAGTGTTTGTACTAAACTATGGTAGGGGTCCCAAATGGCTTGTAGGGACAGTAATGGGCAAGGAAGGAAACAGGCTACTGGTAATACAAATGGACAATGGCAAAACCTGCCGGAGGCATGTAGACCAAGTAAAAAGCAGATTTACCAACAACACTGCGGAACCAGAGACAGACTACAATGTGGAACTCGCACCACACCTGGTGGACAGACAGAGGGAATAACCTGAGGAAAGGGCAATCCCAACAGATAGCCCAGGCAAGTCAACAACAATCACACCAATCGAAACAGACAGCCCAGGCGATATACCAGGAACCACACCCAAAGAAAAACAGACACCAAGGCAAACAACTGAACCACAACTCAGACGCTCCACGCGAGAGCGTAGACCACCTGAGAGACTGAACCTATAAAGACAATAAGACCTTGGGGGAGGGTGGTCATGTATCTTACATTATTATATATAACTGTATCCTATCATGTTGTACATGACTGTAATAAGATATGGCCTGTAACCACCAGCATACCTTACCACCAGGGGTGCACTTGCAAGAGACAGGTATATAAGGACAGGTCTCAGGCAAGTGCAGCATCCCAGAGCTGTGAAATAAAGGTGCAGGTCCAGATTGACCTTGGCTTCACTACATGCCTCGTGTGAATCTGTACTGAGGGGACAGGACTTTACATTTATCTTCTGCAGTAACCTTTTGTGTGGCACCTTATCGAATGCCTCTAGTTCTTTTGCCAATCACCTTAAATCTGTGACCTCTGGTTACCGACCCTTCTGCCACTGCAAGCAGTTTCTCCTTATTTACTCTATCAAAACCATTCATGATTTTGAACCCCTCTATCAAACCTCCTCTTGACCTTCTCTGCTCCAAGGGGAACAACCCCAGCTTCTCCAGTCTCTCCACGTAACTGAAGTCCCTCATCCCTGGAACCATTCTCGTAAATCTCTGCTGGACACTCTGCAAGGCCTTGACATGCTTTCTAAAGTGCTGTGCCCAGAATTTAACACAGAATTAAGCTTAGGCTTAACCAGTGTTTTACAAAAGGATAATCGACCCAAACAGTCCGTGCCGGCGTTTATGCTCCACTCGAGCCTCCTCCCATCTTTCCTCATATAAATCTATCAGCATAACCCTCTATTCCTTTCTCCCTCATATGCTTGTCTCGCCTCCCTGTATGTATCACTTGTATAACATGTATCACTTCACAGGGACTCCCAGGTGTCAGTGGGGATGTTGCACTTTATCAGGGAGGCTTTGAGGGTGTCCTTGTAACATTTCCTTTGCCCACCTTTGGCTCGTTTGCCATGAAGGAGTTCTGAGTAGAGCGCTTGCTTTGGGAGTCTCGTGTCGGGCATGCGAACGATGTGGCCTGCCCAGCGGAGCTGGTCAAGTGTGGTCAGTGCTCCAATGCTGGGGATGTTGGCCTGGTCGAGGTCGCTAATGTTGGTGTGTCTGTCCTCCCAGAGGGACAAAGGGAGGAAGAGCATCCGGGAGAGTGCTGAGCACCTCGAGTCTCATCGCCGAGAGCATGCAGAAACAGCGGAAAGAGCGTGCGGCAACCCAGTTCCACCCTCCCTTACGCTCAACGACTATCTGTCCCATCTGTGACAGGGACTGTGGTTCTCGTATTGGACTGTACAGCCACCTAAGGACTCGTGTTAAGAGTGAAAGCAAGTCTTCCTCGATCTCGAGGGACTGCCTATGATGACGATTATCACTTCACACTTCTCTGTGTTAAATTTCATCTGCCATGTATCTGCCTATTTTACCAGTCCAAGTGCTGCTGAAGTGTGTTACTAAACTCCTCATTAGTTATTACATTTCTGAGTTTGGTATCATCTACAAACCTTGAAATTGTGCCCTGTATACCCAAAATCCAGGTCATAAATACATATCGAAACAGCGTTAGTCCTTATACTGACCCCTGGGGGAACACCACTGTGCATTTCCCTGCTGTCTGAAAAACAACAGTTCCCCCACTGCTTTCTGTCCCTCGGCCAAGGTTGTATCCATGCGGCCACTGCCCCTCCACAGGCTCAATTTTGCGAACAAGTCTATGATTAGGTACTCTGTCAAGCGCGCTTTGAAAGGCCATGTGCCCAACAGCAAGATGCATGGTGTGGAACTAGTGTGTGGGGGACTGAGATACTCCGAGGGCAGGACCCAGCCTTGTGTATTCACCATTGGCCTCTTCACATGGTGCTTCCCCACCGGGCCACGCGCCGTTTGCTCAGATGTTCTGAATATTTGGCAGCAGGCGCTGCAGTTTAAAGGCTCATTCACTCACTTAATCTCAAAGCGGCTCCAAATAAATGGGGAGCAGGTTTTTTTGTTGTTTTTGCATAGACGAAGACCCGGGAGCCGGGCATATTGCTGTCCACATGAAGTGGGACGTTTGCATCTGTGTTTTTTTTTGATGGAGCTCTTTAAAGGGACAGCTCCTTCTCACTGTACACTGTGACTGGCTCTTCCCTCCCTCCCTCAGCCGCAGAACTTTTTTTTGGTACAGATATTCAGCCAACAGTTTCACTGCCCAGGAACCTCCTCCTCCAGCAGCGTGCTGGTGTCTCGGGGGCATTGTATAATGTGAGGCGAGCGGTTTACCGGAGGGTGAGTGGCCTCGGCGCCAGGAGAGTGAAGAAGCCCATGTGAACCCCATCTTTACCCCATCTGCACCGGCACCGTGGGACCCATGGCTGACTGGAATGACTCTGCAAGCGCTCCCGGAGTTGCCGACTTGCCCCAACTCAGAACCACGGTAAGTGTCCTCGCCGCCAGCTTCGTCAATTTCCTGATGTGATGTGAAATTAACTTTACCTATTTCGCGCCCTATTCTCTATGTGTGTGTGTTTCTCTCACTCTGCAGCTGCACACCCCTCCTGTATAAACAATATCTGGTATATAATGTGTATCTGTATCATTTCATAAATATTTGTGCAATTTCATCAGGTATAACTCCACATCTCAGTCATTCGCATCTCTCCTTTTGCCTTTTAACAGTTGCTCTCGCTGATTGCAAAGAGATTTTGTCAGCTATATATTTGTCTCTAACGATTTCCCCGTGTCTTTGGATAATTGATTTTAAAATCTGAATTTGGTGTTTTGTTTTGCGAAGTAAAAACAGAGACTGCTGGAGATACAATTGATGCCTTTCCGTTTACAGACGGCGGGGGGCCTGATACTGTCCTGATTATATTCCTTATTAATCCACCCTTTCATCTCCCGACCATTCAATCTTCACACAATACCTTTTAATATAAAATTCCCCTTTAACCCGCCTGTTAGCTCGGATTGTTTCATACATTTGAAATTATCCATCTGTGTATCTTCCTGTGTATCTGTGTTTTCCTGTTTATTTTTAAACAAGTCACTGTTTGCATTCAGCAGTAAATTGTTTTCCCGTTTAGCGGCAACTCTCTGTCTATAATCGCTTCCCAGTAGATCTTTCTCTCTCCATCTGCGTGTGTCCCTCTCCTCCGCTATAAGTCAGCGTGTAACACACTAATCGACACTTCTTATCCGGCTCCTGATGTCAAATTCCTTATTTGAACATCTTTTTTCGCCACTTAACCTAGCCGAGATTTATATTGGAATGTCAGACAGACTTTTTGCTGCCTTCAGTATTTCGTACACTTTCTAACAATGTATGTATTGCAGGCTGCCTCCCAACCGACAGTCCCGTCTCAGACCCGATAGTGAATCGACCCCAAGTTTTCCTCATCCCAAACTACACCAACAGCACAAGCGTCGGAGCCAGTGCAGAGAGCGGCTATGAGATTAGACACGCTCAGGTCTTCAAGTACAGAAAGAAGGGAGTTATCCCACTGACATATCAAATATTAAATGGAATAGATGCGATAAACCAAGAATAATCTTACCCTTACAAACTTTGAAGACGGCAAGACGGGGCCAGAAAATTGTTGTGAACTTCAACATTTAAAATAGATCTTACAAAGAACTATTTTTAAATTGAAGAAGTGATAACTATGTGGAATAATCGACTAGATGGGTATAGAGGAGCAAAATATTAGGGTCATTCGTAATACAGCTGGATGGTAAAATGGGAGAGTGATGAGTTCTGATGGGAGAGTTAGGGTATTAGAGGGATGGATTTCGATGGCCTGAATGGCCATTTTTCATTCCTAACCTTTCTATGCTCCTTTGCTCAGTCTGTATTTCAGCAGGGTCTGAATTACATCTGTTTGTTTCTATTTCTGTTTAACATCTGCTTTATATTGTGAATTTATAGCCTTCATGCCTTCATTCCTTGTATAACCGCTAATTCCAATCTACCCTGTAAGGGAGTTTGTTTTCAGTTATTATGAATTTTCACTGAGAAACTTCCATATTTTGAAATCAATCCTAATCAACCATTATCGATTTTCATCTCTAAAAATTGGCAGAATTGTCAACCCAATGCGAATTCACAGAAATGTGTTATTTCCGTGTAGTGCGTTCAGCTCAGTTGGTAGCACTCTCGCCTCTGAATCAGAAGGTTGGAGGTCCTAAGCTGTGCTCCAAGACTTGTGCACATAACTTTGGCTGACATTTCAGTGGAGTACTGAGAGAGAGCTGCAATGTCAGAAGTGTTGTCTTTCAGATGATATATTCAATGGCTTGTTCAGTGGTATTAAAGGGTAGGTAATACTTCTGGTGTCCTGGTCAACATTCTGCCCTCAAGTGATCTAGCTGTGCACTGCTTGCTTGCTCTGTTTGCCTGCATCACAACAGTGATTGCATTATAAAGGTAATTACATTTAATATGAAGTACAATAGGGGTATCCTGAAAATGCGATCAGGTGCTATATCAATGCACATTCCTTCTTGCTTGTATGTAGAGACAACAACAACTTACATTTATATGGCACCTTTAATGTAGTAAAATGTCCCCAGGCGATTCATAGGCGCGATTATCAAACAACATTTGACACCGAGCCACACAAGGTAATATTAGGATGCATGATCAAAAGCTTTGTCAAAGAGGTAGGCTTTATGACGTATCTTAAAGGAGATGGAGAGCCTGAGGGAGGGAATGCTTAGAGCTTAAGCAGCTGAAGGCACGGCCACCAATGGTGGGGCGAAGGAAATCGGGATGCATAAGAGGCCAGAATTGGAGGAATGCAGAATTCTCGGAGCATTATAGGGCTGGAGGAGGTCACAGAGTTAGGGAGGGGCGAGGCCGTGGAGGGATTGAACACGAGGATGAGATTTTTAAATTTGAGGTGTGGCTGGACCGGGAGACAATGTAGGTCAGTACCTTATCTTAACATGATCTTATTGAATGGCGGAGCAGGCTCAAGGGCCCAAATGGCCTACCCTTGCTCCTATTTCTTATGTTCTTTATGTTCTTATGATGGGTGAACTGGGCTTAGTGCCAGTTAGGATATGGACAGCAGAGTTTTGCATTGGCTGAAGTTTACGGGATTGTTACCTACATGGGGTGTCGATCTCAGCTCAGCGTCAAATGGAACAGTTTGGTTCAGCCTCAGACCAGGGAGAGGGGTAGCGAGGAACGGAGTTTGTGGCGGAAACCGAAGACAATGGCGTCCGCCTACCCAATGTTTAATTGGAGGAAATTTAGGCTCGTCCAATATTGGATGTCATACAGACAGTTTGACAAATCCGAGGCAGTGGCGGGATCGTGAGAGATGATAGCGAGGTAGAGCTGGGTGTCGAATCTGATGTGTTTTTGGATGATGTCACTGAGGGTCAGTATGTAGATGAGGAAGAGGAGGGGGCCAAGGATAGATCTTTGGCCGACTCCAGCGGTAATGGTGCAGCAAGGTAAAGAGAAGCCACTGTAGGAGATCTCTGGTGGCAACTGGACCGATAAGAATTGAACCAAGCGAAGGCAGTCCCATTCAGCTGGATGAGAGGCGTTGAAGATGCTGTGGTCAACTGTGTCAAAGACTGCGGATAAATTGAGAAGGATGAGGAGGGATAAGTTAAACAGGATGTGATTTGTGACTTTTATAAGGGCTATTTCAGTACTGTGGCGGGGGCAGAAATCTGATTGGAAAGGTTCAAACACTGAGTTCAGGGAAAGACGGGCACAGATTAGAGAGGGGACATAACATTCAAAGACTTCGGAGAGGAAAGGGAGGTTGGAGATAGAGTGGTAGTTTGCAAGGACCGAAGGACCAAGGGTGGGTCTTATGAAGGTTGGGGTGATGACAGCAGACTTAAAAAGAAGGAGGACAGTACCTGAGGACAGGGAACCATTAACAATATCAGCAGCATGATCTGGCCTTATCTGTGATTGAGACAGTGTGACTAGAGAGGCAACGTGTGATGACAAGGTCGAGAAGAGACAGTAGTCATGTGGCCTGTGATCTTTAGTATTACTTACTTTGCAGTACTAGCATTAAAATAAGGATTAAATATCTGTGTAAATTACATTAAAGTACAAAAATATGTTTTAAAAAACTGTAAAATAGATTTTAAAAATCTATATATATGTGCAGGAGCCTTGATAACTTTTTTTGTAATATTAAAGTTATTTTCACACAGAGAATATACTTTTCATTTTTGTTTTTAAAAATATAAACGGGAAAGTTCCTTAGAAGGTGAAGAACTTGCTTTGTACTGTGAGGTGATGTCCATCAGGGGTCACTGTTCATCCATCCCTGACAGGCTTCCCGCTTCCCCGTCGAAGCTTTGAGCACTCTGTATATTTTGGGGCGGGTGTGTGATTTTTTTTTCTCTCTCTTTCTCCGTTTACAGGAGGTGTCGGTGACTGATGCGCATTACCATCATGCGTTTCCGACGGCGAATGTTCCGGATCACGCCCACTACATCATAGGGGCATTCATTCTCGCCGTGGGCATCACCGGCACGTTGGGCAACTTCCTGGTCATCTATGCATTTTGCAGGTACATGCAAGCACCTCCCCATGGCCCATCTTCTGCAGTGTACTCGCCATATTCCAACTTGCTCCGGAAACGGGCAAAGTTCTCCATTAGACGGAAAGAAAGTGATAAGTCCTTACTATACAGTATAAATGCACAAGAGGCCCATGAGAGAAGGTCAGTCTGTGACCTGCCCTTTATTTCATAGCACTCAAGTGCTGGAAGTGGGTGGAGCTTCCCCTTTTATATCTGAAGGTCTAGGTTAGGAGTGCCTCCCACAGGTTCACCACCTAGTGGCCATTGTTCTCACGGTGTACAACTTAGGTCAGATTATACATAGGTTACAATGCTGGTTGAATACATGACATCACCTCCCCCGCAAAGTCTTATTGGGATCACAGGTTGAGTCTCTCTGGTGGTTTACGCTCCCTTGTAGAGCACCTGAGTTGGGGCTCCGGTTGTTGACCGCTGGCCTGAGTGTCTGCTGTTTGCGGTGCCTCAGGCCTGTCCGGACTGCCCACAGTGACTGGGCTCTGCTCCCTTTGGTTCCTGTGTTCGATTACCTGTGGTGGAGTGAACTCGACATCGTGTTCTTCCTCTGCTTCTTCTATAGGGTTGCTGAACCACCTTTTTGTTTGATCCACATGTTTGCGGCAGATTTGACCATTGGTAAGTTTAACTACCAGAGTCCTAGTTCCCTTTTTGGCAATCACAGTGCCTGCGAGCTATTTGGGCCCTGCAGCGTAGTTGAGGACAAAAACAGGGTCATTTACATCAATACATCGCGCCCTCGCATTCCTGTCATGGTATTGTGACTGGCACCTGCTCTGGACAATTTCTTTCATGGTGGGGTGTATTAGGGATAACCGAGTTTTGAGCGTCCTTTTCATTAGCAGCTCTGTGGGTGGAACCCCTGTGAGCGAGTGTGGTTGGGATCTGTAGGCCAACAGGAGGCGTGATAAGCGGCATTGTAGGGAACCCCCTTGGATTCTGAGCATCCCCTGTTTGATTATCTGCACTGCTCGTTCTGCCTGGCCGTTTGAGGCCGGTTTGAACGGTGCCGTTCTAACATGGTTAATTCCATTGCCTGCCATGAAGTCCTGGAATTTAGTGCTTGTGAAGCACAGGCCATTGTCGCTGACCAAGATGTCCGGTAGACCGTGGGTGGCGAACATTGCCCGTAGACTTTCGACCGTGGCAGAGGATATGCTTGAATTTAAAATGTCACACTTGATCCATTTGGAGTAGGCGTCTACTACAACCAAAAACATTTTCTCCATGAAAGGACCTGCGTAGTCCACATGGATGCGTGACCAAGGCTTGTCGGGCCATGGCCAGGGGCTAAGGGGGGCTTCCCTGGGCGCATTGCCCAGCTGGGCACACGTGTTGCACCTGCGAACACAAAGTTCCAGATCTGCATCTATCCCTGGCCACCAAACGTGCCTTCATCGTAACAATGCCCGGGTGCCCATTGTGGAGTTCTCTGATGAACACCTCTCTGCCCATCTGGGGCATGACTACGCAGTTTCCCCACAGTAGGCAATCGGCCTGAATCGAGAGTTCATCCTTGCGCCTGTGAAGTGGTTTAAATTTCTCAGGACATGCCCTGTACGTGATTGCCCAGTCCCCATACAGGACACATTTCTTGACTGGAGACAATAGTGAGTCTCTATTTGTCCAGACTTTAATCTGACGGGCTGTCACGGGTGAGCCTTCGCTTCCGAAAGCATCAACAGCCATGACCATCTCAGCAGCATGCTTGGTAGCCCCCTCAGTGGTGGCTAGTGGGAGCCTGCTGAGTTTTCGGTGCCCGGTCTGTGCCGAATTGTGTAGTCATAGGTGGCTAACGTGAGTGCCCACCTCTGTATGCAGGCCGATGCGTTTGCATTTATGGCCTTGTTGTCGGCCAAAAGGGACGTTAGGGGTTTGTGATCTGTCTCCAGCTCAAATTTCCTGCCAAACAGGTACTGGTGCATTTTCTTTACCGCATTTTCTTTACATGCGAGCGCCTCCTTTTCTACCATCCCGTAGCCCCTTTCTGCCTGGGACAGACTTCTGGAGGCATAAGCTACCGGCTGTAACTGACCCTTGGCATTGACATGCTGCAACACACACCCAACACCATAGGACGATGCATTGCACGTTAACACAAGTTTCTTACATGGGTCATATAGCGTTAACAGATTGTTGGAACATAACAAATTGCGTGCTCTATTAAAAGCCCTTTCCTGGCTGTCCCCCCAGACCCATTCGCGACCTTTGCATAGGAGCACATCTAGCGGCTCTAGCAGCGTGCTCAATTTGGGAAGAAAGTTACCAAAATAGTTCAGGAGCCCCAGGAATGAACGCAGCTCTGTCGTGTTACGGGGTCTGGGTGCTCTCTGGATCGCTTCCGTCTTGAACGCAGTAGGGCTGATCCCGTATGCTGCTACCCTCATCCCCAGGAATTCTACCTCTGGAGCTAGGAAGACGCACTTCGCCTTTTTCAGTCGCAGCCCTACCCGGTCCAGTCTGCGTAGCACCTCCTCCAGGTTGTGGAGGTGTTCTTCAGTATTGTAACCCGTAATGAGGATGTCGTCCTGAAAAACCACTGTCCCTGGAATCGACTTGAGGAGGCTTTCCATATTTCGTTGGAAGATCGCGGCGGCCGAGCGAATCCCGAATGGACATCTGTTGTACTCAAACAACCCCTTGTGTGTCGTGATGGTGGTCAGCTTCTTCGACTCACTCGCCAGCTCCTGAGTCATGTAAGCTGAGGTCAGGTCCAATTTTGAAAAAAGTTTGCCACCGGATAGCGTCGCAAAGAGGTCCTCCGCTCTCGGTAGCGGGTACTGGTCTTGGAGTGACACTCGATTGATGGTGGCCTTGTAATCGCCACATATCCTGACCGACCCATCCGCCTTGAGCACCGGCACAATCGGGCTCGCCCAGTCACTGAATTCGACTGGCGAGATGATGCCTTCCCTCAACAGGCGGTCCAATTTGCCTTCTATCTTTTCCCGCATCACGTACGGCACCGCTCTGGCTTTGTGGTGTACTGGCCTGGCGTCCGGGTTTATGTGAATCATTACCTTGGCCCCCATGAAAGTGCCAATGCCGGGTTGAAATAATGAGTCAAAATTGTCCAGGATCTGTGAGCATGATACTCGCTCCACAGAGGAAATTGCATTGACATCGCTCCATTTCCAGTTCATGACAACAAGCAAACTCCTCCCCAGTAGTGCGGGACCGTCCCCTGGGACAATCCAGAGTGGCAGTCTGTTCTCCGAATCTTTGTGGTCACGACTACCGTTGCGCTGCCTAGCACCGGAATGATCTGCTTTGTGTAAGTCCGTAGCTGTGCGTCAATCGCCGATAATTTTGGCCTCCTGGCCTTGGATGCCCACAACTTGTCGAACTGTTTAATACCCATCAGGGACTGGCTGGCCCCCGTGTCTAGCTCCATTGATACTGGGATGCCATTGAGGAGCACTTTCATCATTATCGGTGGCGTCCTGGTGTATACGTGCTCCAAATGAACTCGCTGAACTTCAGCTTCCAGCGATTTCCCCCAGCGTTCATTTCTGCAATTTCTGCAGGTATTTTGCTCATCTCTGCAAACTCCGGCTGAGTGTGTGCCTCCACGCCTCCAGCATGAGCTGCTGTTTGAAACAAAAGGTCCCTTGCCAGTCGATCGTCCCTGACTGCCCCTGTTATTGCCCTTGAGTGCGCCTGGAGAACTGTGTGCTGCTTTAACAATGTTGAATCTCTGTCCCAACCATTCCTTAACACAGTACCTCTCGTCTGTTCTGCTAGTGGTCATCTCGCGTGGTTTAAATCCCAGTTTCTTGTCGCCATTGATATGTCCTTACTATACAGTATAAATGCATAAGAGGCCCATGCTTGAGAGAAGGTCAGTCTGTGACCTGTCCTTTATTTCATAGCACTCAAGTGCTGGAAGTGGGTGGAGCTTCCCCTTTTATATCTGAAGGTCTAGGTTAGGAGTGTCTCCCACAAGTTCACCACCTAGTGGTCAGTGTTCTCACAGTGTACAACTTCGGTCAGATTATACATGGGTTACAATGCTGGTTGAATACATGACAGAAAGACCTGAATTTATATAGCGCCTTTCATGACCACTATATATCTAAAAGCACTTTACAGCCAAATAAGTACTTTAGAAGTGTAGACATTGTTGAAATGTGGAAAACGCGGCAGTCAATTTGTGCACAGCAGCTCCCACAAACAGCAATGTGACAATGACCAAATCATCTGTTTTTTTGTTAGGTTGATTGAGGGATAAATATTGGCCAAGACACCGGGGATAACGCTCCTGCTCTTCTTCGAAATAGTGCCATGGGATCTTTTACGTCCACCCGAGAGGGTAGACGGGGCCTCGGTTTAACATCTCATCCGAATGAAGCCACCTCCCACAGTGCAGCGCTCCCTCAGCACTGCACTGGAGTGTCAGCCTAGATTTTATGTGCTGAAGTCTCTGGAGTGGGTGCCTGGATGTTCGCGGAATGTTAGCCCTAATGTGGCTATGAAGATACAAGGTTGCTATGCCAATTGGCCTGAGTTTTGTTACAAGAAATCTTCCCCGGTAGTTCAGTCAGTAAATGCTGCAGTGGTGCTGACCTGGTTAGGGTCTGGTTCATTGCTTGGTCTGTGCTGAGGTACCTGATCTGAGCCATGGAATTAATGAGAACATGAGAGCATAAATAGGAGCACGACTAGTCTATATGGCCCCTCGAGCCTGCTTCACTATTCAATAAGGTCATGGCTGATCGTCTACATCAACTCCACTTTCTCGCCCTATCTCCATATATCCCTTGATTCCTTTCGTGCCCAAGAATCTATTGATCTCAGCCTTGAATATACTCAACGACTGAGTATCTACAGCCCTCTGGGGTAGAGAATTCCAAAGATTCACCACCCCCTGGATGAAGAAATTTCTTCTCATCTCAGTCCTAAATGGCCAGTCCATTATTCTGAGACTGTGACTCCTGGTTCTACACTCTTCAGGCAGGGGGAAGTAGCCTCTCCTTGTCAAGCCCTCTAAGAATTTTATATGTTTCAATGAGATCGCCCCTCATTCTTCTAAACTCAAGAATACAGGCCCATTCGACTCAATCTCTCTTGATAGGACAACTCTCTCATCCCAGGGATCAATCTCATGAACCTTCGTGGCATGCCCTCTAAGGAATGTATATCCTTCCGTAGGTAAGGTGACCAAAACTGTACACATTATTCCAGGAGTTCTTCTCCCCAAAGCCGTATATAATTGCAGCAAGACTTGTTAGGCTCCAAAATTCCACATTGCCGATTTTTGGCGCTATCAAAGAATAACGGCCGTTTTTTTAGTGAGCGAGAGCGTCCCAAAAAAAGTCAGAAGTTTCGCCATAATTACCTTTCATTTTGGCGCAGCGCAGAAAGACCTCTGTCTTTGAGAGTGGAGCTTAACTTCTGCGCCGAAAAACTGAGGCCCCGCTCTGTGCGTGCCCAAGCATTGAGGTTTCCAGGGTAATGTGTAATTGTGCAACTTTACTCTGTAGCTAACCCGTGCTGATTTTTCCTGTGCCGACCCGGTGAGATTTCCAGCATTTTCTGTTTTTATTCCAGATTTCAGCATCCGCAGTCTTTTGCTTTTGTATCCGTGCTGTACCTGCCCTGGGAGCGTTTTGATGCTGAAACTCCCTGTCCCAGCCGACGGCTCACAAATGACCCCCTGCTGCTGCCCCTATCCCTGGCCGAATGACCCCCCCCCACCCCCCCTACCAACCCCTCCCATCCGCCGCCCCATCTCTGGCCGAATGACCCCCCACTGTCGCTCCCATCCCAGGCCGAATAGCCCCCCTCCCACCCCCCGCCATGGCCGCACCTATCCCTGGCCGAATGGCCCCCCCCCCCCAACCCCTCCATCCGCCGCCCCATCTCTGGCCGAATGACCCCCCACTGTCGCTCCCATCCCAGGCCGAATAGCCCCCCGCCATGGCCGCACCTATCCCTGGCCGAATGGCCCCCCCCCCAACCCCTCCCCCCGCCGCCCCATCTCTGGCCGAATGACCCTCCACTGTCGCTCCTATTCCTGGCCGAATGACGCCCCCCCCTCCCGCCCCACCGCCCCATCCCTGGCCGAATAGCCCCCCTCCCGCCCCCTGCCATGGCCGCACCTATATCCCTGGCCGAATGGCCCCCATTGCCACCCCTCTCCCCGGCTTGGCTTCCACCTCCTCCCGGGTTTCTTTAGGAGCCGAGTGCCGAGCTCCTGTGTCCGGCCGAGGGAGCGATCCTGCCGGCCGGCACTCCGACCCTGTGTGCCTCGAGCCCGGTGATGGAACAACAATTGACTGTAATTAATAAAGTTTCTCTTTTCCTTCCGCACAAACAAACATTTTTAATTCGTTTGGATATAATGTAAGTCTTGTTCCCTCCCTGCAAAACCTATAACTCAGCTCCGATAAACAAGATGACGTCTGCAACGCCAATTTCTATCTGACTCCGACTTGGTAAGGTTTTTTAAAGCGGTACACAGCGCCGTTCTTAAAAAAAAATCATTATTGGCGACACTCGCAAAAATGGCCCAAAATGGCGTTACAGGTGGGTTTGACCCCAAGCGACGTGATAAAAAAGTTAACTAAAAAAAAATCGGCCATTATCTGTTAAGGACGGCGTTATAACATTGGCGAAACTTGCAAAATTAAGTTAGCTCCAAAAAACACTATTAGCTCAAACAAAATGGAACTAAATGGTGGCGAGTTTTGGGCCCTTTGTCTTATGCTCCAAACCTCTTGCAATAAAGGCTAACATACCATTTGCCTTCCTAATTGCTTGCTGTACCTGTTAATGTTCATGTTAATTGTTATGAATGCAAACCTCACCAATGTGTAAGACTTGCCACCAGGGGGCACACCTGTGGTAGACCGAAGGGTCACCTGTGCAATCTGGGCAAGCAGCTTTAAAAGGCAATCCACCATACTGCTGCCTCACTTTAGAGTTACAATAAAGATCACAATGATTTGAGCTTACAACACAGTCTTGTGGAGTTATTTTGAACATAATAATTGCCGACGAGTTACAGATCACGAACTTTCACACGGTAATGGCTGCCTTTGGTATTCTTGAGAAATTTGTTGAGGGTGATGATTGGGAAACCTTTGTTGAGCGTTGTGACCAGTACTTCGTGGCCAACGAGCTGGACACGGCTGAGACGGCGGTCAAGCGCAGGGCGATTCTCCTCACCGTATGTGGGTCTTCGATATCTGACCTCGTCAAAAATCTGCTGGCACCGGTCAAACCAACGGACAAGACTTACACAGAGCTGTACATGCTGGTTCTGGAACACCTCAAGCTTAAGGAGAGCATTGTAATGGGCAGGTATCGCTTTTACACGCACCATCGCTCCAAGGGCCAGAACGTGGCAAGCTTTGTCGTCGACCGAAGACGCCTTGCGGGATAGTGCGAATTTGCCAGATCTTTGGAGGAAATGTTGCAGGACTTTTTCATGCTTGGAATCGGCCACGAGGTCATTCTTCGCAAACTGCTGTCTGCCGAATCCCTAGATCTGAGCAAGGGCCATCACGATAGCCCAGGCTTTCATATCCACGAGCGACAACACGGAACAGATAGCTTCACAGCACAAAGCTCACCGGCAAGTACTGTGCATAAAATAATGCCTTCAGCACGCAGAACTGTACATGGCAGGGCCTACACGACCGCAGAGGCCAGGCCTAGGGTGACTCAGAGGCTGCTGTGGGGCATGAATGCGAATCCATTAACACCATGTTGGCGCTGCGGGGGCAGTCACAGAGCCCATCAATGTCGATTCAAGCACTATATGTGCTAGGGCTGTGGAACAATGGGGCACCTCCAGCGAATGTACAAACGACCTCTGACTCACCACGTCGGCAGAGGACGACCGATCCAACGCGGATCACGCTGAACGAGCAGGAGAGGCAACTCAACCAGAGGATGAAGAGGAAGTGTATGGGGTACACACCTTCACCACTAAAAGCCCTTCAATAATGTTAAAAGTTAAACTTAACAACATTTCAGTCTCCATGGAATTGGACACGTGGGCGAGTCAAACAATCATGAGCCAGAAGGCTTTTGAGAAACTGTGGGGCAACAAGGCACAGAGGCCAAAACTGAGCCCGATTCACACAACGCTGTGCACTTACACCAAAGAACTCATATCGGCAGTGCAGCAGTGAAAGTATCGTACGACAGAATGGTGCATGATTTACCACTATGGATTGTACCAGGCGATGGCCCAATGCTGTTCGGCAGAAGCTGGCTAGGAAAGATCCGATGGAACTGGGACGACATCAAAGCACTGTCTCCGGTGGACGACGCCCCATGCGCCCAGGTGCTAAACAAATTCTCAGCGTTATTTGAACCAGGCATCGGCAACTTCACAGGCACCAAGGTGCAGATATATCTTGTTCTTGGGGCACGGCCTGTTCATCATAAGGCCCGAGCAGTCCCATATATGATGCGAGAGAAAGTCAAGATCGAGCTAGAAGGACTTCAATGAGAGAGAATCATATCGCCAGTCGAGTTCAATCGTGCCGGTGCTAAAGAGCGATGGGACGGTCAGAATCTGTGGGGACTACAAGGTAATGATCAACCGAGTCTCGTTACAGGACCAGTACCCACTACCTAAAGTGGAGGACCTATTCGCAACGCTAGCAGGGGGAAAGTCGTTCACCATGCTAGATCTAACCTCTGCTTACATGACACAGGAGCTGGCTAAACTGTCAAAGAAATTGACGTGCATCAACACGCACAAAGCACTGTTCATGTACCACAGATGCTCCTTTGGGATTCGCTGGTCACAACACCATCGAACACTTGCACAACCTGGAAGAGGTTTTAAAGCGACTGGACAGAGTGGGACTCAGGCTGAAATGCTCCAGGTGTGTTTTCCTGGTGCCAGAGGTCGAATTTCTGGGGAGAAAGATTGCGGCAGACGGCATCAGACCCACGGACTCCAAGACGGAGGCCATCAAGAATGCACCCAGACCACAGAATGTGACGGAGCTGCGTTCGTTCCTGGGACTCCTCAACTATTTTGGTAACTTTCTACTGGGATTGAGCACTTTGCTGGAACCCTTGCATTTATTGCTACGCAGGGATGATGACTGGGTCTGGGGTAAATCTCAAGAGACAGCCTTTAATAAGGCTAGAAACCTGCTATGCTCTAACAAATTATTTGTATTGTATGGCCCATGTAAGCGTTTAGTACTAGCTTGTGATACGTCGTCGTACAGGGTTGGTTGTGTGTTACAGCAAGCAAATGTGTCAGGCAAACTGCAACCAGTTGCATATGTGTCCAGAAGTTTATCCAAGGCTGAAGGAGCCTACAGTATGGTTGAGAAAGAAGCGTTAGCGTGTGTATACGGGGTTAAGAAAATGCACCAATACCTATTTGGTCTCCGGTTCGAGCTCGAAACCGACCACAAACCGCTTACTTCACTGCTCTGAGAAAGCAAAGGTAACAACACCAATGCTTCATCCCATATCCAAAGATGGGCACTAACATTGTCTGCGTATGACTATGTAATCCACCACAAACCAGGCACTCAGAACTGCGCTGACGTCCTCAGTCGGCTACCATTGCTCACCACTGGGGTGGAAATGGCGCAACCCGCAGACTTGCTTCTGGTAATGGATGCTTTTGAGAGCGAGGGGTCACCCGTCACGGCTCACCAGATCAGGACTTGGACTAGCTAAGACCCTGTGCTATCACTAGTGAAAAGCTGCATCCTTAATGGGAGCTGGTCAGCGATTCCTGAGGAAATGCAAGATGAAATTAAACAGTTCCACCGACAGAAGGATGAATTGTCCATCCAATCGGATTGTCTCCATTGTATTCCTAACACAGATGAGACTGCACACAGGGAGGTTAAACATCACGCCCCCCCCCCCAAAGTCAAAGTGAAAACTATTTACAAGGTGAGGCGGTCGGGAGCCTTTCTTTCTCTGGTGGACCGCCTCGGTACAAATGTCTGTTCTGGTG
Organism: Pristiophorus japonicus; assembly: GCF_044704955.1. Taxonomy (NCBI): domain Eukaryota; kingdom Metazoa; phylum Chordata; class Chondrichthyes; family Pristiophoridae; genus Pristiophorus; species Pristiophorus japonicus. The sequence goes on along the minus strand of NC_091998.1, from coordinate 28,856,658 downwards.
TGTTGGCTATGCCCTCGCTGGGCTGGCGTGTTGTTGGCCCTGCAGGGCTGCTGGGTGAGCCTGGCCTTGCTGGGCTATTGGGCATGATGGGTTTGATTTCCTAGTCTCATTGATCCTTTGGGTGTGTGTTGTGGGCACGAAAAAGGTGGTGTCTGCTGTGGGTTGTTCAGGGCAGTCTGTGAACCGCAGCCTCGTTTGGTCCAGGTGCTTTCTGCAAATATGTCCATTGTCTAGTTTGACTACAAACACCCTACTCCCTGCTTTAGTTATCACTGTGCCCGCGATTCACTTGGGACCATGTCCATAGTTTAGCACAAACACAGGGTCATTCAGATCAATTTCACGTGACACAGTGGCGCGACCATCGTTTACATTTTGTTGCTGCCGCCTGCTTTCTACCTGATCATGCAGATTGGGGTGAACCAGCAAGAGTCTGGTTTTAAGTGTCCTTTTCATGAGTAGCTCAGCCGAGGGCACCCCTGTGAGCGAGTGGGGTCTCCTGCGGTAGCTGAGCAGTATTCGGGACAAGCGGGTTTGGAGTGAGCCTTCTGTGACTCATTTAAGGCTCTGTTTGATTGTTTGTACTGCCCGCTCTGCCTGCCCATTGGAGGCTGGTTTAATCGGGGCCGAGGTGACATGTTTGATCCCATTGCGGGTCATGAATTCTTTAAATTCAGCACTGGTGAAACATGGCCCATTGTCACTGACCAGTATGTCAGGCAGGCCGTGGGTGGCAAACATTGCCCTCAGCCTTTCAATGGTGGCGGTGACAGTGCTTCCCGACATTATTTCACATTCAATCCATTTTGAAAAAGCATCCACCACCACCAGGAACATTTTACCGAGAAACTGGCCCGCATAATCGACATGGAACCTTGACTATGGTCTGGAGGGCCAGGACCACAAACTTAGTGGTGCCTCTCTGGGCGCGTTGCTCAACTGAGCGCACAGCTGCATTGCCATACACAGGACTCTAAGTCAGAATCGATACCGGCCACCAAGCGTGGGATCTGGCTATCGCTTTCATCATTACTTTCATCTCCCTGCCCTTTTTGGTTAGCACTACGCGGCTACCCCACAACAGGCAGTCTGCCTGAATGAACAGCTCGTCCTTTCGCCACTGGAACGGCTTGATTGGCTCTTGCATTTCAATGGGGATGCTGGTCCAGCTCCCATGCAGTACACAGTTTTTTACTAGGGATAGCAGAGGATCTTGGCTGGTCCAAGTCCTAATCTGGTGGGCCGTGGCAGGTGATTTATCATTTTCAAACGCTTCCATGACCATCAACAAGTCTGCGGGCTGCGCCACCATCAACAAGTTTGCAGGCTGCGCCATTTCCACCCCTGTGGTGGGCAATGGTAGCCGACTAAGAGCATCCGCACAGTTCTCGATGCCTGGCCTGTGGCGGATTGTATAGTTATACGCTGATAGCGCGAGTGCCCATCTTTGTATGCGGGCTGAGGCATTGGTATTTATCCCCTTGTTTTCAGCGAACAGGGATGTGAGGGGCTTGTGATCGGTTTCCAGCTCAAATTTGAGGTCAAACAGGTACTGATGCATTTTCTTTACCCCGAACACACACGCTAATGCCTCTTTCTCAATCATGCTGTAGGCTCTCTCAGCCTTAGACAAGCTCCTGGAAGCATAGTCGACAGGTTGCAACTTTCCCAAAGTTAGCGTGTTGTAATACACACCCGACTCCATACAACGATGCTTCACATGCTAGCACAAGTCTTTTACACGGGTTATACAATACAAGCAGCTTGTTGGAGCATAAAATGTTTCTGGCTTTCTCAAAAGCAATTACTTGTTTTTTTTTCCCATACCCAGTTCTCACCTTTGCGCAATAACACATGTAGGGGCTCTAAAAGGGTGCTTAACCCCGGTAGGAAGTTACCAAAATAGTTGAGGAGTCCCAGGAACGACCGCAGCTCGATGACGTTCTGTGGCCTGGGCGCGTTCCTGATAGCCTCGGTCTTGGCGTCTGTGGGCCGAATGCCATCCGTCGCGATCTTTCTCCCCAAAAACTCCACTTCTGTTGACATGAAGACGCATTTCGACCTCTTCAGCCGCAGCCCTACATGATCCCAAACAGGCATCTGTTGTAGATGAACAGTCCATTGTGCGTGTTGATGCAGGTGAGGCCCTTCGAAGACTCCTTGAGCTCCTGCGTCATGTAGGCCGAAGTCAGGTCGAGCTTGATGAACGTCCTGCCTCCTGACAGCGTCGCAAAGAAGTCATCTGCCTTAGGTAGCGGGTATTGGTCCTGTAGCGAGAAACGATTAATGGTTACTTTATAATCACCGCAAATCCTGACCGTGCCATCACTTTTGAGTACTGGAACAATCGGGCGGGCCCACTTGTTGAATTCCACTGGGGAGATAATGCCCTCGCGTTGCAGCCTGTCCAGCTCGATTTCCACTCTCTCCCTCATCATGTGGTGAATGGGTCATGCCTCTGTGACCAAGTGGATCTGCACCTTCACCCCGGAAAAGTTTCCAATGCCTGGCTCAAAATGGGAAGGAAATTTGATAAGAACCTGGGTACATGAGGCCTCATCGACATGTGATAGCACTCGGATGTCATCCCAATTCCAACGGATTTTGCTCAGCCAGCTCCTTCCAAGCAGTGTGGGGCCGTCGCCCAGGACAATCCAGAGTGGCAGTTTGTGCACCGTGCCCTCGTAGGTGACCTTGACCATGATGCTGCCCAGGACAGTGATGAGCTCTTTGGTGTACGTTCTCAGTTTTGTGTGGATGGGGCTCAGAGCTGGTCTGAGTGCCTTGTTGCACCACAGTCTCTCAAACATCTTTTTACTCATGATGGATTGGCTAGCGCCAGTGTCCAGTTCCATGGCTACGGGTAAGTCATTCAATTTTACGTTTAGCATTATAGGTGGACATTTTGTCGAAAATGTGTGCACCCTGTGTACTTCAGCATCTGCCTCCTCTCTGTGAGGCTCGAAATTGCTTTGATCCACCATGGACCGATCTTCCTCTGCCACGTATTGGTTAGCAGGTTTTGCAGAGCTTGCAGCTCATTTGCGAGCTCGTTGGAGGTGCCCCATTGTTCCAGAGCTCTTGCAAACATACCCTTTGAAGCGGCATGAATAGGCTGAATGGAAGCCTCCACAATGCCAACAAGTTGTGAAATGCCTTGCATTCATCCTTTGTTGGGGACTCTGAGTCATCTGGGTCACCTGAGGTCTGCTGGCAGTTTCAGACTCGTGGGTTCTGCCCTGTACATTTCTGCTCGCAAACACAGTTCCAGTTAATTTATGAACATTGCTAGCACTTGTGTGCTGAGAGATTTGTTTGGTGTTATCACTGTTGGACATAAACGCCTGTGCTATCGCAATGGCCTTACTGAGGGTCGGTGTCTCTACAGTCAAAAGTTTTCGTAGGATGGTCTCGTGGCCAATGCCAATGCCAATGCCAATGCCAATACAAAAAAGTCTCTGAGCATTTGTTCCAGGTAGCCATCAAACTCACATTGTCCTGCAAGTCGCCTTAGCTCGGCGACGTAGCTCGCCATTTCCTGACCTTCAGATCGCTGGCACGTGTAGAACCGATACCTCGCCATCAGCACGCTCTCCCTCGGGTTAAGATGCTCCCGAACCAGTGTATACAGCTCCTCATACCACTTATCTGTGGGTTTCACTGGAGCCAGAAGATACTTCATGAGGCTGTACCCCGCAGAATGTGAGGAGGACCGCTCTCCTTTTTGCAGCGCTTCCTTCTCCATCCGGCTCGTTGGCTACAAAGTACTGGTCTAGCTATTCGACTTAGGCTTCCCAGTCCTCACCCTCCAAGAACTTTTCCAGGATGCCCACAGTTTGCTGCATCTTTGCATTGGATTCGTATTCTCGTCGCCAGTTATTGTGTTCCTAACACAGATCAGGCTGCACATAAGGAGGTTCAAGTAACAGTGACCTCAGTCTTTAATAAGATACTCCAGAATGAGAAAAAGACCTCTTAGGGGCCGGCTTATATACAGTGCTCCCACGGGATGCTGGGATCTTTTGGGACTTCAGGGGATGAGCTCCCTGGTGGCGGAACATGGGAGTGCATGCTTTACAGATACACAACAGTCTCCTATGGGGGAATCGCGTGGTTTTGCCAAAAAAAGGCAGGAAAACTTTTATATGTGACCGACACAGTACCCACCCATGATGAAGGCTATCGGCAGGTCGCGCGCTTGGTGGCCCAGCATTGAATCCGAATAGGAGTCATGCATGTACCAATGCAACACTTGCTCACAGTTGAGCAACGCACCCACTGAGCCTGAGGTCATGGCTCTCCAAACCATGGTCCAGGGTCCACATACATTTTGCTGGCCCTTTTCTAGGAAAGATGTTTCTAGTATCAGTGGACGCTTATTCTAAATGGATTGAATGTATAATAATGTCATCATGTACGTCCATTGCCATCATTGAAAGCCTCAGGGCCGTGTTCGCCACCCATGGTTTGCCCGACGTCCTTGTTAGTGACAATGGACCAGGTTTCACCAGCTCGGAATTCAACGAGTTCATGACCCACAATGGCATTAAGCATGTCAGGTCTGCCCCATTTAAGCCTTCATCCAATGGTCAAGCGGAACGGGCAGTCCAAACCATCAAGCAGAGCTTGAATTGCGTAACGGACGCAGTTATCTCGGGTCCTGCTCAGCTATCAAACACGCCCCCACTCGCTCACCGGGGTTCCCCCTGCGGAATTGTTAATGAAGAGAGCACTCAAAACCAGGATCTCCTTAGTCCACCCGGATCTCAATGATCACGTAGAAATCTGGCGGCACCAGCATAACGTGTACCACAATCGCGCGGCTGTATCGCGTGACATTGAAGTTAATGATCCTGTGTTTGTTCTCAATTATGGTCATTGTCCCAAATGGATTGCTGGCATTGTTTTAGCCAAGGAGGGGAATAGAGTGTTTGTTGTTAAACTGTTGAATGGGCAACATGCAGAAAGCACTTGGATCAGACCAAACTACGATTCCCTGACAACCAAGTAAAGTTTGAAGAAGATCAAGCAACACACACCCAACCAGCAATCGACCTTGCTATCAACCACAAGGATGAGCCCACCATGCTCAACAATCCGATCAGACCAGCCACACCGCAGTGCAGCAATGTCCCGACCAACTCACCCATGCCAGGATTTCAACTCAGGCGATCTACCTGGGAACGCAGAGCGCCAGATCGCCTCAACCTGTAAATAACTTGTATGTAAGACTTTGAGGGGGAGTGATGTTATGTATGCAAACCTCACCAATGTGTAAGACTTGCCACCAGGGGGCATACCTGTGGGAGACCTAAGGGTCACCTGTGCACCCTGGGCAAGCAGGTATAAAAGGCAATCCTCCATGCTGCTTCCTCACTTTGGAGTTAATTAACGAGACCAAGGTCACAATGGTTTGAGCTTACAACACAGTCTTGTGGAGTTATTCTGAACATAATATTATTGTTCTGTGATTTGTGTACAAGGGCCCCCAGATCCCTCTGAAAAACCAACATTTACTCGTCTGTCGCCTTTTAAAACATATTCTGCTTTTCCATTCTTCCTAACGAAGTGGATAGTTTCACACTTCCGACCCCTTCCACCCCCGTCCCCCCCCCATCGTCCACCTTCTTGCCTAATCACTTAACTGATCTATATCCATTTGCAACCTCTTGGCGTCTTCCTCACAACTTACTGTCCCACCTAGCTTTGTGGGAAAGTAAGCTGTGAGGATGGTGGGAGAGTGGGGATGATGCAATAATGGACTTTAATGTCTGAGAACTATGGAAAAAAATCCCTGGTTAAGCCTCAGCTGGAGTATTGTGTCCAATTCTGGGCATCGCACTTTAGGAAGGATGTCAAGGCCTTGGAATGGGTGCAGGGGAGGTTTACGAGAATGGTACCAGGGATGAAGGACCTCAGTTATGTGGAATGACTGGAGAAGCTGGGATTGTTCTCCTTAGAGCAGAGAAGGTTAATGGGAGATTTAATAGAAGCGTTCAAAATCTTGAATGGTTCTGAGAGAGTAAATAAGGAAAAACTTGTTTCCAGTGGCAGGAGGGTCAGAAGCCAGAGGTCACAGATTTAAGGTCATTGGTGAACGAGCCGGAAGTGGGATGAGGAGAACTTTTTTTTACGCAGCAAGTTTGAACGGGAGGTGGAAGAAATTCAGTATTAACTTTCAAAAGGGAATTGGATAAATACTTGAGAAGGAGAAACTTGCAGGGCTATGGGGAAAGAGCGGGGGAGTAGGACTAATTGGATAACTCTTTCACAGGCACGATGGGTCGAATGGCCTCCTTCTGTACTGTAAGGTTCTTTGACAACTTTTTATTTTTGATGGCAGAACGATGACTACTGTTGGAAAGTGTGCGAGAGGTAAATACGTCGGATGACGGCCATCCACCATCAAATAGTCTACCACCAGCACTCACTGCCTGGGACCTCATGTGAATGGGCCACGTTTTCTTTAGAAATCCAGGTGAAGATAAGAGGTCTCGAGCGCAGACACCAGCAAGGTTCAAAGAAGCAGGCGAGGGGCCAGAGTAAATCTAGAAAGGGTGGTTAGGTCCTGCCAAACATTAAAGGGCTGACAGAGGTTGGGTTTAGGGGAAGCTGAGGAAGGGAACGGCCAACGAAGGAACAAGACAAGTACTATCAGCAGTGAGGATGCAGGGAGGAGGAAGGAGGAAAGATCAACAAATGAGAAACTCTGGAGCCATATCGGAAGGCTCAGAGGAGCGATGGTGATCGTGGTTGCTCAGTAAAATAGGGAAGACCAGAAAGGTTGTGAAGCAGAGAGCAAAAGGTTGAAAGGTAGAGGTTTCAGCTTTTTTGAAGCCTTTGGAACAGCCTTCTCAGAAATGGAAGCAGAAGGTTTTGGGTTCGAACCCCACTCCAGAGACTTGAGCACAAAATCAAGGCTGACACGCCAGTTCAGTACTGAGGGAGGAAGCATCTGTCAGATGAGATGTTAAACTGAGGCACCATCTGCCCTCTCAGATGGACATAAAAGATTCCGCGGCACTATTTCGAAGAAGAGCAGGGGGAGTTCTTCCCCATTTCCTGGCCAATATTTTATCCCTCAACCAATATCACTAAAAGCAGATTATCTGCTCATTATCACGCTGCTGTGTGTGGGAGCTTGCTGTGCGCAAATTGGCTGCTGCGTTTCCCACATGGCAACAGTGACTACATTTCAAAAAGTGCTTCATTGGCTGTAAAGCACTTTTTGACGTCCTGAAGTTGTGAAGGGTATTATATAAATGCAAGGGAAAACATCTGTGGTGGCAACAGCCTGTAAAGTGTGCACCTGTCAGTATGCTCACAGCTTTGTAGACTTGCCGTCCGGAGGAGACGGGAGTCCCCAATGGAGCGCTCTCTACGCAGGGGTCCTCCCTCTATTTATTGGGGACTTGGTCTGGAGGGTGGTGCATGGAGCAGTCCCGTGCAATAAGTTTTTAAGTTGGTTCACCGACTCCCGGGCCGCCTGCAATTTCTGTGGTCTGGAGGAGTCCGTGTTCCACGTTTTTACGGAGTGTGTGAGGTTGCAGCCCCTGTTCCATTACTTAAAGAGGTTGCTCCTCAATTTCTGGTTGTACTTCAGTCACACACTCCTGATCTTTGGGCATCCTGTGCGGAAGGGAACGGGCAGGTCGGAAGATGTCCTCGTAGGACTGCTCCTGGGCACGGCCAAGGGTGCCATCAGCCGGTCCAGGCAGCGGGCGGTCGAGGGGGTCATTCAGCCCGACTGCCTGCCTCTCTTCCGCACTTACATCCGGGCCAGGGTGTCCCTGGAGATGGAGCACACGGTGTCCACTGGTACGCTCGTGGCCTTCCGCGAGAGGTGGGCGCCGGAGGGACTGGAGTGCATCATCATCCCCGGCAACCAAATTTTAATTTGATTTTACATGTTTTAAAGTTTAATTTGTTTTAATTGCCGGGGTTTTAGTGTTCCCCTCTCCTTTTATAGGGGGCACTTGTAAAATATATAATTTTAATGCCCCCCAAAAAAACACAAAAAACACAAAAAAAAACCCCAAAAAAACAAAAAAAAATAAAAAAAGAGGGCAGTTAAAAGTGTCTGGAGTGTCCCCCAGATCGGGGGGGGGGGCACTTGATCTAATGTTTATTTTGTTCCCCCCCAAAAGAGTTGTAGACTTGTCGTCCGGAGGAGGTGGGGGTCCCCAATGGAGCGCTCTCTACGCGGGGGTCCTCCCTCTATTTATTGGGGACTTGGTCTGGAGGGTGGTGCACGGAGCAGTTCCATGCAATAAATTTTTAAGCCGGTTCACCGACTCCCAGGCCGCCTGCAATTTCTGCGGTCTGGAGGAGTCCGTGTTCCACGTTTTTACGGAGTGTGTGAGGTTGCAGCCCCTGTTCCATTACTTAAAGAGGATGCACCTCAATTTCTGGTTGCACTTCAGTCCAACACTCCTGATCTATGGGCATCCTGTGCAGAAGGGAACGGGCAGGTCGGAAGATGTCCTCGTAGGACTGCTCCTGGGCACGGCCAAGGGTGCCATCAGCCAGTGCAGGCAGCGGGCGGTCGAGGGGGCCGTTCAGCCTGACTGCCTGCCTCTCTTCCGCGCTGACATCCGGGCCAGGGTGTCTCTGGAGATGGAGCACGCGGTGTCCACCGGTACGCTCGCGGCCTTCCGCGAGAGGTGGGCGCCGGGACTGGACTGGAGTGCATCATCACCCTCGGCAACCAAATTTTAATTTGATTTAAGTTTATGGCAATACGTTAATTTGTTTATTTGTCGGTTTTAGTGCCCCCCCCCGTTAATAAGGGGGCACTTGATTTATGATTTTACAAAAATAGTTGTAGAACACTTGATTTCTGCAGTCTGGAGGAGTCTGTGTTCCATGTGTATGAACAGTGTGAGAGTTTGCAGGCCCTATTCCATTATTTGAATGGGCTGCTCCTCGATTTCTGGTTGCACTTCAGTCCCACATCCGGTGCAGCGGGGAGAGGGCAGCTCGGAAGGCCTCCTCGTAGGACGGCCATTAACCGATCCAGGCAGCGGGCGGTCGAAGGGTCGTTCAGCTCGACTGCCTGCCTCTCTTCCGCGGCTACATTCGCGCCAGAGTGTCCCTGGAGATGAACGGTGTTCTATTAAAATAGTTGTAGCGCTGTTGAGGAGGGAGTGGCTTAGTCAGTCACGTGATGTTCACAAGCCTCAACAATAAAACCCCAGCCAGTTGGGTTCAGAGGATCCACGATGGGGCAGGTGGTTGTGAGTCTGGTGGATGAACTGGTAATGTGCAGTGTGATTGTTACACCTTTGGCTAATAAACCAACTAGTTCTTAATAGCGATGTGTTGCTATGAATTCTTAAGCAAAGAATCCATGAAGCAAACACATTACACAGCTCAGGCCTACCTGTTTCCATGAGAATAGTGAATGATGGGATATTCAGAGTAGGGGAGAGGCTGGCTGCACAGCGACAAATGGCTTACCTCATGGCTCCTCAATCCTTGCCACCATCTCATCATCATCATCATTATAGGCAGTCCCTCAGAATCGAGGAAGACTTGCTTCCACTCTTAAAATGAGTCCTTAGGTGGCTGAACAGTCCAATGCGAGAGCCACAGTCCCTGTCACAGGTGGGACAGATAGTCGTTGAGGGAAAGGGAGGGTGGGACTGGTTTGCCGCACGCTCTTTCCGCTGCCTGCGCTTGATTTCTGCATGCTCTTGGCGATGAGACTCGAGGTGCTCAGCGCCCTCCCGGATGCTCTTCCTCCACTTAGGGCGGTCTTTGGCCAGGGACTCCCAGATGTCAGTGGGGATGTTCGCATTTTGTCAGGAAGGTTTTGAGGGTGGCCCTGTAACGTTTCCTCTGCCCACCTTGGGCTCCATCTAAAGGACTCAAATCCAGAGTAGGATATCATGCTCGCCACTTGCCTGGATGGGTGCAGCTGTAAAGCGCTTTGGAACATCCCGAGGTCATGAAAGGCGCTGTTGAAATGAAAGTCTTTTTTTCCTTTTTTAAGTCTTAGCTGGAATTGGGTTTTATGGACCGTTGAGAGCAGTTGAGGTTGCAGCTATAAGCTTCTTTGTTGCAGCTTTAGCGATGAGGGGGATTTGGGAGATGAGAGATCGTGAGGCTTAGCATGTTAATAGCTGAAGGACTAAGCAAGAAGCCATCAATGGGAGGGGGGGGGGGGTGAGAGCTGTCGCTGAACTTGCCAGTGGCACAGGGAAGATGTCTTTGGAAGGGGGCAGGATTTTTCACTGATTTATTGAAGGGCACAGAGGAGACCAAGATGTTGTGTCGCAGACGTTTGATCTGTACACGGTTTCATTCTTCACGCCATTTCGCAATGGTTCATGAAACTCCTGCAGCAGTAACCGAAGAGAAGTGTTAAGTTTTTGGACAGCGGACTGAGCAGTTTAGAATGAGTGAAATGGCCGGTGATGAGAGAATGGAACAGAGGAAAACTGTTATATATGCCGACTATAGATATACTCTCTGTGTAGTCACTGTATAGTTGCATAAGATGGAGACTTGTTACCTGATGTACTATCAATAAGATTTACACTGTGTATATACTATGCTGGCACCACTAGAGGGTGCAACTGGTGGAGACCGGGGTTTTCTGCCCTGGTGGCAGGGGCTGTATAAAAGGGGAGCCACCATGCGGCTGCCTCACTCGAGTTACAAATAAAGGACCAAGGTCACTACAGTTTGAGTACAACACATTGCCTCGTGGAGTCATTCATAGGTACATCACAAGACTTAACAAAAACAGCGGTAAACGTGGGAAGGAAATTCATCCGTACAGTCAGTGCTGTAAAATGCTTGGTTGATTGCTAACTAACGGTTTGAGAGATAATGTTGTTCATTTTTCTTTTTTTAAACTCTCGTCTTCCCCTCTCTCTCTCTCTCTCTCCTCACAGAAACAAGAGTCTGCAAAGTCCTTCCAACACTTTCATTGTAAACCTGGCCATCACTGACTTCCTCATGTCGGTCACACAGGCTCCAATCTTCTTCACCGCAAGTCTGCACAAACGCTGGGTCTTTGGCGAGAAAGGTGAAGCCCATCTTTCTTTTTGTCTTGCTGTTCTGGTTGTCCTTGGAGTGCCTGTCTGGTCTCTGCGACGTGCAAACAGTATCTTCAGGGCCGGGTTACGGGCCAGGGCCTGGGGCAGACTGATCGAAACGGGCCGATAGTTATCTTTGTTCATGGTCATTACATCATGTATATGATTCTGATTCTGAGTATGGAAACATAGGCCGGTATATTCAACAATGAAGCATATACCCTGTATATCAATACATAAATATAAGAACAAATTACTATGGTGGATTTATACTATAATATATTAATATAATTTATTTATTATTTGTCTCTACAAAAATAGGTATGTACACGTTAGGCCAACAAGCACTATTTTCCTCGGTCTTGTTTTTCCTCTCTTATTGTCGATTCTATTCAGCTTATTTGGGAGGCCTTATATTTTTACTCCTACATTTATTTGGTGGGCCTATGTTGTTTGGTGGGCCTGGGGCTGAAGCCCCATCCGCCCCGCAGTTAATCCACCCCGCGGTTAATCCGCCGCGTGGTTAATCCGCCCCTTGGTTAATACGCTCCGCGGTTAATCCGCCCTGGGTACCTTGCCATTAACTAAGTAAATCATGAGGTTGTGGATGCAAGGACATTGTGTGGATGTACGTGCTGTTGGGAGTTATGATGTTTTAATGATTGTTTCACTGAATTCACTGACGCAATGTTGGAATCCTTCAAAAAATAATTGCCGTGCGCCTCATCACATCAGCAAAACACTTCACAATTAAACAACCAATTCATGACTTTTGAAATCACTGTTGTGTTACCAAATGTATCTTGTGCACTGCAAGATTCCCCAAACAGCAAATGAGATGAATGAGCAGTTTATCTGTGTTTGTTTTAATGGTTTTAGTTGAGGGTCAGGAACCCAGGCAAACTCTCTGCTCTGCTTCGAGTAGCACCATGAGAGCTTTTTCATCCACCTGTACAGGCAGACAGGGCCTGGGTTTAAAGTCTCATTTGAAAAACAGGACCTCCGATAGTGCAGCACTCCCTCAGTGGGTGCTAGGAGGCCAGCATTTATTGCCCATCCCTAACTGCCCTTGAGAAGATGGTGGTGAGCCGCCTTCTTGAACCGCTGCAGTCCGTGTGGTGAAGGTGCTCCCACAGTGCTGTTAGGGAGGGAGTTCCAGGATTTTGACCCAGCGATGGTGAAGGAACGGCCGATATATCTCCAAGTCAGAATGGTGTGTGACTCGGAGGGGAACGTGGAGGTGGAAGTGTTTCCATGCGCCTGCTGCTCTTGACCTTATAGGTGGCAGAGGTCGCGGGTTTGGGAGGTGCTGCCCAAGAAGCACTCAAGCACAACATCATTAACTAACCCAAAGTTAACGAAGCTTGGTGCGAGAAGTTAACCCTCGAATAGACGATCCTGCTGACGCTGTCCTTCTCCTCTCTCCCTGCAGGCTGTGAGCTGTACGCTTTCTGCGGCGCTCTCTTTGGCATCACCTCGATGATCACGCTGGTTGTAATTGCCGCCGACAGGTATTTTGTGATCACCCGGCCCCTGTCCTCCATCGGAGTTCTATCTAAGAAGCGAGCCGTCCTCATCCTGCTAGGGGTCTGGCTGTACTCGCTGGCCTGGAGCCTCCCTCCTTTCTTTGGCTGGAGTAAGTACCGATTGATGCTGTCCGCGAAATGCCGATCTTACAATGTTTTATACCATATGTAATTAAACTCTTGAATTCATTGTTTCTTCGTGAGTCCCTCTTCATCCCTGGACGCATAGCTTGACGGTCATTTTCAACTAACCGTCAGAGTGTCAGGATGACTTTAGGGATCAGGCTTCCTTATAGAAACCGCCCAATTTCTCAACAATGGGGCGGGAAATCAGACAGTTTCTATAACAGACACCTGACCCACAATGCAAGTTTTACTCTCCAGTCATGTTGAAAATTACCCTCTTTAAATCCAACAGAACTTGACAGATTAATTCTCTCACTCTCACTCTCACTGTCTCTCTCATTCTCTGTCTCTCTCACTCACTCTCTCACTGTCTCTCATCACTCTCTGTCTCGCTCTTTCTCTCGCATTCTCTCTCTCTCTGTTTTTCTGTCTGTCTCCATATCTTTCTCTCCCTATCTGTCTCTCTCTTTGTTTCTGTCTCCCTCTCTCTATCTTCTGCTCTCACTCTCTGTCTTTGTGTGTGCATCTCTCTGCCTCGCTCATTTTGTCTGTGTGTGTGTGTGTCTGTCTGTCTCTTTCCTTGACTATCAATACTACCTCATCCCCATAATGTTCTGCCTTCCTTTCCTGAAGGTGCTGATTCGGGCTCAGGGGAGCACTGGTTGCCCTCCCTAATCACTGTTACTTAAGTCCAGACAGTGTGTTGGCAGGTTATTCAGTCAGAGGCTGGATTCACATCAATACAAACAGCAGGTTCAATTAGCAGATTGTTGAGTGTAAATATACTTGGTTTGTGATCTTAGCCACAACAGTCACTACTGAATTGACCATATCACAGTTTGAGTTTCACATGGGGGGATCTAAGTTAAGTTAAAGGGGAAATCTTGCATTTACATGGTACCTTTCATTTCCTTAGGATATCCCAAAACGCTTCTCGGCCAATGTATTATTTTGAAGTGTAGTCACTTGTTACGCAGGCGAGCACAGCTGCCATTTTGTGCACAGCAAGGTTCCATAAACAGCAATGAGATAAATGATCAGTTAATCTGTTTTGGCGGTGATAGTTAAAGGCTAGGTTTTGACCAGGGCAACTTCCTGCTCTTCCTTGAACAGTCTTTTACAGCTACCTGAACAGGCAGAGGGGGCCTGAGTTTAAGATATCATCCAAAAATAGAACCTCTAACAATGTCGCACTCCCTCAGTACTGCACTGACATGTCAGCCTAGATTATGTGCTCAAGTTCCTGGAGATGGGCTTGATCCTGCAACCTCTGACACAGAGGTGAATTGTGTTCATGTAAATATTTAACCAGGAAATAGAACCCAGCCCCAAGACATTGAGAGTTGGCCGTCTGTTCAATCATGAGGCCATTACAGCCGAGCCTGGTCTATTCATCGATCTTCGAGTGAGTGCAATGTCCCAGTGGTTGTTACAAAGTGCAAGTGTCAGACAACAGCTCCTGTGAATATGGCAAAAGAAACCTACCATTGTATGATTAACCCTAAAGTGGGTCATCGTCGGTCAGCTGACATGGATTTGACACAGTGATTTGCTGCACAATAATGAAACTTTGTGCCTCTCTGAAACCCAAGAGGCAACTATTTGCTGAGCCAACATCTGGTTGAGCATTTAAAGTAAGGAAAAATAAATAGACAAATGTGCGTCGGAACAAAAAGAGTGATCCTTGAACAGATCCCCGGTGGCAGAGCTGCGGGGGAGGGGTGGGGGGAGAGTGGTGGGGGGAGGGGGGGAGAGGTGTGGGGAGGGGGTGGGGGGAAGGGGGAGAGTGGTGGGGGGAGGGATTGGGGGGAAGGGGAGAGTGGTGGGGGAGGGGTGGGGAGAATGGTGGGGGGAAGGGTGGGGGAGGGGGGAGAGTGGTGGGGGGAGGGGGAGAGGTGTGGGGGTGGGAGGGGGTGGGAGGGGGTGGGGGAGGGGTGGTGGAGGGGTGGTGGGGGGAGGGATGGGGGGGTGCGCCCTCCTTTAGACAGACGAGGTGGGGAAATGCTTATCCATAGATACATAGAATGATACAGCACAGAAGGTGCCTGAATCACACAGCTGTGATCGTGTTTTAAGGACATTTTAATACTGTTGGTTTAGGTCACTTGTATTTCTAAGTGCAGGTGGAGCACCTACTACACTGGCCTTCAGCAGAAACACAATCCAGTGGATCACCCATGTTACATATCTGCTGGTCCCACTTCAAAGCCTCATTCATAAAGCGTTTCAGTCTATTTAAAAGTATTAAAAATATATATATTGGAGGGCAGCGATTGCCTCAAACCCTTGGAAATATTGTACACCAAAACATCAAAGTATTTGATATATCTCCACGTCCATAAATATATATATTGGTACTAAAAGAATAAAGAAGGAAAACAAGAATATGAGGCCTTGCGAGAAACTCCGAACTCTGGTCTGAGAATCGCTGCCTTAACCGGAGTGAAATTTTGAAACTTAGAACACTGACCTTTCACCTTTTGGAGTAGAATCCAGCCTGCATGGAGACAATCAAATCCTTGATTTTCTCTCCTCCCGCACCCCGGCCTCCTATGTTAAATGGACATGCATATTATACCATGTAAAAGAAAGTATCATTCCACTGCTAGGGGTTTTTGAGACGACACGATACAATTGGTGGCATCAGTTCGAGGTTAGGCTGCTGGTCAGAGCCATGCCATTTTTGTGGGAAGGTCAAATGTCAAATAAAAAACGGAGCAATTCTGGTTCCAGCATTAAGTGTGGTACAAAAATTTCCAATAGACCACTTGCACCATCTGGAGTGTTGAGGTATTTTTTTAATATTATATAAATAGATAGATGGATGGATGGATGGAAAGATGGATGAATTGATTAATGGATAGACAAACAGATGGATAAATAGACATGTTGATGGATGGATAAAATGGCAGAGGCTATGTTATTCTACTTGGATACAAGGATCACTGTTAATATGACTTACCATAGTTCAATGATGGTTGTCACACATTCTATTCACACCACTTATTTAAAATAAATTCATGTTTTTTTTTTGCTCCAATTATCATAATTTCTCTGGAGGGAGCTCCTGTTGCTGGGGTAACATTGCACAGGTGCCCCAAGTAACTATCCTCTTGTGTGTCGCTCAAGCAGCTATTCTTCTTCTATGGGCCCAGGCTGTGAATGTTAGCAGATCAATCTATCGTCAGCGGTATCACTAATGGGCCTACTCATTTTCTGATGTACGACACACCAATGCATTTTTTTTTAAGTCCGGGGTGTGAGATATGAAAATCAGATCTAAAGTAACAACAACAACTTGCATTTCCGTAGTGCTGCTCACATACAGAGCAATGTCTCCGTGCAGTTTACAAGAGAGGTGGAGACCAAACTATCGGGCAAACAGGAGGCAGGGAGAGTGAATAACGGCATGCTTAAAGAGAAAGGAGAAAGCGAGGTGGTGAGGTGGAAGGATTTTGAGAAGTTCCAGAAAACCCGGACATACAGCTGAAGCAACTATCGCTAATGGTGGAGCAGAGGGAATGGGAATTGAGACGCAGGCTGGTGCCTGAGGAGTTGTGTCTCGTGGAGGGTAAAGATAGAGAGACTGCCAAGAAGAGAAATTGATCCGTGAGATGATGAAATTACAGACTGCAGTCTTGGCAGCGGTGGGGAGAGTTGGGGCCAGAGGCGGACAATATTACAGAGCTAGAGAAGAGCAGCCTTGGGAGCAGATTGGATGTGGGTCGGATGCTTAACTCAGGCTCAAGCAGGATGACAAGGTTTTGCACTTCCAGGCTAAGCTTGAAGCAGCAGCCAAGAAGGTTGATGGAGTCTAGGGTGGTGGAGGTGCCGCCAGAAGTCAAAATGGATGCCTTTGGTTTTACAGGCATTCAGCTGGAAGAAGTTACAACTTCTCCAGAGCTTTGTTTCAGACAAATAGTTGGAAAGCATGGCAGCAGCAACGGGATCAAAGTTGCAGACGAGGACACAAAACTGAGAGTCATCTTACATTAAACCAAGACCCCCGTCTTCCCCCTCAGGTGGACATAAAATCTCTCATGGCGCTATTTAAAGAGCAGGGGAGTTCTCTCAGTGCACTGATCAACACTTATCCCTCAACCAACTTCACCAAAACAGAATATCTGGTCATTTATCTCATTGTTGTTTGTGGGATCTTGCTGTGCTCAAACTGCCACAGTTCACAAGTGACTACACTTTTAAAAAGTGGCTGTGAGATATAAAGTAAAGACAGATGGTGCGATTTCTGATGGACGTCAACACCACAGCAATTTTCAGAATGCATCAAGATCATAACTGGAATTGTCCCCTGTATTCTTTTTTCATATTCCTTGATCATTTTCGAGGCTTTCTTCCGTACAGCCGTAAGTGAAATCGTACCAAGGATGGTAAGAGTGCCATATAGAAGTGAAATTACGATAATTCTAATTTACTGAACAGTGAATTGATAAACTCTTTCATTCGCCTGTGAACATCACGTGTGAGGTGGTTGTGGCAGCATTTTACATCTAGAAAAAGGAGTAAATCGTTTTGGAATCAGACAAAAACAGAAGTTCTGAACTGAGATGGCTCCACAGTTTTTGTAATTTTTCTTCATAAAATCCAACATAGTTTTTCCTGTAAAACACTGGAATTCCTGCAGAAAGGCAATGGTTAACTTTGTATGCTCTAAAGTTGGTGCAGGACAGAATGGGCCTGAATTTGCAGTCGGAGGCTTCCCGCGAGGAACTTCCTCTGATCCGCAAATCAAATCCGTGCCTGCTTGGTGCCTGGGGATCCACGGAGACTCATGCTCCTGGGCCTCGACGGGTAGGCCTGCAGAAAGGCCCATGAATCTCTGGGATGCAGGCAGTTCACAAGCATCCCTGGAATCACATGGGCCAGCCCAACCAATCAAAAAAGGGAATCCCCATTCATGCTTCTGGGGATTCAGTTTACATATGGAATCCCCATAAGCATGATTGGGGGTCACAAAAAACACATTTACATACCAAATACATTTTTTTAAATTACATATTTAAAATGAGTTAAAATACAATTTAATTAAACATTAAATCAAAAATGTAATTTTTTGCAAAATAAATTTAGTGACTAAAATTAACAAACTTATTTTATTGGTTTTAAATGTTTAAATAATTTTTAAATAATTTTTATATTCATTTAAACTCTTGCGCTGGTAAAAGCAGGCCGTATGCTGGGCAGTAGTTGAGTAACTTCAGGCCGATGTTAATTTAACATCATTGGGACGGGCGAGATCCTGAGATCGGGACGGGCGAGGTCCGGACATTGGGGAGGGCGAGGACCGGAGATCGGGACAGGCGCAGTCCGGAGATCGGGACGAGCGAGGACCAGAGATCGGGACGGGCGAGGTCCTGAGATCGGGACGGACGAGGTCCGGACATTGGGGAGAGCGAGGACCGGAGATCGGGACGGGCGCAGTAGGGAGATCGGGACGGGCGCAGTCCGGAGATCGGGACGGGCGAGGACCGGAGATCGGGACAGGCGAGGTCCGGAGATCGGGACGGGCTAGGGAGGTCCGGAGATCAGGATGGGCGAGGTCCGGAGATCGGGACGGGCGAGGTCCGGAGATCGGGACGGGCGAGGACTCGAGATCGGGACGGGCGAGGTCCGGAGATCGGGACCGGCGAGGTCCGGAGATCGGGACCGGCGAGGTCCGGAGATTGGGACGGGCGAGGTCTGGAGATCGGGACGGACGAGGTCCAGACATTGGAAGTGGAGAGGAGAGGATGGACGAGGCAAGGAGGAGCGGAGAGGTCGGAGCCCAGAGGTGGAGCAGAGTGGACAAGACCAAGGGAAGGCACAGCATGGGCCAATAGTGAGGCTGTGAGGTGGTGAGGCTTACATTGCGGACAATGAATTTCACATAGAGAGAGGTCCTGTGGGAAGAAGGAAGGGAGGAGGACAGTAGGAGTATGTTTGAGTTTGTGTGTGTGTATTGGCACATGCGGCAGAGCCTGGTCTCCAGTCGTCTTGGGTAATCCTTGCCAATGGACCAAGACCTTGCTCCGTCAAGCCCGTGTGGTGGCTGGTGTGCAAAGGCCAACCCACGTTAAAAGAATTCACACACAGGCATCTTCCACCGTTTAAAATTAGTTCATCAGCCACCTGAGAACTTATTTTTAGTGTGTGGAAGCAAGTCATCCTCGACCCCGAGGGACTGCCTATGATGATGATGATCAGTGGGGCAAATAGCCCAATTCTCCACCAGTAAATGTCCACTTCCCGGGAATGGCTATGCTCCGCCAACAAAGATTCTTGATGGTTTGCAAGTTCCGAGTTTTCATGCATACACTTCGCTCGCGAAAACCCAGAACTTACGGGGCGCATATGCACCTGTAGGCCCTGGAAAATACTGGCCATTGTGTAGACAATACTGACCGCTCGATGCACAGCAATACCGACATTACTACTCAGCATAAACATGCCTCAAAATGGCAGCTCCGTCATTTCCATATTTGCCTGAAAGACCGATTACTCACAGTGTCTCCTTGCTTGTTATGTCTAGGTGCCTATGTGCCCGAAGGGTTGATGACCTCCTGCACCTGGGACTACATGACCTTCACCCCATCGGTCCGGGCTTACACCATGCTGCTCTTCTGCTTTGTCTTCTTCATTCCCTTGGGAATTATCATCTACTGCTACATCTTCATCTTCCGGGCCATACTGTCCAGCAACAGGTGAGGTCTGCCTGCTATTGAGTCCCGTAATGAGCAACTTCGTCCTGTGCACTCCGCACACATTGGGAGAGTGTCCTTCTTCGTGGGCAGTCCCCCGGAGCCGGGGATGACGTGCTTCCACTGTCATGTATCTTAATGTATCTTACATTATTATATATAACTGTATCCCAACATGCTATACATGACTGTAATAAGATATGACCTGTAACCACCAGCATACCTTACCACCAGGGGTGCACTTGCAAGAGACAGGTATATAAAGACAGGTCTCAGGCAAGTGCAGCAGTCCAGAGCTGTGAAATAAAAGCTGCAGGTCCAGAGTGACCTTGACTTCACTACATGCGTCGTGTGACTCTGTACTGAGGGGACAGGACTTTACAGTGGCGGCGGGTTACGGGATTACAGAATCCACAGAATGGCGAAAAACGGATCAGATGAAAAGTACAATGCAGGAGACAATTGGGAGGACTTTATAGAAAGGCTCCAGCAAAGCTTTGTAACCAAAGACTGGTTAGGCAACGATAAGGCAGACAAGAGAAGAGCCCATCTCTTGACCAGCTGTGGCTCGAAAACATACGCTTTAATGAAGGATCTGTTGGCACCTGAGAAACCAGCAAGCAAGTCGTTTGAAGAATTGAGCACACTGGTAAGAGACCACCTGAAGCCAGCGAGCAGCCTGCACATGGCCAGACACAGGTTCTACAATGACAGACGCTGTGTGGGCCAGAGCATACCCGACTTCGTGGCGGAACTTCGGAGGTTGGCTAGTTTATGTGAGTTCTCTGATGAACTGAGGAGAGAAATGTTGAGAGACTTTTTCATTGAAGGAATAGGCCACGCAGACATATTCCGAAAGCTCATAGAGACCAAGAACCTGACCTTAGAGGCAGCAGCACTGGTTGCACAGACATTCTTGGTAGGGGAAGAAGAAACGAGGTTGATTTACAATGCAGGTACGACAACTAACGAAATAATGGAACAAGGAGTTCACAGCATTAGAAAAGCTACTACCCCCACACACAGGCAAAACCGGCAGAACAGGCTTTCGACAGTGAGCAGTGGCAACAGAAGCCATCAAGGGCCACAGGAATGGCCGTTCACACCTCATCAACCCACAATGCGAGCAATCAACTACAAATTGAGAGAAGCTCAAGAGAGATCAGCCAGACGCAGCTCATTCTTTGCAAGCAGTCTGTGCTGGAGGTGTGGGGGTGGGCACTTATCAAGAGGTTGTCGATTTCAGCAGGCTGTTTGCAGAAATTGTGAATATACAGGGCATTTGGCCCGCATGTGCAAAAAAACGGCAGCTCGGCTGGTATACGAATCGGATGGGTCGGAAAGCGAACCAGAAGATGGTGGGGACAGTACCCGGGACACCGATGTACAGCAGGTCAACACGATCAATGGCCGCTGCTCCTACAACAGGATGCCTCCGATAATGATGAGGGTCCTACTCAACGGGATATCTGTCAATATGGAGCTGGATACGGGAGCGAGTCAATCTCTCATGGGCGCTCAACAATTTGAACAACTGTGGCCGCATAAAAGAGACAGACCAAAACTCGCAAGGGTCGACACCACACTAAGGACCTATGACCTATACCAAAGAAATCGTACCAGTCCTCAGCAGCGCCATGCTCTCTGTCACACACAAAGGGACAGTGAACCGACTTCCCCTGTGGATTGTCCCCGGAGACCCCCCAGCACTGCTGGGGAGAAGCTGGCTGGCAAAACTAAACTGGAAATGGGATGATGTCCATGCCATGTTATTAGAGGAACGGACCTCCTGCTCAACAGTTATAAAGCGATTTGAACATCTCTTTCAGCCAGGTGTGGGCACTTTCAAAGGGGCCAAAGTCAAAATCTACATCACACAGGATGCTAGACCGGTCCATCACAAGGCCAGAGCTGTACCGTATGTGATGACGGAAAAGATTGAACACGAACTAGACAGGCTTCTGCGGGAAGGCATTATATCACCTGTGGAATTTAGCGACTGGGCAAGTCCCATCGTCCCAGTCATGAAGCCTGATGGATCCGTACGAATCTGTGGGGACTACAAATCTACCATAAACAGAGTATCCCCACAGGACCAGTACCCACTGCCCAGAGCGGAAGACTTATTTGCCACATTGGCTGGAAGTAAACTTTTCTCAAAATTAGACCTCACATCTGCGTATATGACGCAAGAATTGACCGAGGAATCCAAGCTACTCACCACAATCAACACACATCGAGGCCTTTTCATGTACAATCGATGCCCATTCGGCATTAGGTCGGCAGCTGCCATATTCCAGCGCAACATGGAGAGTCTGCTCAAGTCCATCCCGGGGACGGTTGTATTTCAAGACGACATACATATCACGGGCAGGGACACCGACTCCCATCTCCGTAATTTGGAGGAAGTACTAAAGCGGTTGGATCGGGGAGGCCTACGAGTCAAGAAATCCAAGTGCCTGTTTCTCGCCCCCGAGGTTGAATTTTTGGGCAGAAGGATTGCTGCTGATGGAATCCGCCCAACAGAGTCCAAAACAGAAGCAATTCGCCTGGTACCCAGGCCCCGGAATGTCTCAGAACTGCACGCGTTTCTTGGGCTACTCAATTACTTTGGGAACTTTATGCAGAACTTAAGCACGCTGCTGGAGCCTCTCCACGTGCTACTCAGGAAGGGGTGCAATTGGTTTTGGGGGGACGCCCAGGAACGCGCCTTCAATAAGGCACGCAACCTTCTGTGTTCCAACAGTGTTTTAACTTTCTTTGACCCAGGTAAAAAGCTAGTTCTCACATGCGATGCGTCAGCGTATGGGGTCGGGTACGTTTTGCAACATGTCAATATTGTGGGCAAATTACAACCCATAGCTTATGCCTCCAGGTCACTTTCGCGGGCGGAGCGCGGGTACGGAATGGTAGAGAAGGAGGCGCTCGCGTGCGTGTACGGTGTCAAAAAGATGCACCAACACCTTTTCGGGACCAAGTTCGCATTAGAAACCGACCACAAGCCCCTCACATCCCCCCTATCCGAGAGCAAGGCAATAAACGCCAATGCCTCGGCGCGAATTCAACGGTGGGCACTAATGCTGGCGTCCTACGACTATACCATAAGACACAGACCAGGCACAGACAACTGTGCCGACGCACTCAGCAGGCTACCCCTGGCGACCACGGAAGGGTCTGACGAATAGGACTGAGAGAGAGTCATGGCAATCAATGGCTTTGAGTCCACAGGTTCACCCATGACGGCTTGCCAAATCAGAGCCTGGACGGCCAGCGACCCCACGTTATCCTTAGTAAAAAGATGTGTTCTAACTGGTGACTGGGCAGAGGCTCGCGATGCCTGTCCCGAGGAATTAAAATCCTTTCACAGGCGCATGCATGAGCTATCACTACAAGCAGACTGCCTGATGTGGGGCAGCCGAGTAGTCATGCCTCGGCGAGGCAGAGAGGCATTTGTCCGGGAGCACCACCGCGAGCACCCGGGGGTCGTTCTCATGAAGGCCATAGCCAGATCCCAGGTCTGGTGGCCTGGTATTGACGCGGACTTGGAGCTCTGCGTCCGAAGGTGTACCATTTGTGCCCAACTCAGCAATACCCCCAGGGAGGCTCCACTGAGCCCCTGGCCCTGGCCTACCAAACCATGGTCGCGGTTGCACGTAGACTATGCGGGCCCATTCATGGGCAAAATGTTCCTCGTAGTTGTAGATACATTTTCAAAGTGGATCGAATGCACCATTTTAAACTCGAGCACAACCTCCACCACTGTGGAGAGCCTCGCAACCATGTTTGCAACACACGGAATCCCTGACATATTGGTCAGTGACAATGGTCCGTGCTTCACCAGCGCAGAATTCCAAGACTTTATAATTAACCACGGCATAAATCACATCAAGACGGCACCGTTCAAGCCGGCCTCCAACGGCCAGGTGGAGAGAGCAGTGCAAATCATTAAACAAGGCATGCTTAAAATCTAAAGTCCCACGCTGCAGGGTCGCCTGTCGCGACTGCTGTTGGCATACAGATCTCGTCCGCACTCACTGACTGGGATCCCCCCCGCACAACTGTTGATGAAAAGGACTTTAAAAATGAGGCTCTCATTAACCCTCCCAGACATGCACGAAATCGTTGAGGCAAAGCGCCGTAAGCTGACTTGAGTACCATGACAGAAATTCGAGGGGGAGATGGAATGAGATAGGGGACAAAGTGTTTGTACTAAACTATGGCAGGGGTCCCAAATGTCTTGCAGGGACAGTAACGGGCAAGGAAGGAAACAGGCTACTGGTAGTACAAATGGACAATGGCAAAACCTGCCAGAGGCATGTTGACCAAGTCAAAAGCAGATTTACCAACAGCACTGCGGAACCAGAGGCAGATTACAATGTGGAACTCGCACCACACCTGGTGGACAGACAGAGGGAACAACCTGAGGAAAGGGCAACAGACAGCCCAGGCGAGTCAACAACAATCACACCAATCGAAACAGACAGCCCAGGCGATATACCAGCAACCACACCCAAAGAAAAACAGATACCAAGGCAAACAACTGAACCACAACTCAGACGCTCCACGCGAGAGCGTAGACCACCTGAGAGACTGAACTTATAAAGACAATTAGACCTTGAGGGAGGGTGATGTCATGTATCTTAATGTATCTTACAGTATTATATATAACTGTATCCCAACATGCTATACATGACTGTAATAAGATATGACCTGTAACCACCAGCATACCTTACCACCGGGGGTGCACTTGCAAGAGACAGGTATATAAGGACAGGTCTCAGGCAAGTGCAGCATTCCAGAGCTGTGAAATAAAGGTGCAGGTCCAGAGTGACCTTGACTTCACTACATGCCTCGTGTGAATCTGTACTGAGGGGACAGGACTTTACATCCACACTAAAATGAGTTCGAAGGTGACTGATGAGAACAATGCGGGCCAAGTTCCAAACTTCGTTTTAAAGGGTGGAAGATGCCTATGTGTGAATTATTTTAACGTGAGGTGGCCGTTGCACATCAGTTACCACACGGGCTTGACAGAGTGAGGTCTTGGTCCAATGGCAAGGGGATCCAAAGTGTTAATAATAATTATGGTGTTATTCTCAGCATTTCACTATTTAACAGCTCCAGGATTTATTTTGGGATCTGTACTCTCTTTGTTCTCTCTGGAATGCCCATGACCAACAAAACATCCAAATTCCATCGATTCAATTTGCAGCTTCTCCAACCTAACTTCTGACTGTGCCTAACTTTAATAAACATAAATTTCCTCAACTTACACTAACTTTCTGGAACTGGGCCCCCAACTCATTAACTCGGCTTTCAAATCATTGACACTTAGGGACCGAAATTGATCAACTCACCGCCAGCTCCTGCCCACTGCCACCGGTACATTGCTCTGCAAGAACCGCCCAGTGCCACTTTCGACGTGGCCTGGGGCGGGCGGGAGGGGAGAGCCGCCGGGAAGCACCCGCTGACGTCAGCGGACGGCCAAGTGGTGCAACTGAGCTCCCGCCCGCCGAGCTCCCATGTTCATGTGGGCGGGAGTCGGCGGGACTTGGCAGCAGAATGGGGGTGAACCGCAGGCTGGAGGCTGGTCGTCCTCGACAGTGAGTATGAAGATCCTGAAAAAAAGGTAAGTGAAAATTTTATATCTATTTTTTTCAACAACGACTTACCTGGATGGGGTCCTCTGAAGGTCTTCCGATAGTTTTTTATCCGCTGCCGCCCAGATTGGTGGCGTATGTCATTCATTTGCCACCCGCCGACCTTCGAGGGACCTCGCCGATGAATATCCCGCCCAAAGTACCGTCTGCGGCGGCATTTAGTTTTCAAATTTTTGCAACTCAGTTTATAGCTCACCCTATTCTTTGTTAATTCAAGTTTCAATTGTTTGTTTGACGTTCAAACTCACTGAGCTACCTCCTCGCTATCCCAATTTAAACAGTGCAGTCAGTCTTTTAATATCCTGACAAAGAATTACCAGGACATCCTGGATTTTGAATATCTGACCCCTGAAATGTAAAAACATTCAGTCAACTACAAACTGAACCAGTCACATAACATTGTTCACACTTGAGTTATGTAGTTTGCTCACTCAACTCTGTAATCAACCAAACTTGCAACACTATATTGGGATTGATTTGATAGCTTTAGATGTTAAATTCTCGACAATGACTGGATTTAAAGGGAGGCTACCAAACTGAAACCTAAACAAAGAATATAATTTTTGTCACAGTAGGACTCTACCATTACATTTGAGAAGGGGTGGGGAAGGTCCTTAGTGTGCAGGACTGAGGCGTGCAGGGCTCAGCCTGGAGATTCCGCTTTGGGGTCAAAATTGCAGTTTTCAGAAGTGTTTTTTTCGCTCTCAAATTTCTGCTCAAATACATTTGCATATCGCTGTAATATATGCATTGTGAGTATGCTCACAGGTATGTAGAGCTATTGCATTGTGAGTAGCTTAGCCAAGTCACGTGATGTTCACAAGACTCAATAATACCCCAGCCAGTTGGATCTAGGTCATCCATGATGAGGCATGCAGTTGTGAGCCTGGTGGATGAACTGATAATGTGTAGTGTGACTGTTAAACCTTTGTTTATAAGCCAACTAGTTGTTAATAGCAATGGGTTACTATGAACCCATGAAGCAAATACATTACAATCTCCAAATGCAAAATCTACCACAAACTAGCGCAATTGGGCAGTGTTTTTGTAGTATATGTAGGCACCTTTAGTAATGACTCCATGAGGCAGGGTATGACACTTAAACTGTGCAGATCTGCAGTCCTTTATTTGTAGCTCCTGAGTGCAGACAACAAGCTGTGTGTTCCTTTTTATACTGGGTTACCTGCCATGTGCAGGCAACCCCTGGGTCTCCAGCAGCAGCACCCTCTAGTGTACAGGCAAGGTGTGTACAGTGTAAGGGTACATTTAGTGTTGCATAACAGTGTTACAGACATCACACAGTAAATAGGCATGCATACACAACAATACTCCCCCCTTAGCATTTTTCATATCCTTATTGTCATGCCCAGGGGAGGTGATCAGTGGTGGGCTATGGGAGGTTGTGGTGAGGGTTGTGTGGTTGCCAGGTGTGACCCCTGTGCTTGAGGCTGGCTCACACACAGACCATGTGGGTGTTACTGTTGTGGGATCCATCAGGGCAGTAGGTGGTGTGATATGGGTAGTTGTGGGCAGGGCCACAAGACTGGGTGGGCTCCTTGTCCACTAATTGGGATGAGGGTCACCTAATCCCAGGGTTTGCCAGGGAAGCTGCTCCTGGTGTTGGCCCTGGTGGCCATGGGTTATAGGGCTGATCTGATGCAGGTTGCCATTGGTGGTGGCTGGGCTGCCCATTGACCACTGTCCCTGTGGTGGGTCTGCTCCCACTGGTTGTATGTGTCCTGCAAGGGGCATCACATTTGTTCCAAAGGTCCAGGCTACATGGTCAGATAGCCTGCTGGACCTGGGGGTCTCCCACAGGAGGATTCCATTGCATCAGCATGGTCCCTGTAGGACCCAATGTCCTTTGGCAGTGTCTTACCGGTATACATGACACCTTGGCTCTGATCACACATAGTCGAGCCTGCATTATACATTCTAGCACTTGCATCACTTTTGGGTGTCCTGGTTTCAACAGACATGGTTACATTCGACATTTCACATTCTTTATCATTATTGTTAAGCATAATGAACTTGTTCTTAACCTTACTGACATCTGCATTCATCTCATTAGTTAAACCAGCATCACAATTCATGGTTACATTGCATACATTTTCATACTTGCACCCTTTTATTGCATCTTTAGCTTTAAAGTCCATGTACTCAAATAATTGAAACTTCCCCTTTAGTTTTTTTTGGTTACCGGTCTCCTTTAAGGAAGCCTTCAAATCCGATTGGCCGCTCGATGTCACATGATGCTTCTCCATGTTCACTCGTGGCATGGTGGAGGCCATTTTGATTACAGGTTCTGCTGGTGCTGCAGCCATTTTCTGGTCTTGCTGCGGTATGCTGTGGTGCTCTTTTCTTCCACAGGTTCGATCCTGGATGTTGGGAATCCATTTCTTTCAGCGATGTTCACCTCTTGGAGTGCTGCCCCCGCCCAGAAAGTGGAGTTTGGATCCTCGGTCTCGGAGATTTCGCCAGGGTGCTGTGGGCAGTCGAGCTGGACAGTGGAATCTCTGGATGCTATGATGGATCCATGTTCGAGGTCGATTGCTGGAGCCCGGAGGCCTGGGAGCAGCTTCGCTTGGACAGGCTGCCATTGTGGTCGATTGGCGGGATTCATCCAAAGTTCTTCAAAGATCGCTTGGCTCATCACAGACTGGCTCGCCCCTGTGTCGCTCTCCATAGAAACTGGGACCCCGTCGACGTCTACTTTCATCGCCCACGGAGAACTTTCGGTGGAGCAGGTATGAGTTTCATACTTTTCTTCCAGGGGTTGAACAACTTCACCTTCCTCTGTGTCGCAGTGAGTAAAGCTTTTTCCCGGTGATCAGCCAACTCATCAGAGACGTGGTGAGTAAAGCTTTTTCTGCACATCCTTTGAAGGTGCCTTTTCTCTTTGCATGCATAGTCTTTGTAGCGGCACTGGTGGGCCCTGTGGTTTCTTCCACAGCGCCAGCACGGGGCTAGCCGGTTTGCACCATGTGGCGGACTCAGGGTTGCGGGACTCAGGGCAGCGTTTCTGCCCTTAGAAGTATCAATGCGGTGCACTGCTCTCGTTGGTTTAGAGTCCCTTAGTGCTTCATTTAGGTGGTCGCCAAAGTCGTACGGTGTAGCCAGTCTCCTTAGGTGTTCCAATCTTTCTACAAAAGCGTCCCAATCTTCCCCATCAGCAAATTGCTGAAAGTTGCTGAGATTCGACATGCTGAGTGTGTGGTTCGTGACCTCGTATTCCCGTCGCCAGTTGTAGTGTATGTAGGCACCTTTAGTAATGACTCCACGAGGCAGGGTATGGTACTTAAACTGTGCAGACCTGCAGTCCTTTATTTGCAGCTCCTGAGTGCAGACAACAAGCTGTGTGTTCCTTTTTATATTGGGTTACCTGCAGTGTGCAGGTAAACCCTTAGGTCTCCAGCAACAGCACCCTCTGGTGTACAGGCAAGGTGTGCACAGTGTAAGGGTACATTTAGTGTTGCATAACAGTGTTACAGACATCACACAGTAAACAGGCATGCATACACAACAGTTTTAAAACAGAATTTTAAAAAATAATGTTGCTTTAAAAATATTCCTTGAGTGATAACCTGGTGCAGTTTGAATAATACAGCTAAAAATGGGTTTATCACAAATAATAAGCATTTTAATCCGAGTGTCTCGTTCACCACTGGTGAGTAACCCAATTTTAAATAACTTTAAAAAAAAACTATTTAGAACCATTTATTAATTACACCGGTATCCAGTCAAATTCTTAGTAAAGTAAAAAACAAATTATATTCAAACGCTTTTGAAATGTGCCTATTAGTGTCCTTGTGCCTAAATAACAGCTTAATTTTTAGAGCTTCCTCGAAGGGTTGCAAATGGGCACAATTAGTGGAAACTCTGCTTAACAGTATTCAACTGCTACCTTATTAATTCAATTCCAATACTCTAAGTCTCATTAGCTTGACTTCCAACTCATTTGCAATTCAATTTCCAACTCTCATCTCTAAGTGTTCCTTTTCTTGAAAGAGAACTCAAGCGTTTGTCCACATCATTCATTTGTACTGAATTCTACTGCGAGCTATCATGCTCCATTTTCAGGTCACTTGTGGGATTCATGCGGCAGTGTTAAGTCGATATTGGTATCACCCGTAGATATGGTGCAAAGATTTCATGATCTCCTTCAGAGAGACCTGGGGGTATATGTGCATAAACTGTTGAAGGTGGCAGGGCAGGTTGAGAAAACCGTTATAAAAGCTTACCGGATCCTGGGCTTCATAAATAGAGGTATAGAGTACAAAAGTGTGGAAATTATGATGAACCTGTATAAAACACTGGTTCGCCCTCAATTGGAGTATTGTGTCTGATTCTGGGCAGAAATGATTTACGAGAATGATTCCAGGGATGAAGGACTTCAGTTACGTCGGTAGACTGGAGAAGCTGAGGTCGTTCTCCTTCGATCAGAAAAGAGTGAGAGGAGATTTGATCGAGGTGTTCAAAATCATGTGAGGTCTGGACAGAGTAGATAGAGAGAAACTGTTCCCATTGGTGGAAGGGTCGAGAACCAGAGGACACAGATTTAAGGTGATTGGCAAAAGAACCAAAGGCGACATGAGGAAAAAAATGTTTACGCAACGAGTGGTTAGGATCTGGAATGCAGTGCCTGACAGGGTGATGGAGGCAGACTAAATCGTGCTTTTCAAAAGGGAGTTGGATAAGTATCTGAAGGACAAAAATTTGCAGGGCTACGGGGAAAGGGCAGGAGAGTGGGATTGGCTGAAGAGATCTTGCTGAGAGCTGGCATGGGCTCGACGGGCCAAATGGCCTCCTTCTGTGCTGTAACCATTCTATGATTCTATGATTGTTCATTAATCTTTATATATGAGGGTAAATTTCAATACCCTCTGCTCCTGGAGTACATTATAAGCAATTGTTCAGAGGCCCAACTCATGATGCTCCTGATTTTGGGTGATTAACACTATAGAGCCTTGCAAATTTACCCTGTATATGTCTAGGTGACCATCAATGTGGACTTCAAAAATGGTCTGATTCACATGTCATATTTTTTCCAACCTATGTGTCAGCCGTGGCTCAGTGGATGGCACACTCGCCTCTGAGTCAGAAGGCTTTGGGTTCAAGTCCCACTCCAGGGACTTGAGCACTTAAATCTAGGCTGACACTCCAGTGCAGTGCTGAGGGAGCGCTGCACTTTCGGAGGAGCCGTCATTCAGAGGCTCCGTCTGTTCTCACAGGGGGGTTGTAAAAGATTGCATGGCACTATTTCAAAGAAGAGCAGGGGAGTTATTCCCGGTGTCCTGCCAATATTTATCCCTCAATCAACATTACTAAACAGATTATCTGGTCATTATCACATTGCTGTTTGTGGGAACTTGCTGGATGCAAATTGACTGCTGCGTTTCCCACATTACAACAGTGATTACACTGCAAAAGTACTTCATTGGCTGTAAAGCTCTTTGGAATGTCAGTGGTCGTGAAAGGTGCTATATAAATGCAAGTCTTTCTTTCTATGAATACGTACACCTAATGCAGGTCACATTTATCGTTTGCCTATCCCTTCAGGTCCACTGTTGTTCAAACTTTGGATCTTTGTGGCATTTGACTCAAAAAAACTAATTCCTATTTTCAACAGGGATATAGAGAAAATTGGAGGAAACACCAACAAGGAATCCCAGAAACGATATCAGAGGATAACAAATGAGTGGAAAATGGCCAAAATTGCTTTGATAGTCATCTTGCTTTATGTCATCTCCTGGTCCCCATATTCCATAGTGGCCCTCACTGCTTTTGCTGGGTATGTACACTTACTGTTGTGTTTTTCTTCCTACTAATTGTTGGAACTCTGTAAGGGTGCACTTACACGACAACTTTAGCATCCGTCTGAAGAGATTGCAGCTCCGCACCAATGTTTAACTGGCGGTGTGAATCTGGAGCCAGGGCCCAAACGGGAAGTGAAATTCCTTGACTGCTGTCTATCTTTATGAGTGGCACATGTTCATTTAAGCTCTGTATTTATAGGTACGCAAGCTTCCTCACACCTTACATGAATTCTGTCCCCGCTGTGATTGCTAAGGCCTCTGCCATTCACAACCCAATCATCTACGCTATCACTCATCCCAAGTACAGGTACGTTTTCTGTTTAATTATTCCTTGTAAATCAGTGGGGATGGTTGAGCAGAGCCCAATGGGTGTGGTAGTGTCGTAGCTATGTTACTGGACTAGCAATCCCGAATTAATAATCCAGAGAATGTGAGTTCAAATCCCACCATAGCAGTTTGAGAATTTAAATTGTTTAAAAAAAAATAATCTATTGGCGAAGGAAAGTTCCGTCCGTTCCCAGTCTGGGCCTGTACTCCTCTACTCATTGGAGTTCAGAAGAATGAGAGGTGATCTTATTGAAACATATAAGATTCTGAGGGGGCTTAACAGGGTAGATGCAGAGAGGATGTTTCCCCCCGTGAAGGAATCTAGAACTAGGGGGCATAGTCTCAGAATAAGGGATCGTCCATTTAAAACGGAAATGAGGAGGAATTTCTTCCCGCAGAGGGTCGCGAATCTTTGGAATTGTCATCCCCAGAGAGCTGTGGCAGCTGGGTCATTGAATATATTTAAGGTGGAGATAGACAGATAAGGGAGTCAAGGGTTATGGGGAGCGGGCATGGAAGTGGAGTTGAGGCCAAGATCAGATCAGCCATGATCTTATTGAATGGTGGAGCAGGCTCGAGGGGCCAAATGGCCCACTCCTGCTCCTATTTCTTATGTATATGTGATTCCAGTCCCACTCTTAACTGCCCTCTGAAGTGGCACAAAGAATAACCGCCTCGACTGCAGTGGTTCAAGAAGGCAACCCAGCACCATCTCCAGGGCAACTAAGGATGGGCAATAAACGCTGGTCTTTCCAGCGATGCCTGCATCCAGAGAATTAATTTGTTTGAAATGTAATTAGAATGGTTCAGCAAGATCCCAACCAAAGAGAATGGCTCAGAACGGTCCGATCCAATAAAATCATTTGTAATTTTCAACTCCAGTTCAATTAGACTTGCTAACTTTATCATGCTTCACTTTCAGAATGGCGATTGCTAAATACATCCCTGTCCTTAGATGTTTACTGCGACTGTCTCATAAGGATTACAAGTTGGCGGGCAGCTACATTTCCACCAGGCGCTACAGCAGGACCAACCAATGCTATAATTCAAGTGGGAATGACCAATCCAAGGATCGTCTCTCTGCTTCAGAGTTGGTAAGGAAACACTGCTTAATTGACTGAGAGTCATAGGAACAGGAGGAGGCCATTCAGCATCTTGAGCCTCCTCCCCATTCAGTTAGATCGTGGCTGATCGGTACCTTAACTCCATTTACCCCCTTTGGCTCCACATCTTTTGATACCTTACCCTACGAAAATAAGTGAGTTAAACTTCTTGAACCCAAACATTATTGGGTGTTGTGTATTAGGATTATCATTCTAGGTGTCAGCTTTGGCTCAGCCTCTGAGTCAGAAGGTTGTGAGTTCAGATCCCACTCGAAAGACTTGAGCCAAAAATCTAGGTTGACACTCCAGTGCAGTGCTGAGGGATTGCTGCACTGTCAGATGTACCGCCTTTTGGATGAGACAATAAACCGAGGCCCCGTCTGCAAAGATCCCATTGCACTATTTCGAAGAAGATCAGGGGAGTTATCCCTGGTGTCCTAGCCAATATTTATCCGTTAACCAACATCACTAAAACAGATTATCTGGTTATTATCTCTTTGTTGCTTGTGGGAACTTGCAGTGCACTAATTGGTTATCACTTTCTTTACATTACTACAACAGTGACTACACTTCCTTAGGTCTAAAGCACATTGGGATGCCCTGATCAATGTTCCCTCTAATGTTTTTTTTTCTGTGCGCAGTCCCTTTAACTGGCAGCCCATTCAAATTTCCGCACATGCGCCGTCTCTTGCATGTAACAGGTGGTGAGTGGCTTGCGCGGAATCTCCAGACCGCAGCTTAGCGGGAACACTGGCCCTGAGGTTGTGAAATGCGCTGTATGAATAAAGCCAACGGAAATAAAAATCGAGAGAGGTGTAGAACGGGCTGCTGATTCGCTATCTCCCGTTTCACACGATGGCGCACAGTCAAAATCTACCTCAAAATGTTTGCATTCCCTTAAAAACAGCAAAGTGATAAATGGCATTCACTGAAATATACCCAGTCTCTCTTTGGGGGAAATAGCACTGATCCTGACCAGAGAAACTTTGCATTGTTATTGACTGACGAATACTGGGTAAGTGGGCAAAGCAACGCCCACCAGGTATAATAGTCGATGTTTTGAGACCTTGCAGCAAGTTTTTGAGCAGCCAGAACTTTTTCATAACATTTGCAGAGACGGTTAAACTTCCCAACAACGTGACTGCCACAACACACAGCATCATAGTAACCAGGAACTCACAGGGCAGGGGGATTGAAACAGTTCATCAGAGCAGCCACGAAACAAAGAAAGTAACTTGAAAATAGTCTCTCGAGTAAAGTAGAACCAAGTAAAGCATTTTGCAAAATACTGTGAGCAAAGTCTGGTTGGAAATGATTGGCAGAAAGAAATTGTTACAATTGTCTCTCAACACTCGTTACTCCTTCCAATCAGGTCCCCACGCCTGCCACAGTACCCAAACGGCTCTCATCAAAGTCACAAATGACATCCTTTGTGACTGTGACAAAGGTAAACTATCCCTCGTCGCCCTTCTTGACCTGTCTGCAGCCTTTGACACAGTTGACCACTCTATCCTTCTCCAACACCTCTCCATCATCATCCAGCTGGGTGGGACTGCACTCGCCTGGTTCCATTCTTATCTATCTAATCGTAGCCAGAGAATCACCTGCAACGGCTTCTCTTCCCATTCCCGCATCGTTACTCTGGTGTCCCCCAAGGATCTATCCTTGCACCCTCCTATTTCTCATCGACATTTTGCCCCTTGGCGACATCATCTGGAAATACAGTGTCAGTTTCCGCATGTACGCTGACGACACCCAGCTCTACCTCACCCCCACTTCTCACAACCTCTCCACGGTCTCTAACTTGTCAGACTGCTTGTCCCACATCCAGTTCTGGATGTGCAGAAACTTTCTCCAATTGAATATTGGGAAGACTGAAGCCATTGTTTTTGGTCTCCGCCACAAACTCCCTGCCCTAACCACTGACTCGATCCCTCTCCCCAACTTCTGTCTGAGGTTGAACCAGACTGTTCGCAACATTGATATCATATTTGACCCTGAAATGAGCTTTCGACCACATATCCGTAGCATAACTAAGACCGCCTATTTCCACCTCTGTAACATCGCCCGTCTCCGCCCTTGTCTCAGCTCATCTGCTACTGAAACCCTCATCAATGCCTTTGTTACCTCTAGACTTGACTATTCCAATGCACTCCTGGCTGGCCTCCCACATTCTACCCTATATAAATTAGAGGCGACAAAAACTCGGGTGCCTGTGTCCTAACTCGCATCAAGTCCCGCTCACCCATTACCCCTGTGCTCGCTGACCTACATTAGCTTCCGGTTAAGCAACGCCTCGATTTCAAAATTCTCATCCTTATTTTCAAATCCCTCCATGGCCTTGCTCCTTCCCATCTCTGTAATCTCCTCCAGCCCCACAACCCCCCGAGATGTCTGCGCTCCTCTAATTCTGCCCTCCTGAGCATCCCTGATTCTAATCGCTCAACCATTGGTGCCCGTGCCTTCAGCTGCCTAGGCCCCAAGCTCTGGAACTCCCTGCCTAAACCTCTCCGCCTCTCTACCTCTCTCTCTTCCTTCAAGACGCTCCTTAAAACCTACCTCTTTGACCAAACCTTTGGTCACCTGCGCTAATTTCTACTTAACCGGCATCAAATTTTTTTAATCTCATGATACTCCTGTGAAGCACCTTGGGAGGTTTCACTACGGTAAAGGCGCTGTATAAATGCAAGTTGTTGTTATTACTTTCCCAATGACCGATGTCAGGCTAACTGGCCTGTAGTTTCCTGTTTTCTCTCCTTCCTCCTTTCTTGAGTAGCGGTGTTACATTTGCTGCCTTCCAATCCGCTGGAACCGTTCTAGAGTACAGGGAATTTTGGAAGATCAAAACCAATGCATCCACTATCTCTGCAGCCACCTCTTTCAGAACCCTAGGATGTAGGACCTCAGGTCCAGGGGATTTGTCGGCTTTTTGTCCCATTAGTTTCTCTGGTACTTTTTCTACTTATGCGGCTCAGTGTCAAAAGTTTTATCTCATAACACTCCTGTGAAGCGCCTTGGGACTTCACTATATTAAAGGTGCGATATAAATACTTGCTGTTTACCACAAAACTGCAGTATCCACGACGCGCCTCATGATTTGAAGCCTGAGTGCGTTACATACGGGGCATGACCAACAGCTAACCTTTGCCACATCAACAGCCCACACCACATGCCTGATTTCAATTGATTCACTATTACCAGTTTTACATTGGCACACAAAGCACCTCTCTGTCTTTCTAACCCATCGCAGACAAAGGCACTCTTGTAGGAATGGATGGAAATAATGGGAGCATTTCACTGAATTCCCAATATGTATTTTCAAAGGGTGAAGCACAGCCTCAGGAGGGGGAAAGATAAAAGTTCCCCCCTGTGTGAAAGATATAATACATAATTTGGTATGTCAGTTGTCTGCTTTCATCTCACTGGTGGTTAGTGACTGTGGCTGAATATAGAAAGGGAAAAAGAAAATAAGAGGGGCAACGAGAGAGTATGAGAATAGAAACAAAGACTTGCATTTATATAGCGCCTTTCATGATCACCGAACGTTTCAAAGCGCTTTACAGCCAATGAAGTACCTTTGGAGTGCAGTCACTGTTGTAATGTGGGAAACGCGGCAGCAATTTGCGCACAGCAAGCTCCCATAAACAGCAATGAGATTATGACCAGATAATCTGTTTTAGTGATGTTGATTAAGGGATAAATATTGGCCCCAGGACACTGGGGATAACATCCCTGCTCTTCTTCGAAATAGTGCCAAGGGATCTTTTATGCCCACCTGAGAGGGCAGACGGGAACACGGTTTATCGTCTCATCCGAAAGACAGCACCTCCGACAGTGGAGCACTCCCTCAGTACTGGAGTGTCAGCCTAGATTTATGTTCTCAAGTCTCTGGAGTGGGACTTGAACCCACAACCTTCTGACTCAGAGGCGAGAGTGCTGCCCACTGAGCCACAGCTGACACTGACAGATTGGCAGCTAACATCGAAGAGAATTCAAAAGTCTTTTATAGGTATATAAATAATAAATGGGTAGTAAGAGGAGGGGTGGGACTGATTAAGGACCAAAATGGAGACCTACGCATGGAGGCAGATAGGATGGCTCAGGTAATAAATGAGTACTTTGCATTTATCTTCACCAAGGAAGAAGATGCTGCCAAAGTCATGGTGACAGAGGAGGTAGTGGAGATATTGGATGAGCTAAAACTTATGTACGATGTAGTATATATGGACTTTTGCAAGGCTTTTGATAAGGTCCCACATAGTAGACTGGTCATGAAGGTTAAAGCCCATGAAATACAGGGCAAAGTGGCAAGTTGGACCCAAAATTGGCTTGGAGGTAGGAAGCAAAGGCTAATAGTTGATGAATGTTTTTGTGACTGGAAGGATGTTTCCAGTGGGGTTCTGCAGGGCTCAGTATTGGGTCCCTTGCTTTTTGTGGTATATATCAACGATTTAGATTTGAATATAGGGAGTATGATTAAGAAGTTTGCAGACGACACTAAAATTGGCTGTGTGGTTGATAATGAAGAGGAAAGTCATGGGCTGCAGGAGGATATCAATCTACTGGTCAGGTGGGCAGAGCAGTGGCAAATGGAATTTAATTCAGAGAAGTGTGAGGTGATGCACTTTGGGAGGGCTAATAAGGAAAGGGCATAAACATTAAGCGGTAAGCCACTTAATAGTGTAGATGAACAAAGGGACCTTGGAGTGCTTGTCCACAGAGCCCTGAAAGTAGCAGGCCAGGTGGATAAGGTGGTTAAGAAGGCATACGGAATGCTTGCCTTTATTGGTCGAGGCATAGAATATAAGAGCAGGGAGGTTATGCTTAAATTGTATAATATTTTGGTTAGGCCACAGCTGGAGAACTGCATGCAGTTTTGGTCACCGTATTATAGGAAGGACGTGATTGCACGAGAGAGGGTGCAGAGGAGATTTACTAGGATACTGCCTGGAATGGAGAATCTTGGTTACGAGGACAGATTGGATAGGCTGTGTTTGTTCTCATTGAAACAGAGGAAGTTGAGAGGAGACCTCATTGAGGTGTACAAAATATTGAGGGGCCTGGACATAGTGGATAGTAAGGGCCTATTTCCATTGGTGGAGGGGTCTATTATGAGGGGGCATAGTTTTAAGGTGGTTGGTGGAAGGTTTAGAGGGGATTTGAAAGTGGGCTTCTTTATGCAGAGTGTTGTGGATATCTGGAACTCGCTGCCTGGAAGAGTGGTAGATGAAGAAACCCTCACCACTTTTAAGAGATGGTTGGATGGGCACTTAAAGTGTCGTAACCTGCAGGGTTACGGACCTATAGCTGGTAATTGGGATTAGACTGGATGACCTTTTGTTGGATGGCGCAGATATAATGGTAAGTACTACAGGGAATCGAATACGGCCAGGGTGATCTCCTGGACTAGTTTCAATCGCCTGGATGGGTCGGAGAGGAATTTTCCCAGATTTTTTCTCCCTAAATTGGCCTGGGTTTTTATCTGGTTTTTGCCTCTCCCAGGAGATCATATGGCTCCAGTTGGGGTGGAATGTAGATGTTTTTAGTATAAGGGGTGTTGCAGTGGTGTGGGGCAGATTGGTTGGGCTGGGTGCTCTTTGCCTTTCCGTCATTGTTCATAGGTTTATATGTAACCTTTAGGGCTGCTGACCAAGGGTCGTGCAGTTCTTTGTCGGCCGGTGCGGACACGATGGGCCGAAATGGCCTCCTTCTGCGCTGTAAATTTCTATGTTTCTATAAAGAGGAGATACTAGAAAGGCTGGCTGTACTTAAATTAGATAAGGAGCCAGGACTGGATGGGATGCATCCTAGGATGCTGAGGGAAGGAAAGGTGGAAATTGCAGCAGTACTAGCCATAATCATTCAATCCTCCTTGGGTACGGGTCTGGTGCCAGAGGACTGGAGAATTGCAAATGTTACACCCTTGCTCAAAAAAGGGTCTAAAGATAAACCCAGCAACTACAGGCCGGTTAGTTTAACCTCGGTAGTGGTAATTCTTTTAGAAATGATAATCAGGGACAAAGTTAACAGTCACTTGGACAAGTATGGATTTAATTAAGGAAATCTAGCACGGATTTGTTAAAGGAAAATCGTGTACTCCAACTCACCCCTGGCCGGCCTCCCACATTCCACAGTACGTAAACTGGAGGTCATCCAAAACTCAGCAGCCCATGTACTAACTCGCACCAAGTCACGATCACTATCACCCCTGTGGTTTCTGACCTACATTGGCTCCCAGTTAAACAATGCCTCGATTTCAAAATTCTCATCCTTGTTTACAAATCACTTCATGACTTCACCCCTCCCTATCTCTGTAATCTTTTTCAGCCTCCCAACCCCACAAGATGTCTGCGCTCCTCAAATTCTGCCCCCTTGAACATCCCTCATTATAACTGCTCAACCATCGGTGGCCGTGCCTTCAGTTGTTCGGGCCTAGGCTCTGGAACTCCCTCCCGAAAACTCTCCGCCTCTCTACCTCTCTTTCCTCCTTTAAGACGCTCCTTAAAACCTATCTCTTTAAACAAGCTTTTGTTCATCTGCCGTAATTTCTTCTTTTGTGGCTCGGAGTCAAATTTATCTGTTTTGTCTGTAACGCTGTCGTGAAGCGCCTTGTTTTACTACGTTAAAGGTGCTATATAAATAGAAATTATCATTATTTTCATCGAGTTTTTTGAGGAGGTAACAGAGAGGGTTGGTGAGGGCAATGTGGTTGACGTGGTGTATAATGACTTCCAAAAGGCTTTCGACAAAGTGCCACATAATCCGCCCAAGTTTCCCGAATTAAAAATAATGGGGCAGAAATTCAGGCCTCCTTGGTCTGTACGGGGTGTGTACGGAGTGTGTACGGGGTGTGTACGGAGTGTGTACGGAGTGTGTAGGGAGTGTGTACGGGGTGTGTACGGAATGTGTACGGGGTGTGTACAGAGTGTGTACGGAGTGTGTACAGAGTGTGTACAGAGTGTGTACGGGGTGTGTACGGCATGTGTACGGGGTGTATACGGAATGTGTACGGAGTGTATATGGGGTGTGTACGGAGTGTGTACGGAGTGTGTACGGGGTGTGTAAGGCGTGTGTACGGCGTGTGTACGGGGTGTGTACGGCATGTGTACGGGGTGTGTACGGAGTGTGTACAGGGTGTGTACGGAGTGTGTACGGGGTGTGTACGGGGTGTGTACGGCGTGCGTACACACCCCGTACAGAGTGTGTACGGGGTGTGTACAGGGTGTGTACGCAGTGTGTACGGGGTGTGTACGGCGTGTGTACGGCATGTGTACGGTGTGTGTACGGCATGTGTAAGAACCCAGGAAGGCATCGCAAAAGCCGGTTTTCAGCGCACAATGCGCATGCGCTGAAAACCAGCTTTTCCGATCTGTCGAGCTGGAGCTTGACCGATCCTCCATATCTCGGGAGCGAGGACATTTGCACGGGCAAGATTTCGGGATTGACCCATATCTTGCCCGGCAAATGTCCTGAAAACTCTTGCGCCTGATAAAAGCAGGCGCATGGCCTACTTTTAAAGGCGTAAGAGTTTTAAAATACACAAAAACATTTCAAAATAAGATTATTAGACACATTTTATTGTTAAAAACCCTGCCCTCTACGGTAAATTTATTTTAAATCATAATTAAAAAAACTTTTTAAAAATTGGGAAAATATATATTTTTTATAACATAAGTGCAGCGTCCAGAATCCAGAACCCTCGGGACCGAGGCCGTTCCGGATTCTGCGTTTGTCCGGACTTTCGATTGTCTTTCTGACGTCATGAATCTGGAAATACCCGAGCCCAGGTTCGGGTAGTTCCGGATTTCAGAACGTCAGAAAGTGGGTGGGGAGGCTCGCCGAGGAGCTGTTCGGGCCCGGCCCCCGTCGCTGAGGTCGTCGGGTGGGCCCAGCCGCCAAGGAGGAGCTGTTCGAGCAGGGCCTCGCCACAGAGGAGGTGTTCGGGCGGGGTCCCGCCGTGATGGAGCTGTTCGGGCCCGGCCCCCGTCGCTGAGGTCGTCGGGTGGGCCCAGCCACCAAGGAGGAGCTGGTCGGGCAGGGCTCCGCTGCCAAGGAGCTGTTCGGACGGGCTCCGTCGCGGAGGAGTTGTTCAGGCGGGGCCCCGCCGTGATGGAGCTATTCGGGCTGGGTCCATCGCGGAGGAGTTGTTCGGGCGGGGCCCCGCCGTGATGGAGCTATTCGGGCTGGGTCCATCGCGGAGGAGTTGTTCGGGCGGGGCCCCGCCGTGATGGAGCTATTCGGGCTGGGTCCATCGCGGAGGAGTTGTTCGGGCGGGGCCCCGCCGTGATGGAGCTATTCGGGCTGGGCCCATCGCAGAGGAGTTGTTCGGGCGGGGCCCCGCCGTGATGGAGCTATTCGGGCTGGGTCCATCGCGGAGGAGTTGTTCGGGCGGGGCCCCGCCGTGATGGAGCTATTCGGGCTGGATCCATCGCGGAGGAGTTGTTCAGGCGGGGCCCCGCCGTGATGGAGCTATTCGGGCTGGGTCCATCGCGGAGGAGTTGTTCGGGCGGGGCCCCGCCGTGATGGAGCTATTCGGGCTGGGCCCATCGCGGAGGAGATGTTCGGGCGGGGCCCCGCCGTGATGGAGCTATTCGGGCTGGGTCCGTCGCGGAGGAGATGTTCAGGCGGGCCGGCGAGGAGGCCCTGAGGTAAGGGCAGCGGCAGCGAAGTGAGGCCCGAGGTCAGGCAGCGGCAGGACCTTGAGGTCGGTAGGGAGCATTTTACGGATTCCGGACGACGCTGCCACCAATCAGTCTGGTGTCCGGATTCCAGAACATTCCGGATTCCGGAACTTTGGATGCTGTAGCTATACATAAAAAACCTTAATGTAAATTAATAAAAATATGTGGTGTATTTTTTCTATTTTTTATTAGTGTTTTGGGTGTTTGGGGGCTGTTTCTCATTCATAATAATGGGAACTCCAACTTACGGAGTTCTAGTTATTATGAGTGAGAACATACTTTACCTGATTGGCTGCCCAGAACCATGTGACTGCAGCTCCAGCCCTGCGCACGTCCCGATGTGTACGTGCTTCGACGCGCAGTCAGGGGAGGCCTCAGGACCGGGAACTCGCGTGGGCGCAGCAGCTTCAGGTAAGTGCGCATCTTTTTATAGTTTTTCCCTGCGATCGTCCGCAGGAAGCAGCCGACCGGGATTTCTGGGCCTATGGCACTCACTCACACGGACGCCCGTTTGTTTTTGGCCCCTCGGTGCTGAAAATAGAAATCCCAATTTTCCTCCAGCATGCGCACCT
The DNA here is from genome assembly GCF_044704955.1 of Pristiophorus japonicus. Lineage (NCBI taxonomy): Eukaryota > Metazoa > Chordata > Chondrichthyes > Pristiophoridae > Pristiophorus > Pristiophorus japonicus. The sequence goes on along the minus strand of NC_091998.1, from coordinate 28,815,107 downwards.
CCTGGCACCGGCGTTACCCGAGTCGATCTCGCAGGGCAGGGCGCCTGAAACGCATGGCGCACATGCTCAAAAAAAATTCTTTCAAGACGCACAGCATATGCGCTAAAAAAAAAGGAAAAAAATCCGCCTACAGTTATCATCGCAGGAGCAGCATTATTGGTAAATTTATATTTATTTTTATTTTTATACTTGCCTACAGTTCATGTTTGCTTTTTAAATTCCCTAAAAGTTTATTTATAAGAGACAGGGAGTCCCTTCAGCCGGGGATAGGAGCGAGCCAGTGCAGATTTTTCTAACTGCAGGGAAGGGGTTTTTCCTTCGGTGCTTCTAGGGTCTGTGTGCTGGTTTGAAACATTTCGCTGGTGGGAAAGTTGGCCAGAAATGGCGATCAACCTTCCTTCACGGGTACACCAGCGCCTTAATGGATGGCGTTGGTAGTAAACGCCGACGCCCCGACATTTTGGAATCTTTCAACTGAGCTTCCGCGCGAAAAAACGCACTGGGTGCCGAAAAAACAGTGATGGGGAAAATTGGGACCAAGAGGTTTGCCAGCAAAGTTGAAGCCCATAGAATAAAAGGGACAGTGGCAGTATGGATAACGAAATCGGCAGGAAACAGAGAGTGGTGGCGAACGGTTGTTTTTTGGACTGGAGGAAGGTATACAGTGGTGCACCCCAGGGGTCGATACTAGGGCCACTGCTTTTCTTGATATATATTAATGACCTGGACTTCAGTGTACGAGGCACAATTTCAAAATTTTCAGATGACACAAAACGTGGAAGTACAGTGAACAGTGAGGAGGGGAGAGATAGACTTCAAGAGGACATAGGCAGGCTGGTGACAGATGAAATTTAACGCAGAAAAGTGCGAAGTGACACACTTTGATAGTAAGAACAAGGAGAGGCAATATTAACGAAAGGGTACAATCCTAAAGAGGGTGCATGAACAGAGACCTGGGGGTATGTATATGTGCACAAATCGTTGAAGGTGAAAGGGCACGTTGAGAAAGCGATTAAAAAAGCATACGGGATCCTGGGCTTCATAAATTTATTATGGCAGACATAATCTCGTGACTTCACAATCCTTTCCACATCTGCAGTCTAGATCCTGTACAGCTCAGCAACCAGGCCTCTAAATGGGATTGATTGCTCATTTAGTCAGATATTTAGGTGTTAAATGAACAAGTCTGGCTCCGTATCACACCTGCTGCTGTATTTACCTGTTTGGGCAATTATTTTAAATTGCAATTCTGTTTCATTTAACAACAGCAAAAGTTGTGGGGTGGGTATGGGTGCATATAGTGGGAAAGATAAAAGAAAAAGCCAACTGATTGTGTGGTGGGGACATATATCACAAACACCTTCGAGCAGAGAAGTTTGAGAGGAGATTTGATAAAGGTATTCAAAATCATGAGGGGTCTGGACAGAGTAAATAGGGCTTCATAAATAAAACGATAATCAGGGACAAAGCTAACAGTCACTTGGATAAGTGCGGATTAATTAAGGAAAGCCAGCATGGATTTGTCAAAGGCAAATCGTGCAAAAAAAGCAAGCAAGTTATGATGAACCTTTATAAAACACTGTTTCGGCCTCAGCTGGAGTATTGTGTCCAATTCTGGGCACCGCATTTTAGGAAGGATGTGAAGGCCTTAGAGAGAGTGCAGAAAAGATTTACGAGAATGATTCCAGGGATGAGGGACTTCAGTTACGTGGATAGACTGGAGAAGCTGGGGTTGTTCTCCTTGGAGCAGAGAAGGTTGAGAGGAGAATCATGAGGGGTCTGGACAGAGTAGATAGAGAGAAACTGTTCCCATTGGTGGAAGGGTTGAGAACCAGAGGACACCGATTTAAGGTGATTGGCAAAAGAACCAAAGGCAACACGAGGAAAAACTTTTTACGCAGCGAGTGGTTAGGATCTGGAATGCACGGCCTGAAAGGGTGGTGGAGGCAGATTCAATCGTGGCTTTCAAAAGGGAATTGGATAAGTGCCCGAAGGAAAGAAAGTTTGCAGGGCTACAGGGAAAGGGCAGGGGCTGGGACCAGTTCAAGTGCTCTTGCAGAGAGCCGACACGAGCTCGATGGGCCGAATGGCCTCCTTCTATGCTGTAACCATTCTGTGATTCTATGCTGCATTATCCCTCCTTGTCTATAATCTCACCATAGAGTTCGACACAGTCGCCCACGCCATTCTCCAACAATGCCTCTCCTCAGATGCAGCTCTGTGAAATTAACTTTTTGAATATATCTGGAGTATCTCCAGTAATGCCTCCTCTCCTCCCGAGAGATCAATTGTTGACCTTCGGGCGAGGAATTCGGTAATGCCCCAGTTGGGATGTAAAGTTTTGAAAAGTTGGAAAAGTAGTGCCAGGCGCTAATCATTGTCTCATCCAGCAATATTCAGCTTTAGCTCCATGAGGGAAGTGGAGGGCTAACTCAGGCGCTAACCACTTCTCTTGGAGCGTTAAAGTCCGAGAGCGGGATGGTAGCGGCAGAATGCTAAACAATTTTGAGCGCATTGATCACGGCATGAGAGGCTGCTTCCCTCGCTTAAAGGAAGGGCCAATGGTGCTGCACAAGCTCGTTGTCAGCAGTTCTGGTTTGCCAGGCGACCTGTGCGACTGCCATTACAGCCCCAAACACTCTCTCAAAGTGGAGGGCTGGGACATCTTGCCCCAGTGAAACAGGGAAAACTTTGCACAGGCACCAGATTGGTGCAAATATTAAAGGTTGTGCCAGCTGAAAACCATTCCCTTTAATTACCGCTCCCCAAGCGGCCAGCCAAGTCGACATGCCTCCTCTTGCTGGCGCTGTTGATGCCCGGCGATACAGCAGGGGGCAGGAGGGCAATTTCACACCGGGGGCGGTAACGGGACTCTGCGCATTTTATGACATCATGATCTGCGAGGCGCTAGAGGCCCAGGCGGTAAGGGTTAGCGCCAGGACTAAACCGGCACTGAAGTTCACGAGCATCGCTGCATTTTCCGCGCCCATTCGCTAACCCCTTAGCGCCCCGTTAGTGCTCTCCCCTCCCCCCCCCCCCGACGCTAACGAGAGGTGCTAACCTACCGAATTTCTAACCCTTACTCTTCTGTATCGACACGTTATCTCTTGGTAACATTCACAACCACATGATCAGATTCCACATTTGCACTGATGTCACCTAGTTCTACCTCTTCAAGTCGCCCTCACATACTCAACTACTTGTATGCTATCAGACTGCGTGCTTGTCATCCTGACTTCGATAAGTCAGGACTTCTCCCAGCTCAACATTGGGAAGAGTGAAGTCATTGTCTTCAGCCCCCAGCGTAAACTCTGTTCCTTTGCCATTGATTCCATTTCATCTATCCCAGCCATCGTATCAGGTCGAACCAGATTGTTCATAATCTTGGCATCCTGCTTGTCCTCGAGCTGGATTTCAGAGCCCACATTCTCTCCATCACAAAGACCATCCCCTCCCGCCTCCGCCCCCTCTGCTACCGAAGCCCTCACACGTCCTATGGACTGGAGGGTAGCTAATGTAACACTTTTTTAAAAAGGAGGGAGAGAGAAAATGGGGAATTATAGACCGGTTAGCCTGACATCGGTGGTGGGGAAAATGTTGGAATCAATTATTAAAGATGAAATAGCAGCGCATTTGGAAAGCAGTGACCGGATCGGTCCAAGTCAGCATGGGTTTATGAAAGGGAAATCATGCTTGACAAATCTTCTGGAATTTTTTGAGATGTTTCCAGTAGAGTGGACAAGGGAGAACCAGTGCATGTGGTGTATTTAGACTGTCAAAAGGCTTTTGACAAGGGCCCACACAAGAGATTATTGTGCAAAACTAAAGCACATGGTATTGGGGGTAATGTATTGATGTGGATAGAAAACTGGTTGGCAGACAGGAAGCAGAAAGTCGGAATAAATGGGTCCTTTTCAGAATGGCAGGCAGTGACCAGTGGGGTGCCGCAGAGTTCAGTGCTGGGACCCCAGCTATTTACAATATACATCAATGATTTAGATGAAGGAATTGAATGTAATATCTCCAAGTTTGCAGATGACACTAAGCTGGGTGGTGGTGTGAGCTGTGAGGAGGATGCTAAGAGGCTGCAGGGTGACTTGAACAGGTTAGGTGAGTGGGCAAATGCATGGCAGCTGCATTATAATGTAGATAAATGTGAGGTTATCCACTTTGGTGGCAAAAACAGGAAGACAGAATATTATCTGAATGGTGACAGATTGGGAAAAGGGGAGGTGCAACGAGACCTGGGTGTCATGGTACATCAGTCATTGAAGGTTGGCATGCAGGTACAGCAGGCGGTGAAGAAGGCAAATGTCATGTTGGCCTTCATAGCTAGAGGATTTGAGTATAGGAGCAGGGAGGTCTTACTGCAGTTGTACAGAGCCTTGGTGAGGCCACACCTAGAATATTGTGTTCAGTTTTGGTCTCCTAATCTGAGGAAGGACGTTCTTGCTATTGAGGGAGTACAGCGAAGGTTCACCAGACTGATACTCGGGATGGCAGGACTGACATATGAGGACAGACTGGATTAACTGGGCTTGTATCTACTGGAGTTTAGAAGAATGAGAGGGGTTCTCATAGAAACATATAAAATTATGATGGGATTGGACAGGTTAGAGGCAGGAAGAATGTTCCTGTTGCTGGGGAGTTCCAGAACCAGGGGTCACAATCTGAGAATAAGGGGTAAGCCATTTACGACCGAGATGAGGAGAAACTTCTTCACTCAGAGAGTGGTTAACCTGTGGAATTCTCTACCACAGAAAGTTGTTGAGGCCAGTTCGTTAGAAATATTCAAAAGGGAGTTAGATATGGCCCTTACAGCCAATGGGATCAAGGGGTATGGAGAGAAAGTAGGAAAGGGGTACTGAGGTTGAATGATCAGCCATGATCTTATTGAATGGCGGTGCAGGCTCGAAGGGCCGAATGGCCGAATGGCCTACTACTGCACCTAATTTCTATGTTTCTATGTCCCATCATCACCTCCAATCTCGACTACTCCATGGTCTCCTTTTTGGCTTCCAAACTTCCACCTTCCATAAGGGCCAGCTCGGCTGAATGCATCCCGTCCCACTCCCCTATCCTCCCCGAATTACATTGCTTTCCATTTCTCCAACATGCCAAATTTTAAATCCTCATCGTTAAATTCTCATTTTGCCTCACCTCATCCCATCTCTGCAATTTCCTCCAGCTCTATAACCTTCTGCACCCCCTCCCAAACACTCCCTCCCTTCACCTCACCATTAGAAGTAGGTCCTTCAGCCACCTCGGGCCTATCCTCTGCAATTCTCCCCCTAAATCTCTTTACCTCTCCAGCACCTTTTTCTTAAAGCACCTTCTCGAAACCCATGTTTTCAACCAAGCTCTTCGTCACCTCTCCGAATCGCTCCATCGCGTTAATGCTGTGAAGTGTCCTGGGATTCATTTTACATTAATGGTGCTACATTAATGGGAAAGTGTTAAGTGTTTGTTTCCGCCCTCTGGGAACACATCTAACATTCACTGCTTGTTTTTTCTTGATGGTGTGAGTAAAATTAAGAACGGGTGACTGACTACAGTCTGCTGCTCTTAAATCGGTAAGTTCCAAAGGATTGAGAGTCTGTAGGTTTCAGCGGCAGTGAAGAGAACGCTTGCATAAAGTTATCACTTGTAAAAAGATTGTTGGTCAGATCTTCTTCAGTCCCTAACTTTTGACTACGTTGCTACTCTAGGGCTGGACTGACAATGAAGCTGATATTTCCAGTCTGAGTTCAAGACCGGTCAGCAGAGAAGTTTGCTGTGAGTTCAGCAAAGATACAATGGAGCCAAGCGACACCAAGGACAAATCAAAATTGAAAAGCAATGATTCGGGCATCTTTGAGCAGGTAATGAGCTAGCTTCATGGAGCAGCAGCTAAGGATCATGAGACGCAACTGATTTGAGGATAAACTGCAACTCAATGTTACCCGCGGATTGTATTCCGCCTCCACTCAGCTCATGTGTGATGAACTGTAGAGGAGCCCTTACAAGAAATATTTGAATCAGTTGAGAAATAAAGGATGTCACTTTGAATTAGGGCAACAGCGTAAACCGGGCGATGTCAGATCAGCATCTCTCCCAATTTTCAGGAGAGGTGTACAACGGCGGCTGATCCAATATAGCCCGTTTTACGCTACCGGCCAAAGACAGAATTACGCCCAAAGTGTGAGACTTGTAAAGGGACGTCTCTGTGCGAGAAACTTAAATAATGTCTGATGATTTAACAGACTAATAACTCAACGTGCGATGTTGAAAAGTGTACTTGTTCTTTGGATTTATCTCAAAGCTCAAAATGGCCCTGAAATTCCTCAAGGGTGAGTGGCTGTTCTGCCAGTATCCTACCGTAACTTACTTTTTGTTTCAAAAATATACTTTATTCATATAAAATTTTCACAATACATTGGAAAATAGTTCAGTACATTGCGGTCAGCAATTCCATACAATTCATTTGGATGCTGACAGCAGTTCCATACAACAGACCCCATGGGAAAAAAGGGGTCTAATGTTTGTACCAGGACCAGAGGGGACTGCTTACAAGGCACTTTGACCCAGACCACTCACATACTGGCCAGAGTCAGTCAATCAATCAATCAATCAATCACTGTTCAGGTGCAATTCATTGAAGCTTCAACAGTAGAGAAAACTTCACTGGGTCATCATAGGCAGTCCCTCGGAATCGAGGAGGACTTGCTTCCACTCTTAGCATGAGTTCTTAGGTGGCTGGACCGTCCAATACGAAAACCACAGACCCTGTCACAGGTGGGACAGATAGTCATTGAAGGAAAGGGAGTGTGGGACAGGTTTGCCGCACGCTCTTTCCGCTGCCTGCGCTTGATTTCTGCATGCTCTCGGTGACGATTCTCGAGGAGCTCAGCGCCCTCCCGGATGCACTTCCTCCACTTAGGGCGGTCTTTGGCCAGGGACTCCCAGGTGTCAGTGGGGATGTCGCACTTTATCAGGGAGGCTTTGAGGGTGTCCTTGTAACGTTTCCGCTGCCCACCTTTGGCTCGTTTGCCGTGGACAAGTTCCGAGTAGAGCGCTTGCTTTGGGAGTCTAGTGTCTGGCATGCGAACTATGTGGCCTGCCCTGCGGAGCTGATCAAGCGTGGTCAGTGCTTCAATGTTGGGGATGTTGGCCTAGACGAGGACGCTAATGTTGTGCTGCCACTTGAAAAAGAATGAGGTAGTCAACCTGAGAAGTAAGCGGGAGAATCTTTTATTGAAGGAAAAAGAAGGAAAGATCAAATCAGTAAAGTAAATAAATAAGGGGAAAAAATTCACCCCAGCTCACTGCTCTCAGGTTTCTTTCTGGTCTCCGTGTAAGTTGTCAGGCCATCCCTTTCAGTTATTGTGTGGTGCATTCCACGAGGAACTCGAGGGGGAGAAAGGGAAAACAAAAGCGGAGACTCAAACAAAGCCCAGAAGCAGTTATCTTTAACAATGTAAGTTACATTTATTAGACAGGGTCTTGGTGTTCTGCTTAAACAAATGTAATGCACGAGGATCAAATGAAGGATTTATCAAAGCTGCTCAGAGGAGAACTAGCTTTAAGGTTTGATTTGCATCATTGCGTGATTTGCAATGAAGCATTGAACGATCAGCTGATCTTTTTCTCCTTTATTCCATCTCGGGATGTGGACAAGGCCGGCGTTTATTGTCCACGCCTAATTGCCCTTGAGAAGGTGATGGTGAGCTGCCTTGTTACGTGGGAACATATGAAAAATGACAGACAGGTAAAGACCCTCAGGTCCATTGAGCCTGTCCCATACAATTACGATACCTTGTGTATCACAACATGTACACGCCACCCCACCCCAAACCATGTGATCTCCTGGGAGAGGCAAAAAAAACAGATGAAAAAACCCAGGCCAAATTAGGAAAAAAAACCTGGGAAATTCCTCTCCGACCCATCTAGGCGATCAAAACTAATCTAGGAGATCACTCTGGCCATTAAATTCCTTGCAGTACCTACCTTCTGTAAGAGTTAATCTCCGTCACAGCCAGAAACAAATCCAGCTTTTGCTTGAAGGAATTCAGCGAGTCTGCATTCACCACATGGAACGGCAGCTTGTTCCTGAGGTCGACTGTTCTCTGGGAAAAGAACCGCTGCAATCTGTGGATCAGCAATCTCTTGAGGTTTATGATTTCAGCATCCTGCTAATTTCAACGATCTGGACAGCTTTCTTTTCAGACAACTTCTGACAAGGACAACATCTCGATGACTGAAGTGAGTCCCAGAGATGATGGGAGACTCCCTCTCAAGGTACAACAACCCATTCTGTTAACTAAATGAATAAAGAATGAAGCTGGTTCTGCATGCACTGTCAATAACAAATATGTTCCACAATGCTGAAAAGTTATGCTAAACCTGTATCGAACCTTGGTCAGACCACACTTGGAGCACTGCGTACAGTTCTGGTCGCCATAATATAAAAAGGATATAGAGGCACGGAAGAGGGTGCAGAGAAGATTTACAAGGATGATACAAGAAATGTGAAGGTGTACATATCTGAAAAGGGTGAACAGGCCGGGTCTCTATTCTCCTGAAAAAGGAACGGAGGGGTGACCTAATAAGAGGTCTTTAAAATTTTGAAAGGTTTTGATGGAGTGGATACAAAGAGAATGTTTCCATTTGTGGGGAAGAGTATAACTAGAGGCCATCAATATAAGATAGTCACCAAGAAATCCAATAGGGAATTCAGAAGAAACTTTTTTACCCAGAGAGTGGTGAGAATGTGGAACTCGCTGCCACAGGGAGTGGTTGAGGCGAATAGTATCGATGCGTTTAAGGGGAGGCTAGACAAGTATATGAGGGAGAAGGGAATAGAGGGTTATGCTGATAGATTTAGAGAAGGAAAAACGGGAGGAGGCTCGAGTGGAGCATAAACGCCGGCACAGACTGGTTGGGCTGAATGGCCTGTTTCTGTGCTATATCAGTTAAGGAGCTCGATCGGACTGCAGTATGTGTGAGGCCATATCTTTGCAGTCACCTTCTTAAAAATTGGACAAAAGTTTTATTAGCTACCCTCTTCATTGGTTTAATGACAGATCATTATCTTCGACTGTTATGTCCAGACAGCTGATACACTTCCTGTGTGTAACCTGTATCATGTTCCCTACATCAACAACGCACCAGCTAAGTTTTGTGTGTTTTTGTACAATACCAACACATTGGTATACCACAGTGTGTTCTGTACTGTGAGGACTCCATCACTAACACACACACACGTCAATGAACTTGTGTAGTTAGCAATTTACACCACGGATACATACCTGTAAATGTCTCGATATGGTAGCTGAGAAGGCATTGTTCTACAGAAGCTGATTTGGTTCAATATCGCTCTAACTCCTAACTTCAATGATTTTGAAACTAAAATGTTTTGCAACTGTACTATTTTTTTCATGTCTATGAATGTGGAATTTTTAAATCACAAGATGTTGACATGGGGTGATGGTGGTGGAACTGTGTTTTGGATAATTAACAGATGTTGCCATGGGATTTTTGGGAGCTTTACTAAATGATTATTCATACGAAAGCTGGTGATATTTCACCATTTCCAACAGTGAGATGTAACTTGCACAAATGGTCAAGTTATTAATCCAGAAATTAGTGTTTGTGATACTAGCTACATATACTTGGGTAACATTCGTCTGTCCATTGTTTTAACACAGGTCTTTACCCATTTACAATTTGAACATAATAACCTAAGAAGCAGGAATAGGCCATTTGACCCCTTCAATAAGATCATGGCTGATCTGATCTTGGCCTCAACTCCATTTCCCTGCCCGCTCCCCATAACCCTTGACTCCCTTATCATTCAAAAATCTGTCTTTCTCCATATTAAATATATTCAAAGATCCAGCCTCCACAGCTCTCCGGGGCAGAGAATTCCAAAGATTCACGACACTCTGAGAGAAGAAATTCCTCCTCATTTCTGTATTAAATGGGCGACCCCTTATTCTGAAGCTATGCCCCCCCGTTCTAGATTCCCTTATGAGGGGAAACATCCTCTCTGCATCTACCCTATTAAGCCCCCTCAGAATCTTATATGTTTCAATAAGATCACCTCTCATTCTTCTAAACTCCAATGAGTATAGGCCAAACCTGCTCAACCTTTCTTCGTATGACAACCCCTTCATCTCAGGAATCAACCTAGTGAATCTTCTCTGAACTGCCTCCAATGCAAGTATATCCCTCCTTAAATACGGAGTCCAAAACTGTACGCAGTACTCCAGGTATGGCCTCACCAATACTGTACAGTTGTAGCAAGACTTGCCTACTTTTATACTCCATTCCCCTTGCAATAAAGGCCAACATTATATTTGCCTTCCTAATTACTTGCTGTACCTGCATACTAACTTTTTGCATTTCATGTAAAAGAACCCCTAGATACCTCAGTACTGCAGCATTTTGTAATCTCTCCCCATTTAAATAATAATTTGCTTTTTTATTTTTCCTACCAAATTGGATAACCTCACATTTTTCCACATTATACTCCATCTGCCAAATTAATGCCCACTCACTGAGCCTATCCATATCCCTTTGTAGATTCTTTGCATCCTCCTCACAACTTGCTTTCCCACCTATCTTTGCATCATCTATTTACCTATAGAGCACTCCCTGCAGGGCATGCTGAGATGTAGAGGCCTCTGTGTCGATGAGGCAGGACTCACAATACGGGACACATTGAAGCGTGCAGGTTATTGGGTGAAACATACTGTGACTTGGTCAATCCCCAGCACTAACAGAAACCTGAACCAGGCCACTTGTTGCTGTTTTTATGTATTTGGTGTAGGTCTCTGTCATTTTCCTATTATTGTATCGGCTCGGATCGTCATTCCCCCTTTGAGACTGACCGCAACTTCAGGATGTAGCACATGTGCATCAAAACACGGAAATCCTGAAGTTGCGGTCTGTCATTCAATACTCCACCACAGGTTGCTCTGTGCCGCCCCACCCCCCCCCCCCCCCCGCGTCCCCCCCATGGCTGGCAATCAGTGAAATCAGTTGAACTGATGAAAACTTAAGCTTTTGCGATCTAATATTGCTGTTAAACACCCCATAAAAAGTTATGACTAGTTGGAATAGGTACAACTGGGATGTTAACAATGTTTTGATTGCAGAACAACCGTTCTGACCCTGAAAAACAAATTCTATATTTGTGGAATGTCAAATTCCATTCCGATAGACAATTGCTAGATTTTTAAAATATTAACATTTTTTTAAGTTTTTAAAATTATATTTCAGCTGCTACCTTAACCGCATGTGTATCTCCCGATCTTTATTTCATTCTCTGCAAAATTGTTAAAAGGTGAACTGAATCGGTGCTTTTTATTTCCTGGTTTGCTGTCTGTGAGAATTCTTCAATGTGATTGACAGCTAAGACAGCTTGGTGACATCACTACTGCTGGAGCTTCCCTTTTGGCAGTGCTACAATCAATTTAATGCCGAGAAAGCTTAGGTTTCGGCTGCAGGGATCGCGCGATATTTGTGGGAAGCTTTCTTCCATGTCGGCAGCGATCAGCGTCGCTTCACCCAGACCACAAATTCCAGGTCGCTGTCACTGTACATTGGCGATTTCAGGCTGTCTTACTACTTGGCTTAATTACTTTGATAACGATGCTTAATTTGACATACATTGCTGGTTTCTTCTGCCATCGTTTGCAATGTGAGTTTCAGATTTTCATTCCAGTTAAACTGTACACAGAGGCAAACATTTGTTACATTCAATATGATTGATAAAACATTACATAAATCCATCACCAGTTGTGTAATTGTGGATCTTGCTATTTATTAACAATGTCATTTAAAAAAAAATCAATCTCAGGATGTGGGCGTCACTGGCAAGGCCACATGGGCATTTATTGCCCATCCCTAATTGCCCTTGAGAAGGTGGTGGTGAGCTGCCTTCTTGAACCGCTGCAGTCCGTGTGGTGAAGGTACTCCCACAGTGCTGTTAGGGAGGGAATTCCAGGATTTTGACCCAACGAAGGAAGTGCCGATATATTTCCAAGTCAGGATCGTATGTGACTCGGAGGGGAACCTGGAGGTGGTGGTGTTCCCATGCACCTGCTGCCCTTGACATTCTAGGTCGCGGGTTTGGGAGGTGCTGCCAAAGAAGCCTTGGCGAGTTGCTGCAGTGCATCCTGTAGATGATACACACTGCAGCCACAGTGCGCCGGGGGTGGAGGGAGTGAATGTTTAGGCTGAACTAAATTGTCTTAGAAAGTGCTTCTATCAAATAACATTGTCCCTTTAACTAAGATCTTTCGTGCTTTCTAATGCTGATTAGTCATGTAAGGAATAGGAATCAAATGAAGAAGTTACAGAAGCTCCTTGGAACAGAACGTACTTTAAGATTTGCTTTGGATCATTGACTAGTTTGCAATGAAGTATTGACCATATTCTCTCGCTTGCCTATTCAGGTGGTCGGAAATCTGGATGATGATGGACAGAAGAAAATAGACATCGTATTGGCAAAGGCAGCCCAGATCCCCAGCATCGTAATTATACACAGTAGCAGCCGCCAGCAGTCTGAAGCCAGCCTCGGCCACGTCTGTGAAACAAGCATTCATGGAAACCAGCTACCCTTTCTCCCAAACCAGTAACAGCAGTTGCTGTTGAACCTGTTAGCAGTAATGAGCAACCAGAGTCCTTTGCAAAGGCAACATAATACCCAGCAACCTGTAAAATCAGGGCGGTCTCTGTAGTGCAGTGTACTCGATGTTCAATGTTTCGCCCTGAGCCTATTCGTGACATTCCTACAATCACCCCACTGAATGAATGGCAAATCTTTCTTTACACAGACCCCTAAACTGAACACCAATACTCTTAAAGTATTAACAAATAATGGTAGCCCGCTACAATGTCCTGAAGAAAGAGATTTATTATTGACTCGAGAACACAGGTGAAGGTGCAAGGTTCAGAGTGAACCTTGACCAAGTTTACAAGGCCAGGGGAAGAAGGTGGGATAAATCAAGGGCTAGTGGTTCGATGAGGCAATGCTTGGGTTTTGTAGATTGTCGGAGGAAAGCTAAATTTAGGGGGCTGAGAAGTTCCAGTGTTGAGATCTTGGAAAAGAAGAAGTTGCAGTGGAAGATGCGACGAGTCTTGACTTGCGTATAGTGAGGATGCCGTGAGGAGGAACAGCATGTACGATGGTGTATTGGGAAATTAGAACAATGAAAGCACTCCCACCCCAACTGACCAATCCTCAGATCTCATGGACGGGTTTTACACTGCCTATCCAATTATTAAAGGATCCTGAGGAATCACTCACCCAGAAAGACAGTCACAAATTATTAATGCAATAACCAGTGAGGATCCTAAATTCTGAATGTTTGGCAGAAGATTTCAATAAGTGGTTAATTAGTTGTCAGAAATTTTAAACTATTGAGCCCACTTGAGGAAAGGTCTGAAATTGAAGGGTCTGAGTGATTGTTATTTTATTAAAGTAGTTAACTCCATTTAAAAGAAGGCATTTTAGTCTGTGTACCAATCTTTAATTCACTGAGTAACATATCCATGTGAAATACTGATTACAACAACAACTTGTATTTATATAGCACCTTTAACGTAGTAAAACGTTCCAAGGCACTTCACGGGAGTGTGACAAGACAAAACAAATACATTTGATTAGGGTGACTGTAATAGGGGGTAATGTAATACAGTACATTGGAGCAGTATTGGTAGGACCATAGAATGGTTCCTTTTCCTCAGTCTGCTGAACTCTGGACATCAGCTCTACAACACAAGAGAGATTAAACCTCAGAGGGTGTTTCTCTCCTCAGGCCACAACCTTGAACAGTATTGGCAGGGGTATGGCACGAGGACACCTGCCCACCTTCTTGGCTATCAGTGCTGCATAGTGTGGCTGTTGACAGGGGAGTTTGGGGACACAACCTCACTGTGTGATAGGAAAAAAAAGCTTTAGGACTTTATTGATGTCCTGACTCTTCCCTAACAATCTGTACTAAATAGGTTTCTGCTTTCAGTCACAGAAACAACAAATGACTTTCATTTGCCTGTGTTTTTTTGAGGGCACCAACATACAAATTATACAAGTGCCCCCTGGCTAAAAGGGGTTTCATTTGCCTGTTGCCTTCATTCACGAGCGTCAGCTGCTGCTGAATATCCTGTTCAGCCATGGTTTGTGCAGTGTTCGCTGTTAGCGAACAGCCGGCAAATGTTCCAGGTTTCTTACATTATGGTATGTTTTTGCAGAGACTGTAATTGTTGGCACTGATGTGGTACAATAAATGACTAATGGAACAGGTAAACATGTCGGGGAGTTAGAACCCTTACCCCGCCCCTCTGGCGCCCCTGTGAGTCTGTTGTTTCATCTTCGGTTTACACGTCCTGGGAAAATACAGCACCAAACTCCACTTTTGTTCGATGGTTTGATTTCTGAGCATTATCTGCAGCGAATGAACAGCACAAAGACGTAGTATTTTATGGCACATCTGGGTCTAATAGATAGTTATTATGCAAAGGAGGTTCTCACCCACCAGCTTGGAAAGCCAACGAGTTTGGGTCAGTGGTTGATTCTATATGCACGCTCCATGTCCCAGTCCTTAGCCACATGTTTGCCTAGCACTGAATCCATCTGCACTCATTAACTTGTCCACCGGGTCAGTGGGGCTTCCCTTTGTGTTATGTCCGATTTTTAGTGACCCCCTCCCCTTTTATAGGGGGCACTTGTAAAATATATGGTTTTAATGCCCCCCAAAAAAATCACAAAAAAAACCCACAAAAAAAACACAAAAAAAACAACAAAAACATTTATTAAAAAAAGGGGCAGTTAAGTGTCTGGAGTGTCCCCCAGATCGGGGGGCACTTGATCTGACGTTTATTTTGTTCCCCCCCAAAAGAGTTGTGTTATGTCCATTGGGTCTGTTATATACAAGAACCGTTAACTAGTTCAATACCAGCACCATGTCTACCCTTATCAACTCAATAGCCACCTGATATTTGCCTTGCATGCTCCCAATAACACGCACCAAATAATCACTCCCATTTATATACACCGAGAGTCAATTAATAGCCACACCGACTGTTGGGATCAGGAATTTTTTTTTAATGCTGTGTTTAAACTGTTGAGAGTTCTAGCTAAGCACCAATTAGAAGGTGCGTGCATATAATTGCAAGCTTTGGTCCATCAGTGGTTGTTTGGGCCGAGGACTAAAGTGATGCTTGTGCAAAAATCGCCATGAATCGTGTACTCCCCTAAGTTCATTATTGCTGCCACATTCAAATTTAGAACATTGAGTGAATTCAAGAAGGTGTCATGGGATTTTAGTTACATCCATATTGGGTGTGAGCTCAGCTGCAGCCAGTGTGAATGCTCCTTTATTGACACTTGCAATCGCATCATAAACCAAGCTGCATGATCTTGGATGATGAACTGAAAGCAATGTTATAAATGTTAACCATTTAAGTGGTGTTATATGTAGGACTGGTCTTTCTGTTTGTTTTTCGAACTGTATTTTGACACATTTCTCACGCTGTGCAGTATTGAGGGAAGAAATTTTTTATTGCCCATAAATTGCCAATAATCCAAGTTTATAGGAAATGATTTGGAGATGCATCCAGCGGTATAGATCTGAGGCATGGACGACGTATAGAAGGCACCTCAAGTCGCTGGAGATATATCACCAACGATGTCTCCGCAAGATCCTGCAAATCCCTTGGGAGGACAGGAGCACCAACATTAGTGTCCTCATCCAGGCTAACATCCCCAGTATTGAAGCACTGACCGCACTCGATCAGCTTTTCTGGGCAGGCCACATAGTTTGCATGCCAGATACAAGACTCCCTAAGCAAATGCTTTATGCAGAGCTCCTTCATGGTAAACGAGCCAAAGGTGGGCAGCGGAAACGTTATAAGGATACCCTCAAAGCCTCCCTGATAAAGTGCAACATCACCACTGACACCTGGGAGACCCTGGCCGAAGACCGCCCGAGGTGGAGAAAGTGCATCCGGGAGGGCGTTGAGCTCTTCGAGTCCCAACGCAAAGAGCGTGAAGAGGTCAAGCGCAGGCAGCGGAAGGAGCGCGTGGCAAACCAGCCCCACCCACCCCTTCCCTCGACGAATGTCTGTCCCACCTGCAACAGGGTCTGTGGTTCTCATATCGGACTGTTCATCCACCAAAGAACTCACTTTGGGAGTGGAAGCAAGTCTTCCTCGATTCCGAGGGATTGCCTATGAAGATGATGATGATGATATCAACCACACACACTCAGATAACTGGGCTAACATGCTGCAGATATGTAGCGATATGCACCAGCCAATTGTATTTGTCGCATCACAAAGTGTTTGAACCCAGAAAGTGCGATGTTGAGTTCGGAGCACAGTACGTAAGTTCAGCATCTCATTACTGATTTTTTTTTAAATCCTCGGGATGTGGGTGACGCTGGCAAGGCTGCAATCTTCTGCCCATCTCTCGGTGCCCCGAGAAGGTGCTGGAGAACCATCTCACTGAACTGCTGCAGTCTCTGTGGTATTGGAGCTTCCCCAAACAGTGTTGGGTACGGAATTCTAGGATACCAACCCAGCGAAGGAATGGTGATGTACGTCCAAGTCAGGATGGTGCATGACTTGGAGGGGAACCTGGAGGTGATGGTGTTCCCCCAGCATTGCTGCTCTGTCCCTCTCGGTGGCAGAGATTGCAGGAGCAGGAGGTGCTGTGGAAGTGAGGTTGGTGAGTTGCTGCAGTGCATTCTGTAGATCGTACCAATCAAATCATCATAGGCAGACCCAGGGAATCAAGGAAGACTTACTTCCACTCTAAAAATGAGTTCTTAGGTGGCTGAACAGTCCAATACGAGAACCGCAGTCCCTGTCACAGGTGGGACAGATAGTCGTTGAGGGTAAGGGTGGGTGGGACTGGTTTGCCGCACTTTCTGCTGCCTGCGCTTGATTTCTGCATGCTCTCGGCGATGAGACGTGAGGTACTCAGCGCCCTCCCGAATGCAATTCCTCCACTTAGGGCGGTCTTTGGCCAAGGACTCCCAGGTGTCGGTGGGGATGTTGCACTTTATCAGGGAGGCTTTGAGGGTGTCCTTGAAACATTTCCTCTGCCCACCTTTGGCTCGTTTGCCGTGAAGCAGTTCCGAGTAGAGCGCTTGCTTTGGGAGTCTTGTGTCAGGCATGCGGACAATGTGACCTGCCCAGCAGAGCTGGTCAAGTGTGGTCAGTGCTTCGATGCTGGGGATCACACTGCAGCCACAGTGCATTAGCGACAGAGAAACTGGATATTGACCCCAGTGGCAGGACATCGATCAAGAAAATTGTTGTGTCCTGGATGGTGTCGAGTTTCTCGTGTGTTGTTGAGGCTGTGCCCATCCAGGTGAGTGATGAGTATTCCATCACACTCCTGACTTCAGCCTTGGAGATGGTGGAGAGACTTTGAGAGGTCAGAAGGCAAGATACTCACTCCAGAGTAACCAATCACTGCCCTGCTCTGCTAGCCCTGGTGTTGATACGGATGGCCCAGCTCACCATCTGGTCAATGATGAGCCACAAGATGCTGATAATGGGGAACTGGGTTGGAGATTAAGGGCTTTCACTTACATAGATGAGTGCAGCTCCAACAACACTCAACAAGATCCAGGACAAAGCAATCAGCTTGATTGACACCCCATCCACCAGCTTAAACATTCACTCACTCCACCACTGGTGCACCCTGGCTGCAGTGTATACCATCTACAAGATGCACAGCAGTAACTTGCCAAGGCTTCTTCGACAGCACCTCCCAAACCTGCGACCTCTACCACCTAGAAGGACAAGGACAGCAGGCCCATGGGAACACCATCACCTGCAAGTCACACACCACTTGGAAATATATCGCCGTTCCTTCATCATCACTGAGTCAAATCCTGGAGCTCCCTAACAGAATTGTGGGAACACCTTAATCACATCCCAAGAATGTTTTTAAACGGTCACCCTCTCTCACCCTTTCTCACATTCGCACTCTCTTTACCTTTCCCCTTCCATCTCCTTCTCTCCCCTATCCTCTCTTCCTGTTCTCTCTATCTCCCTCCACCCCCTCTCTTTGCCTCACTCCCTCTCCTCCTCTCCCTTCACCTTTCCGCATTTCTGGCACACCCTCCCCTCTTTCCCTCTCCTGACCACTTCCTCTCCCTCCCTCTCCTGCGTCTCTCTGTCCCTCCTCTCCCCTTCACTCTCTCTCCTCGCCTGGTATCGACCCTGGAGAGTTACCACAGGGTTCAGGAGAGTAGATGTCTCACTCCAAAAGAGGATAGAAGTTGTTAACCCAGCCTTTTTAAAGAAAAAAAATGTGTGTCTTTCTCACAGGCGAGGCTGGTGGCCTGTGCTCAGGTTGGGTTTGGACAACAGTCAGTGGGGAAGGCAGAAAGATGCAGAGGCGGAGACAGAGACAATACTTGGGGAGATCTCCTGTCCTTTCCATCCCAGCACCAGTGGGCAAACTAATCCTGCAAAGTACATCCTAAAAGAAAAATCAAGTAATCAGAAGCATTGGGCTCAGTGACCAATCATTAACCCCATGCATTGTCACATGTCACTTCTGCTTCCAGCTTCACTTCTGACCAGATCACTAATATTTTATTTTAAAGAGATGGGGTAGAGCTTCCGTTTTGGGTCCAATTGGCAATCTGGGCACAAATTGCCCTCCCAATTACACTCGTTTTCTGAATGAAATTTTTTGCTCCACTTTCTGCTCAAACTCATTTGCATATCGCAGCATTTGCCATGAACCAGGGCAATTGGGCAGTATTTTCGAATGTAATTAAAAAGAAAAAGAAAATTTGCATTCAAAGATATTCCTTGATGTATTTAAGAGTGGTAACCTGGTGCCGTTTGATTAATATAGCTGAAAATGGGTTTATCAGAAAAAATAATCATTTTAATCAGAGTCTAGTCCACCAACTGTGAGTAACCTGATTTTAAATAACTGAAGATGACTTTAAAAGACTATACAGAACCATTTGCTAGTGTCATTGGCATACAGTAGTCAGTTTCTTAGAATATTTTTAACAATTAAAGCTTTTAAAACGTGCCTATTAGTGTCCTTGCGTCTTAAAAAAAACAGTTAATTTTAAGAGCCTCCTTGAAGGTCCGCAAATGGGCACAATTAGCATAAACTCGCCATGGTGATTAATTCAATCTGGAGGCGTGGCCAGTTGTGTGGGCGGGGCTGACTTGCAGCGCGATGTCTTTTGAACCGGCGCAAAAGATCGTGGAAACTAGATTTGCGCTGGATGTAACTTGCGGATGTAAACCTGGATCTTTAGGCTGGTTTGGCCAATTTGGGGGGAATTGCACGCTACTGAAAACACCAGACCATTTTTTAAGGAGAGAGTTAATTAGACTGTCTCGAAGTCTCTTTATATTGTAAAAATGAGGAAAAACGTGCATATATATAGCACTGTTCACGACCTCAGGACTTCCTAAAGTGCTTTACAGTCAATGAAATGTTACTGAACTGTAGTCACCATTGTAATGTCGGAATATGAACTTTTAGCTTTTGTCTGTTAAGTGAGTGTCTGTTAGAAGAATGAAAGTGTAATCATTATAACCGGTCTGCTTTATGTTATTAAGTACAGATGCAGTGACAATCAATGATCAGTAAACAAAATTAAAACATATTTTAGAATTTTAAAATCCAGGCATTGCTTAACCGAGAGCCAATGTAGGTCAGCGAGCACAGGGATTCTGGGTGAGCGGGACTTTGTGCGAGTAAGGACACGGGCAGCCGAGTTTTGGATGACTTCAAGTTTACGGAGGATAGAACATATGAGGCCAGAGTGTGTTTGGCCCGTAATGGTAAATACAGCACAAGGACACAGTGGAGCCGATGCTCATAATTTCTATGAAGGACACACAGATAGAGGCACAACCAACACAGATCTTATGTTCTTATGCTCTCATCATTTGAACTGAGCCCAGCTTTCAGAATAAGGACCATAGACTGTTCGTGTCAGCCGTGACTGAGTGGTAACACTCTCACCAGAGTCAGAAGGCAATGGGTTCAAGACTCACTGCAGGGACTTGAGCACATAAATCTAGGCTAACACTCCAGTGCAGTGCTGAGGGAGTGCTGCACTGTTGGAGGTGCCGTCTTTTGGATGAGACGTTAAAGCGTCTATCCCATCAGGTGGATGTAAAAGATCCCATGGCACTATTTCGAAGAAGAGCAGGGGAGTTCTCCCCGGTGTCCTGACCAATATTTCATCATCATCATCATCATAGGCAGTCCCTCGGAATTAAAATGAGTTCTTTGGTGGCTGAACAGTCCAATACGAGAGCCACAGTCCTTGTCACAGGTGGGACAGATAGTTGTTGAGGGTAAGGGAGGGTGGGACAGATTTGCCGCACACTCTTTCCGCTGCCTGCACTTGATTTCTGCATGCTCTCGGCCAATATTTATCCCTCAGTCAACACAACAAAAACAGATTATCTGGTCATTATCACATTGCTGTTTGCGGGAGCTTGCTGCCGCGTTTCCCACATTACAACAGTGACTACACTTCAAAAGTACTTCATTGGCTGTAAAGCGCTTTGAGACATCCAGTGGTCATGAAAGGCACGATATAAATGTCTTTTCAAAGACTTGAGCACAAAATCTAGGCTGACACTCCAGTGCAGTACTGAGGGAGCGTCGCACTGTCGGAGATGTTAAACTGAGGCCCTGCCACCCTCTCAGGTGGGTATAAATGATCACATGATACTATTCGAAGAACAGTAGGGAGGCTCACCCTGGTGTCCTGGCCAATATTTATCCTTCAACCAACATCACTAAAGAAACAGATTATCTGGTCATTAACATATTGTTGGTTGTGGGAGCTTGCTGTGCGCAAATTGGCTGCTGCGTTTCCTACATTACAACGGTGACTACACTTCGAAAGTACTTCATTGGCTGTTAAGCGTTTTGGGACAGCCTAAGCTTGTGAAAGGCTTTCATTCTGACTAGGACTCGCTAACTCGTGCACTGACAGGATGTGGAGGTTGTGGAATTCTATCCACCCTACTCTCCTTCACGCTCATTTACCAACCTTACACTCAGCTATATTCAGTCAATTGTTCCAGCTAACTCCACTGATGGATCAATAGTAGCAATCAATGTAAATACATAAACTCATTCTCCTTCATTGGAGTCCACTGATTGAAAAACACATCACGAGTGAGACTGTCTGCACTGAGTGAAGTCACTGTTTGATAATCGCAGAGTTATGAACTTGGATGATGTAAGTCCATTTAAAAGCACAGTTGAGCGACAAGAAATTAAATTATAAATTAAATAAGTACGTTAAAAAAAATAAGCATATTAAAAAAAATTTAAATATGCAAACCGTAAACTGGTGTTAAAGGGGCCACTTTCTAGTTTGAGTTGAATATATCAAGAAATAACAGGTGCATTTTGTCAATTCTGGTCAACGGACAAAAAGTCATGGTCCATGTGCTTGCAATTTCCCAATATGTGTGTTCATGGAAAAGGTGCAAATTCGGACAATACCCATATAATCTCCAAAATGATCTCTACAATTAAATCTCTCATCTAAGTGTATATCCTGCTTTAAATAAATGTGTCGCATTTTAATTGTATCTGTCTCAGGAAGCATCATCTTTCACACAATTCTGGGAATGGCAGAGAAATTGTACGAGGTGTAGGAAGCAGAGAGCATTGGTTGGGCGATGGTGGTGGTGGGGGCATTAGCGTCGGGGTGTGGTGGAGAGCTGACCAGAACATACCGCAGATTTTGTATCAGTCTTCACGGTAGAAGACACTAAAAACATCCCAATAGTGGATAATCAAGGGGCTATAAGGAGGGAGGAACTTAATACTATCTCTATCACTAATGAAGTAGCACTCGGTAAAATAATGGTACTAAAGGCGGACAAGTCCCCTGGACCTGATGGTTTACATCCTAGGGTCTTAAGAGAAGCGGCAGCAGAGATAGTGGCTGCATTGGTTGTAATCTACCAAAATTCTCTAGATTCTGGGGAGGTCCCAGTGGATTGGAAAACCGCAAATCTAATGCCCCTATTTAAAAAAGGAGGCAGATAAAAAGCAGGAAACTATAGACCAGTTAGCTTAACATCTGTCGTTGGGAAAATGCTGGAGTCCATCATTAAGGAAGCAGTAGCGGGATATTTGGAAAAGCAGAATTCAATCAAGCAGAGTTAGCATGGTTTTATGAAACGGAAATCATGTTTGACAAATTTGCTGGAGTTCTTTGATGTAATGAGCAGGGTGGATAAGGGGGAACCAGTGGATGTGGTGTATTTGGATTTCCAGAAGGCATTCAATGAGGTGCCACATAAAAGGTTACTGCACAAGATAAAAGCTCACGGGGTTGGGGGTAATATATTAGCATGGATAGAGGATTGGCTAACTAACAGAAAACAGAGAGGCGAGATAAATGCATCATTTTCCGGTTGGCAAACAGTGACTAGTGGGGTACCGCAGGGATCGGTGCTGGGGCCTCAACTATTTACAATCTATATTAATTACTTGGATGAAGGGACCGAGTGCAATGTAGCCAAGTTTGCTGATGATACAAAGATGGGTGGGAAAGCAAATTGTGAAGAGGACACAAAAAATCTACAAAGGGATAGAGACAGGCTAAGTGATTGCCAAAATTTGGTGGAGTATAATGTGGGAAAATGTGAGGTTATCCACTTTCGCAGAAATAATAGAAAAGCAAATTATAATTTAAATGGAGAAAAATTGCAAAGTGCTGCAGTACAGAGAGACCTGGGGGTCCTTGTGCATGAAACACAAAAAGTTAGTATGCAGGTACAGCAAGTAATCAGGAAGGCAAATGGAATGTTGGCCTTTATTGCAAGGGGAATAGAGTATAAAAGCAGAGAAGTCCTACTTCAACTGTACAGGGTATTGGTGAGGCCACACCTAGAGTACTGCGTGCAGTTTTGGTCTCCATATTTAAGGAAGGATATACTTGCATTGGAGGCTGTTCAGAGAAGGTTCACTAGATTGATCCCGGGGATGAGGGGGTTGACTTATGAAGAAAGGTTGGGCCTTTACTCATTGGACTTCAGAAGAATGAGAGTTGATCTTATTGAAACTAATAAGATAATGAGGGGACTCGACAAGGTAGATGCAGAGAGGATAGTTCCACTCTTAGGGGAAACTAAAACTAGGGGACATAGTCTTAGAATAAGGGGCTGCCCATTTAAAACTGAGATGAGGAGAAATTTCTTCTCCGAGGGTTGTAACTCTATGGATTTCTCTGTCCCAGAGAGCTGTGGAGGCTGGGTCATTGAATATATTAAAGGCAGAGATTATCAGATTTTTGAGCGATAAGGGAGTATAGAATTATGGGGAGCGGGCAGGGAAATGGAGCTGAGTCTATGATCAGATCAGCAATAATATTAAATGGCAGAGCAGGCTCGAGGGGCCAAATGGCCTACCTGCAAAAGACCCGTTTATCTCTACTTTCTGTTTTCTGTCCATTAACCAATCCTCTATCCATGCTAATAAATTACTTCCAATCCCATGATCCCTTATCTTGTATAATAATCTTTTATGTGGCACCTTATTGAATGCCTTTTGGAAATCCAAATATACTACATCCACTGGTTCGCCTTTATCTACCCTGCGAGCTGCATCCTCAAAAAACTCTAATAAATTTGTCAAACACAATTTCCCTTCCATAAAACTATGTTGATTCTGCCGAATCATGTTTAGATTTTCTAAGTGTCCTGATACTACTTCCTTAACAATGGATTCCAGTATGAAATGAGCTTTCAACCACATACTGCGGCATAACTAAGACCACCTATTTCCACCTATGTAACATCGCCCATCTCCACCCTTGCCTCAGCTCATCTTCTGCTGAAGCCCTCATCCATGCCTTTGTTACCTCTAGACTTAACTATTTCAATGCACTTCTGGCTGGCCTCCCACATTCTATCCTACGTAACCTAGAGGTGATCCAAAACTCGGCTGCCTGTGTCCTAACTCAAATCCCACTCACCCATCACCCCTGTGCTCGCTGACCTACATTAGCTTCTGGTTAAGCAATGCCTCGATTTCAAAATTCTCATCCTTATTTTCAAATCCCTCCATGGCCTCGTCCCTCCCTATCTCTGTAATCTCCTCCAGCCCCACAACCCTCCGATATGTCTGCGCTCCTCTAATTCCGCCCTCTTGAGCATCCCTGATTATAATCACTCAACCATTGGTGGCCGTGCCTTCTGTTGCCTGGGCCCCAAGCTCTGGAACCCCCTCCCTAAACCTCTCTGATTCTCTACCTCTCTTTCCTCCTTCAAGACGCTCCTTAAAATCTACCTCTTTGACCAAGCTTTTGGTCACCTACGCTAATTTCTACTTAACCGGCGTCAAATTTTTTTATCTCATGATACTCCTGTGAAGCACCTTGGGAGGTTTCACTACGGTAAAGGCGCTGTATAAATGTGTTGTTACTTTCCCGACGACTGATGTCAGGCTAACCGGCCTGAAGTTTCCTGCTTTCTCTCCTCCCGCCTTTCTTGAATAGTGGTGCTACATTTGTTACGTTCCAATTGGCTGGCTAACAGAAAGCAGAGAGTCAGGATAAATGGGTACTTTTCGGGTTGGAAATCGGTGGTTAGTGGTGTGCCACAGGGATCAGTGCTGGGACCACAATTGTTTACAATATACATAGATGACTTGGAAGAGGGGACAGAGTGTAGTATAACAAAATTTGCAGATGACACAAAGATTAGTGGGAAAGCAGGTTGTGTAGAGGACACAGAGAGGCTGCAAAGAGATTTAGATAGGTTAAGCGAATGGGCTAAGGTTTGGCAGATGGAATACAATGTCGGAAAATGTGAGGTCATCCACCTTGGAAAAAAAAAACAATAAAAGGGAATATTATTTGAATGGGGAGAAATTACAACATGCTGCGGTGCAGTGGGACCTGGGGGTCCTTGTGCATGAATCCCAAAAATTTAGTTTGCAGGTGCAGCAGGTAATCAGGAAGGCGAATGGAATGTTGGCCTTCATTGTGAAAGGGATGGAGTATAGAAGCAGGGAGGTCCTGCTGCAACTGTACAGGGTATTGGTGAGGTCGTACCTGGAGTACTGCGTGCAGTTTTGGCCACCTTACTTAAGGAAGGATATATTAGCTTTGGAGGGGGTACAGAGACGATTCACTAGGCTGATTCCGGAGATGAGAGGGTTACCTTATGATGATAGATTGAGCAGACTGTGTCTTTACTCGTTGGAGTTCAGAAGGATGAGGGGTGATCTTATAGAAACATTTAAAATAATGAAAGGGATAGACAAGATAGAGGCAGAGAGGTTGTTTCCACTGGTCGGGGTGAATAGAACTAGGGGGCACAGCCTCAAAATACGGGGGAGACAATTTAAAACCGAGTTGAGAAGGAATTTCTTCTCCCAGAGGGTTGTGAATCTGTGGAATTCTCTGCCCAAGGAAACAGTTGAGGCTAGCTCATTGAATGTATTCTAATCACAGATAGATAGATTTTTAACCAATAAGGGAATTAAGGGTTACGGGGAGCGGGTGGGTAAGTGGAGCTGAGTCCACGGTCAGACCAGCCATGATCTTGTTGAATGGCGGAGCAGGCTCGAGGGGCTAGATGGCCTAATCCTGTTCCTAATTCTTATGGAATCCGCTGGAACCGTTCTAGAATCGAAGGAATTTTGGAAGATCAAAACCAATGCATCCACTATCTCTGTAGCTAACTCTTTTAGAACCCTAGGATGTAGGCTTCAGGTCTGCTTTTAATCCCTTTAGTTTCTCTAGTACTTTTTCTCTACTTATATTATTTACATTAAGTTCCTTACCCTCAGTAGAGCCTTAGTTCACCACCATTTTAGGTAAGTTTTTTGCATTTTCTACTGTGAGGACAGATACAAAATATTTGTTTAACGTTTCTGCCATTTCCTTATTTCCCATAATAATTTCTCCTGTCTCAGCCTCTAAGGGGCCAATGTTTACTTTTGCTACTCTCTTCCTTTTTACACACTTGTAGCTCTTACAATCTGTTTATATATTTCTTGCTAGTTTTATCCCATATTCTATTTTCTCCCTTATCAATTTTTTGGTCATCCCGTGTTGGTTTCCGAAACTCTCCCAATCCTCAGACTACTACTATTCTTCTCAACATTATAAACTTCTTTCAATCTAATGCTATCCTTAACTTCTTTAGTTAGCCACGGATGGATCACTTTTCCTGTGGAGTTTTTGTTTCTCAATAAAAAGGTATTTTTGTTGAAAATTATGAAATATTTCTTTCAATGTGAGCCACTGCTTATCTACTGCCATACCTTTTAATCTATTTTTCCAAGCTACCTTAGCCAACTCACCCTTCATACCTATGTAATTGGCTTTATTTAAGGTTAAGACTCTATTTTTGAACTTAGGCAAGTCACTCTCAAATGTATCATGACATTCTATTATATTTTGATCACTCTGCCCCAGAGGATCCTGTACTATAAGATTGCTAATTAACCCTGTCTCATTACACAATACAAGATCTAAACTAGCCTGTTCCCTGGTTGGTTCCATGACGTATTGTTCTAGGAAATGCTCCCAAATGCATTCCATGAACTCGTCCTCCAGACTACCTTTGAAAATTTGATTTGTCCAATCTATATGAAGATTAAAGTCCCCCACAATTATTGCATTACCTTTGTTGCAAGCTCCGACTATTTCTTGATTAATATTCTGTCCAACAGTATAGCTACTATTAGGGGGCCTATATACTACTCCCACCAGTGTTTTCTGCCCCTTGTTATTCGTTATCTCCACCCATACTGATTCTACTCCCTGATCCTCCGAGCCGTGATCCTTTCTCTCTACTGTCCTTATGTCATCCTTTATTATCAGGGCTACCCCTCATCCTTTACCATTCTGCCTGTCTTTTCGAAACATCATGTACCCTGGAACATTTAGTTCCCAACCTTGGTCACCTTGCAATCTCTGTAATGGCTCTTAGATCAAACCCATTTATCTCCATTTGTGCCACTAGTTCATCTATCTCATTACGAATACTTCGTGCATTCAGATAAAGAGCCTTTAATTTAATTTTTTATCATTATTCCCTGCTTTGACCATATTCCCTGCTGTACTGCTACCGTTAAACTCTCTGTCCCGTCCTGTCACACTCCGCTTATTTTTACACAAATCGCTACACTGCTCTATTGCATTGACCTTCTAAATTTCCCCTCACCTGACCCCTCCCCTCCATTTTTTAGTTTAAAGCCCTATATACAGCCCTAATTATTCAATTCGCTGGGACGCTGATTCCAGCCCGGTTTAAGTGAAGCACGTCCCAACGGAACAACTCCCTCTTTCCCCATTACTGGTGCCAGTGCCCCAGGAATTGAAACCCCTTCTTTTTGTGCAAAGAACATTTTTGAATTATCAGGAGCAGATTCTATTGAATACTTGAAAGTTTTTAGATAATTGGCATGGGCCACCTTTTAAATGAACTTTGGATTGGTTCCATAACCCATCTCTAAGAAGGTTTTGAACTGTAATAAAACATAAGAACATAAGTAATAGGAGCAGGAGTAGGCCATACGACCCCTCGAGCCTGCTCTACCATTTAATGAGATCATGGCTGATCTGATCATGGACTCAGGCCCACTTCCCTGCCCGCTCCCCGTAACCCCTTATCCCCTTATCGTTTAAGAAACTGTCCATTTCTGTCTTAAATTTATTCAATGTCCCAGCTTCCACAGCTCTCTGAAGCAGCGAATTCCACAGATTTACAACCCTCTGAGAGAAGAAATTTCGCCTCATCTCAGTTTTAAATGGGCGGCCCCTTATTAGTCGAGGCTCAGTGGGTAGCACCCTCACCTCTGCATCAGAAGGTTGTGGGTTCAAGTGCCACTCCAGAGTCTTGGCCACATAAGGGGCTGACATTTCAGTGCAGTGCTGAGGGAGTGATGCACTGTCAGAGGTGGTGCCTTTTGGATGACATTACATTGAGGCCTCATTTCCCTCTCCGGTGGACGTAAAAGATCTCATGGCACTATTCGAAGGAGAGCTGTGGAGTTCTCTTAGTGTCCTGGCCAATATTTTTCTGTCAACCAACATCTAAAATCAGATTATCTGGTTATGTACCTCATTGCTGCGTGTAGGCCCTTGGTGCTCACAAATTGGCTGCTGTGTTTGCCGATATAACATCAGTGAACACACCACGCAAAGTACTTACTTGGCTGTGAATCATTTTGTAAGATTGCCCGAAACTAGCCTATGCCAAGTAGATGGTCCAAGATTATATGTCGCCAAATTTTGCCTGTCAATCAGTTCCAGACTTATTGTTAGCCCATGCCAAGGTCTACCGCCACCTTCCAGCCCCTTCTTGACATCTCTTGGCTGCCCCACATTTCAGTAGGGCAGGCATACAAGCTGCAAATTACAATTAAATCTATTCCACCCTCACATCTTACAAGACCTTCGGACTTCCAACCATTGTGCCAGATACACGGTACATTATTGTCACCCAGGAGGGGCGATACCGCAGGAATTAATGACCCCCCTTACCACCACTGCTATAACCTCCCTCCCCGTACCCCCCACCCCACCACCAGTCTGAGATGCTGAACCCAAGAAAAATACCAAGAGTAAAAACACCCCGAAAGCATTAGCAGTTTGTAGATGTGGCCTAGTGCCTACTGATCTCTCAGGCGTGCCTTCTTTCATCATAAGTCTTTGAAATATTTTTGCACGAAATCGACAGCCTCGGTGAAGCTAAGGCTCAAGATCATGCGCTGGAAAAATTGCAGCCCAGTTGGAAATGGCCACGGGGCTTTCTTCCCCAGCTCCGCAGTAACCCTGTAGCTGAGGCCCAACTGCCGTCCCAGTGCACAGCATTCCAGAATCATCCACTGTATTCCACCTTTGGAGTAGCCACCATAACTGAATAATGCAGCCACTTGCTCATACCACAGGGAGCACAAGATGCACATGGTCAGTGGATACAGGACTTCCATTATTCCGCAATAGGCTGTGTGTCAACCATGGCTCAGTGGGTAGCACTGTCGCCTCCGATTCAGAAGGGAGTGGGTTGAAGACCCACTCCAGATATTCCAGGTTAACACTCTGACATGTATGTATTTTTGGGATCACTAGCCACGAGATGGCGTCACTGTTGGAGGCCATTGGGCTGCATGCACATGTGTGCAGCCCAAGTATAAAAGGTCAGCCATTTTGTATATTAGTCACTTTGGGCCTTAATAAAGCAGAGCCAAGGACATACCTCTTGGAGCTAAACAACACTCAGTCTAACAGTTATTGCATACACAACATTTGGCGACGAGGCAACAGGAACCTTTGCATGCACAAATGAGCACAATTGGATTGTTGGAGCGACTTGTGGAAGGAGAAGATTGGGCAGACTTTGTGAGCCGTTTGAGCCAGTTCTTCGAGCCAACAAAATGGAGGAGGTCGACGACACAGATCGGGACCGAGTGGTGTTCCTCGCGGTTTGCGGTCCAAAAGTTTATGGTCTGATAAAGAATCTACTCCTGCCTGTGAGTCCAACAGAGAAGACGTATGAAGAATTGTGTACACTGGTACAGGACCACCTTAAGCCAGACGAAGGCATCATCATCTCGAGATACAGATTTTACACGTACGTCCACTCAGAGGTCCAGAATGCGGTGGAATTCGTTGCCAACCTGAGACGTCTAGCGGGACTGTGTGAGTTCAGGGCTGTGTTGGCAGACATACTGCAGGACTTCTTTGTAATCGGCATCAACCATAAGCTGATCCTGTGTAAACTACTGGCAGTGGAGATGTTGGACTTGAACAGGGCCATCACGATCGCTCAGTCATGCATGACGATGAATAGAAGTCTAAAACTCGGCAAGTACTGTAAATGTGATTGATTCGGCATTCGGTAGAGCGGCACATGGCAGGGCCTACCCGACTGCGTACACGAAACCTGTGGCTGCCCAAAGTCCGCCAGCGGGAATGCATCCGATTTCTCCGTGTCGGCGTTGTGGGGGAAATCACCAGCACCAGCAGTGCCGATTTAAGCAATATCGTTGCAAAGGCTGTCTGAGAGTGGGGCATCTCCAGCGGAAGTGTCTGCAGACGAGCAAATGTGCTGCGACACACCATGTGGAGGATGATGGTCAGACTAGCGCGGATCTGGATATGCAATCCGAGATACCAGAGGAGGAAGTGTATGGACTGTGCACGTTCCTAACTAAGAGCAAACCGATAATGATCAATGTGAAATTTAATGGGGTGCCGGTATCGATGGAACTGGACACGGGGGCGAGTCAATCGATAATGAGTCAGAGGGCATTCGACAAGCTGTGGCATATTAAGACTGTGAGGCCCAAGCTGAGTCCAGTCAATGCCATGTTGCGTACGGACACCAAAGAACTCATAACGGTGATTGGCAGTGCCACAATTAAAGTGTCGTATGACGGTGTGGTTCACGAGTTACTGCTATGAATTGTCCCAGGCAATGGCCCAACGCTGTTCGGCAGGAACTGGCTTGAAAAAGTCAGATGTGACTGGAACGACATCAAGGCATTGTCATCGGAGAAAGATACATGTGCCCAAGTACTGAGCAAGTTCCCCTCGCTGTTCGAACCAGGCATCGGCAACTTCACAGGAGCCAAGGTGCAGATCCACATGGACTCAGATGCAAGACCCATCCATCATAAAGCTCGGGCAGTTCTGTATATGATGAGGGCGAAGGTTGAAATCGAACTGGACAGACTCCAGCGTGAAGGGATCATATCACCGGTTGAATTTAATGAATGGGCCAGCCCCATTGTTCCTGTGCTGAAAAGTGATGGCACAGTCAGAATCTGTGGAGACTACAAGGCTACGATCAACAGGGTTTCGAAGGCTGCTGACTTGTTTGCAACGCTAGCCGGGGGGAAGTCGTTCACCAAACTGGACTTGACGTCGGCCTACAGGACACAGGAGCTGGTCGAGAAGTTGAAGTAACCTACGTGCATTAACACATGTAAAGGACTGTTTATTTATCACAGGTGCCCTTTTGGAATTCGCTCGGCTACAGCAATATTTCAGAGGAACATGGAGAGTCTACTGAAGTCCGTTCCCAGAACCGTCGTGTTCCAAGATGACATTCTGATCACAGGTGACTCCGAGGAACATCTGAACGACCTGGAAGAGATTCTACATTGTTTGGACAAAGTGGGACTCAGACTGAAACGCTCGAAGTGCGTCTTCATGGCACCAGAGGTCGAATTCCTGGGAAGGAAAAGGCATCAGGCCCACGGACGCGAAAACCAAGGCCATCAAGAATGCACCCAAGCCGCAGAATGTGACAGAGCTACGTTCGTTCCTGGGTCTACTCAACAACTGCGGTAACTTCCTACCTAAATTGATCACCGTATTAAAACCACTGTACATGCTGCTAAGAAAAGGTGACAACTGGGTGTGGTGCGTCTCAAGACAGAGCTTTTGAGAAAGCCACTAATTCTGCTTTGCTCTACAAATTGCTAGTATATTATGACCCATGTAAACGTTTAGTATTGGCCTGGGATGCTTCGTCATATGGAATTGGTTGCGTACTCCAACAAGCTAATGAGTCAGGTAAACTTCAACCAGTCACGAATGCTTCAAAAAGTTTGTCTAAAGAAGAAAGAGCCTACAGCATGTTAGAGAAAGAAGCACTAGCCTGTGTGTATGGGGTAAAAAGATGCATCAGTACCTGTTTGGTCTTCGGTTTAAACTGGAGATAGATCACAAGCCGCTCATTTCACTGTTCTCTGAAAACAAATGTGTCAATACTCTCATGTATCTCACATCACTGTACATAACTGTATCTTACCATGCTATACATGACTGTAACTAATCATGACCTGTAACTATTAGCATACCTTACTTGCAGGAGACACTGCATACCTGTTCCACACAGGTATATAAAGACAGGTCTCAGGCAAGTGAGGCATTCGAGAGCTGTGAAATAAAGGTGCAGATCCTGAGTGACCTTGACTTCAGCATGTGCCTCATGTGAGTTTGTACTGCAGGGACAGGACTTTACAGTGGCGACGAGTTACGGGATCACAGAACCCACAGAATGGCGATCAACGGCTCAGATGAAAAATACAATGCTGGAGATAATTGGGAGGACTTTATAGAAAGGCTCCAGCAAAGCTTTGTAACCAAAGACTGGTTAGGTGATGATAAGGCAGACAAGAGAAGAGCCCATCTCTTGACCAGCTGTGGCTCGAAAACATACGCCTTAATGAAGGACCTGCTGGCACCCGAGAAACCAGCAAGCAAGTCGTTTGAAGAATTGAGCACACTGGTAAGAGACCACCTGAAGCCAGCGAGCAGCCTACACATGGCCAGACACAGGTTCTACAACTACAGACGCTGTGTGGGCCAGAGCATATCCGACTTTGTGGCGGAACTTCGGAGGCTGGCTAGTTTATGTGAGTTCTCCGAGGAACAAAGGAGAGAAGTACTGAGAGACTTTTTCATTGAAGGAATAGGCCACGCAGGCATATTCTGAAAGCTCATAGAGACCAAGAACCTGACCCTAGAGGCAGCAGCACTGGTTGCACAGACATTCTTGGCAGGAGAAGAAGAAACGAGGTTGATCTACACTGCGGGTACGACAACTAATGAAACATCGGAACAAGGGGTTCACAGCGTGAAACAAGCCGCTACCCCCACACACAGACAAAGGCAGGAGAGCAGGCCCTCAACAGAAGGCAGTGGCGCCAGAAGCCATCAAGGGCCACAGGAACGGCTGTTCACACCTCATCAACCCACAATGCGAGCAATCAACTACAAACTGAGAGAAGCTCAAGAGCGATCAGCCAGATGCAGCTCATCCTTTGGAAACAATGGAAGTGGTCTGCGCTGGAGATGTGGGGGAAGGCACTCATCAAGGGGGTGTCGATTTCAGCATGCCATTTGCAGAAACTGCAACTATACAGGGCATCTAGCCCACATGCGCAGAAAAACAGCAGCTCGGCTGGTATACGAATCGGAAGGGTCGGAAAGCGGACCAGAAGACGGTGGGGACAGTGCCCGGGACACCGAGTACAGCGGGTCAACACGATCAATGGACACGGTTCTTACAACAAGACGCCTCCAATAATGATGAGGGTCCTACTCAACGGGATACCCATCAACATGGAACAGGATACGGGAGCGAGTCAATCTCTTATGAGCGCTCAACAATTTGAACAGCTGTGGCTGCACAAAAGCAACAGACCAAAACTCACAAGGGTCGACACCAAACTAAGGATCTATACCAAAGAAATCGTCCCAGTCCTTGGCAGCGCCATGCTCTCAGTCACACATAAAGAGACAGTGAACCGACTTCCCCTGTGGATTGTCCCCGGAGATCTCCCAGCACTGCTGGGAAGAAGCTGGCTGGCAAAACTGAATTGGAAATGGGATGATGTTCATGCCATGTCGTCAGAGGAACGGACCTCCTGCTCAACAGTTCTTAGTCGATTTGAACATTTCTTTCAGCCAGGTGTGGGCACTTTCAAAGGGGCTAAAGTTAAAATCTACATTACACAGGATGCTAGACCAGTCCATCACAAGGCTAGAGCTGTGCCCTATGTGATGAGGGAAAAGATTGAACATGAACTGGACAGGCTTCTGCGGGAAGGCATTATCTCACCCGTGGAATTTCGTCCTAGTCATGAAGCCTGATGGATCCGTACAGAGTCTCCCTACAGGACCAATACCCGCTGCCCAGAGCAGAGGACCTATTTGCCACATTGGCTGGAGGAAACCTTTTCTCGAAACTAGACCTCACATCTGCGTACATGACGCAAGAACTGACCGAAGAGTCTAAGCTACTCACCACCATCAACACACATCGAGGCATTTTCATGTACAATCAATGCCCATTCGGCATCAGGTTGGCAGCTGCCATATTCCAGCGCAACATGGAGAGTCTGCTCAAGTCCATACCGGGGATGGTTGTGTTTCAAGACGACATATTAACACGGGCAGGGACACCGACTCGCATCTCCGCAATTTGGAGGAAGTACTAAAGCGGTTGGATCGGGTTGGCCTAAGAGTTAAGAGATCTAAGTGTCTGTTTCTTGCGCCCGAAGTTGAATTTTTGGGCAGAAGGATTGCCGATAATGGAATCCGCCCAACAGAATCCAAAACCGAAGCAATTCGTCTGGCACCCAGGCCCCAGAATGTCTTGGAACTGCGCGCCTTTCTTAGGCTACTCAATTACTTTGGGAACTTTATGCAGAACTTGAGTACGCTGCTGGAGCCTCTCCATATGCTACTCAGAAAGGGGTGCGATTGGTTTTGGGGGGACGCCCAGGAACGCGCCTTCAATAAGGCACGCAACCTTCTATGTTCCAACAGCGTTTTGGCTTTTTTTGATCCAGGTAAAAAGTTAGTTCTTACATGTGATGCGTCAGAATACGGGGTCGGGTGCGTTTTACAGCATGTCAATGGTGTGGGTAAATTACAACCCATAGCTTATGCCTCCAGGTCACTTTCGCGGGCGGAGCGTGGGTACGGTATGGTGGAGAAGGAGGCGCTCGCGTGCGTGTACTGTGTCAAAAAGATGCACCAATACATTTTCGGGGTCAAGTTCACGTTAGAAACCGACCACAAGCTCCTCACATCCCTGCTATCCGAGAGCAAGGCAATAAACGCCAACGCCTCGGTGCGCATTCAACGGTGGGCACTCATGCTGGCGTCTTACGACTACACGATAAGGCACAGACCAGGCACAGACAACTGTGCCGACGCGCTTAGCAGGCTACCTCTGGCGACCACAGAGGGTCTGACGAACAGGACTGTGAGATAGTCATGGCAATCAATGCCTTTGAGTCCACAGGTTCGCCTATGATGGCTCGCCAAATCAGAGCCTGGACGACCAGCGACCCCACGTTATCCTTAGTCAAACGATGTGTCTTAACCGGTGACTGGGCAGAGGCTCGCGATGCCTGCCCTGAGGAGATCAAACCTTTCCATAGGCGCATGCATGAATTGTCACTACAGGCAGACTGCCTGATGTGGGGCAGCCGAGTAGTTATGCCTCTGCGAGGCAGAGAGGCATTTATCCGGGAGCTCCACCGCGAGCACCCGGAGATTGTTCTCATGAAGGCCATCGCCAGATCCCACGTCTGGTGGCCTGGCATTGACGCGGACTTGGAGCTCTGCGTCCGACGGTGCACCATTGGTGCCCAACTCAGTAATGCCCCCAGGGAGGCCCTCTGAGCCCCTGGCCCTGGCCCATCAAACCGTGGTCGCGGGTGCACGTAGACTATGCGGGCCCATTCATGGGCAAAATGTTCCTCGTAGTCGTCGATGCATTTTCAAAGTGGATCGAATGCACCATTTTAAACTCGAGCACCACCTCCACCACTGTGGAGAGCCTTGGAACCATGTTTGCAACGCACGGAATTCCTGACATATTGGTCAGTGATAATGGTCCATGCTTCACCAGCGCAGAATTCAAAGATTTTATAGTTGACCACGGCATAAATCACGTTAAGACGGCACCGTTCAAGCTGGCCTCCAATGGCCAGGTGGAGCGAGCAGTGCAAATCATTCTAAAAGGCATGCTTAAAATCCAAGGTCCCACGCTGCAGGGCCGCCTGTCGCGACTGCTGCTGGCATACAGATCTCATCCGCATTCATTGACTGGGGTTCCCCCCGCGCAACTATTGATGAAACGGACCTTAAAGACAAGGCTCTCGTTAATACTCCCAGACATGCATGAAATCGTTGAAGCAAAGTGCCGTAAGCTAACCGAGTACCATGACCGAAATTCGAGGGGGAGGTGGAATGAGATAGGGGACACAGTATTTGTGCTAAACTATGGCAGGAGTCCCAAATGGCTTGCAGGGACAGTAACAGGCAAGGAAGGAAACAGGCTACTGGTGATACAAATGAACATTGGCCAAACCTGCCGGAGGCATGTGGACCAAGTAAAAAGTAGATTCACCAACAACACTGCAGAACCAGAGGCAGACTACAATGTGGAACTCACACCACACCTGGTGGACAGACAGAGGGAACAACCTGAGGAAAGGGCTATCTCAACAGACAGCCCAGGCGAGATACCAACAATCATACTGAACGAAACAGACAGCCCAGGCAAGATACCAACAATCACACGGAAAAAAAAACAGGCACCAAGGCAAACAACTGAACCACAACTAAGATGCTTCACGCAAGAGCGTAGACCACCTGAGAGATTGAATCTATAAAGACAATAAGACCTTGGGGGAGGGTGATGTCATGTATCTCACATTACTGTACATAACTGTATCTTACCATGCTATACATGACTGTAACTAATTATGACCTGTAACCACTAGCATACCTTACCACCAGGGGTGCACTTGCAGAAGACACTGCATACCTGTTCCACACAGGTATATAAAGGCAGGTCTCAGGCAAGTGTGGCATTCGAGAGCTGTGAAATAAAGGTGCAGGTCCTGAGTGACCTTGACTTCAGCATGTGCCTCGTGTGAGTCTGTATTGCAGGGACAGGACTTTACAAATACCAATGCTTCATCCCATATCCAGAGGTGGGCGCTGACATTATCCGCTTATGATTATGCCATTCGCCATAGACCTGGCACCGAGAATTGTGCCAATGCTTTGAGCCGTCAGCCGTTGCCCACAACAGGCGGACCTATTGTTAGTTATGGATGCTTTTGAGAGTGAAGGAACCCCTGTCATGGCTCAACAAGTTAAGACCTGGACCAGCCACGACCCAATTTTATCGGTGGTGAAGGGATTGGTCTGCCATACCCAAGCAAATGTGCGAGGAGACCAAACCTTACATACGTCGCAAAAACGAACTGTCTATTCAGTCGGATTGTATACTGTGGGGCAATCGTGTTATTATGCCCAAGAAAGGGAGAGAGAAATTTGGACGTGAGCTACATAGCACACATCCCGGCATTGTAATGATGAAAGCCATCACCAGGTCTCATCTATGGTGGCCGGGAATTGACTCTGAGCTGGAATCATGTGTGCATCAGTGCAACACTTGCATGCAGCTCAGCAAAGCACCAGCGGAATCGCCGTTGAGTCTGTGGTCGTGGCCGTCCAAACCATGGTCCAGGATCCACATAGACTTTGCAGATCTCTTCCTGGGGAAAATGTTTTTAGTTGTGGTGGATGCACATTTGAAGTGGGTAGAGTGTATAATCATGTCATCCAGCACATCCACAGCTACCATTGAGAATCATGTTCGCGACACATGGTCTGCCTGACATAGTTGTTAGCTACAATGGATCATACTTCACCAGTCAGGTTTCAAGAGTTCATGAAACTCAATGGTATGAAACATGTAAGGTCAGCACTGTTCAAACCTGCATTCAATGGGCAAGCAGAACGTGCTGTCAAAATCATAAAACTGAGTATGAAGTGAGTAACCCAAGGGTCACTGCAGACCCGCCTGTCATGCAGACTGCTTAGTTATAGGACAAGACCACCCACGCTTACCGGGGTCTCGCCTGCTGAACTAATGATGAAGAGAGGTCTTAAGACAAAGCTATCTCTTGTACACCCTGTCTTGAATAATCATGTTGAATATAGAAGACAAAGTCAGCAAGGGTATCATGATCACGCAGCTGTGTCACGCGATATTTCTATAAATGATCCTGTATATGGTCAGGGTCCCAAGTGGATTATGGTCAGGGTCCCAAGTGGATCGCTGGTACTGACATGGCCAAGGAGGGCAACAGAGTATTTGTCAAGCTCAAAAATGGGCAAATATGCAGGAAACATGGATCAGACAAAGCTGCGGCACACAGACGAACCGGAACAGTCGGAGGAAGAGACAACCGACGACAAACCAACCTACCCTCAGTCATTAGAGGACTCAGTGGGACTTTCAACCACTGACATGTTCAATGAAAATGGACTTTCAATCCCTGACATGGCCATTGCCACACCCACCAGGTCAGCCACCCAGCCACCAGTCACAACAGACTCTGAACACTCACCCAAGGCTGGAGTTGAACTGAGACGGTCAACCTGGGAGCGTAAAATACCGGGCCGTCCCAATTTGTAAAAGACTGTGTTAATATCTCAGAGGGGGTTATTGTCATATATGTACTTTTGGGATCACTAGTCACTAGATGGCACATGTGTGCAGCCCAAGTATAAAAGGCCAGTTATTTTGTATATTAGTCACTTTGGGCCTTAATAAAGCAGAGCCAAGGCCATAAATCTTGGAATTAAACAGCACTCAGTCTAACAGTTATTGCACACACAACACACTCCCAGTGCAGTGCTGAGGGAGTGCTGCACAGTCGGAGGTGCTGCCCTTTGGATAATAATATTCATAGAAACATAGAAACATAGAAATTTGCTGCGCGGAAAGAGGCCATTTTGGCCCATCGTGTCCACGCCGGCCGACAAAGAGCCACACGGCCCTTGGTCAGCAGCCCTAAAGGTTACATATAAACCTATGAACAATGCCGGAAAGATAAAGAGCACCCAGCCCAACCAATCCACCTCACACAACTGCGACACCCCTTCTACTGAAACACTCTACACTCCACCCCAACCGGAGCCATGTGATCTCCTGAGAGAGGCAAAAAACAGATAAAAACCCAGGTCAATTTAGGGAGAAAAAATCTGGAACAATTCCTCTCCGACCCATCTAGGCGATCGAAACTAGTCCAGGAGATCACCCTGGCCGTATTCTATTCCCTGCAGCACTTACCATTATATCTGCGCCATCCAACAAAAGGTCATCCAGTCTAATCCCAATTACCAGCTCTAGGTCCATAACCCTGCAGGTTATGGCACTTTAAGTGCCCATCCAACCATCTCTTAAAAGTAGTGAGGGTTTCTGCATCCACCACTCTTCCAGGCAGCGAGTTCCAGATCTCCACAACCCTCTGCGTAAAGAAGCCCCCCCTCAAATCCCCTCTAAACCTTCCACTAACCACATTAAAACTATGCCCCCTCGCAATAGACCCCTCCACCAATGGAAATAGACCCTTACTAACCAATATGTCCAGGCCCCTCAATATTTTGTACACCCCAATAAGGTCTCCTCTCAACCTCCTCTGTTCAAATCAGAACAAACCCAGCCTATCCAATCTGTCCTCATAACCAAGATTCTCCATTCCAGGCAGCATCCTAGTAAATCTCCTCTGCACCCTCTCTAGTGCAATCACGTCCTTCCTATAATATGGCAACCAGAACTGCACGCAGTACTCCAGCTGTGGCCTAACCAAAGTATTATACAATTTAAGCATAACCTCCCTGCTCTTATATTCTATGCATAGGCCAATAAAGGCAAGCATTCCGTATGCCTTCTTAACTACCTTATCCACTTATCCACCTGGCCTGCTACTTTCAGGGATCTGTGGACAAGTACTCCAAGGTTCCTTTATTCATCTACACTATTAAGTGGCTTATCGCTTAATGTGTATACCCTTTCCTTATTAGCCCTCCCAAAGTGCATCACCTCACACTTCTCTGAATTAAATTCCATTTGCCACTGCTCTGCCCACCTGACCAGTAGATTGATATCCTCCTGCAGCCCATGACTTTCCTCTTCATTATCAACCACACAGTCAATTTAGTGTCATCTGTAAACTTCTTAATCATACTCCCTATATTCAAATCTAAATCGTTGATATATACCACAAAAAGCAAGGGACCCAATACTGAGCCTGCGGAACCCCACTGGAAACATCCTTCCAGTCACAAAAACATCCATCAATCATTACCCTTTGCTTCCTACCTCCAAACCAAATTTGGATCCAACTTGCCACTTTGCCCTGGATCCCATGGGCTTTAACCTTCATGACCAGTCTATCATGTGGGACCTTATCAAAAGCCTTGCTAAAGTCCATATATACTACATCGTACGCACTCATCAACCCTCTTTGTTACCTCCTCAAAAAATTCAATTAGGTTAGTCGAGCACGATCTTCCCTTAACATCATCATCATCATAGGCAGTCCCTTGGAATCGAGGAAGACTTGCTTCCACTCTTAGAATGAGTCCTTAGGTGGCTAAACAGTCCAATACGAGAGCCACAGTTCCTGCCACAGGTGGGACATACAGTCGCTGAGGGAAAGGATGGGTGGGACTGGTTTGCCGCATGTTCTTTCCGCTGCCTGCGCTTGTTTTCTGCATGCTCTCGGCGATGAGACTCGAAGCGCTCAGCACCCTCCCGGATACACTTCCTCCACTTAGGGCAGTCTTTGGCCAGGGACTCCCAGGTGTCGGTGGAGATGTTGCACTTTATCAGGGAGGCCTCGAGGGTGTCCTTCTCACATTTCCTCTGTCCACCTTTGGCTCGTTTGACATGAAGGAGTTCCGAGTAGAGCGCGTGCTTTGGGAGTCTTGTGTCTGGCATGCGGGCAATGTGGCCCGCCCAGCGGAGCTGATCAAGTGTGGTCAGTGCTTCAATGCTTCAGATGGTGGCATAGATGAGGGCATTAATGTTTATGCGTCTGTCCTCTCAGGGGATTTGTAGGATCTTGCGGAGGCATCGTTGGTGGTATTTCTCCAGCGACTTGAGGTGTCTGCTGTACATGGCCATACAGGACGGCAGGTGTTACTACAGCCCTGAAGACCATGAGCTTGGTGGTAGATTTGAGGGTCTGGTCTTCGAACACTCTTTTCCTCAGGCGGCCGAAGGCTGCGCTGGCGCACTGGAGGCAGTGCTGAATCTCCTCATCAATGTCTGCTTCGGTATAGGAAATGCTCCACGTTGTCCAGGGCCGTGCCGTGGATCTTGATGACTGGGGGACAGTGCTGTGTGGCGAGGACAGGCTGGTGGAGGACCTTTGTCTTATGGATGTTTAGCATAAGGCCCATGCTTTCATATGCCTCTGTAAATACGTCGACTCATAGATCGCAAGCGCAGAGCATTCCTGAGCCTTGAGCAACTCGGGAGCAGCAAAGCAACATTACAGGCGGCTCAAGGCTGAGGTCCAACAAAAAACCCGGGACCTAAAGAATAGATGGTGGATGGAGAAAGCACAGGAGATAAAACAACTGGCTGACAGCCATGATGTTAGAGGATTTTTCATCGCAGTCAAGGCCACCTACGGTCCAAACTCCCAAGGCCCCACCCCACTGCTGACCAAGAACAGGGAAACACTTATCAAGGACACCGAGGCAGTCAGGGCCCGCTGGAAGGAGCACTTCCAAGAACTCTTCAATCGAGACTCTGCCTTTGACTCGAATGTTTTCAACTCCATCCCGCAGCATGCGACCTGCCACCACCTCAGTGAGACCCCAATGCCGCATGAGGTAGGAAAAGCCATAAGACAGCTCAAGAACAACAAGGTTACAGGAGTGGATGGAATCCCTGCTGAGGCACTAAAGTATGGCGGAGAGGCGCTGTTGGCACGGATACATGACCTCATCTCTCTCATCTGGAGGGAGGAGAGCATGCTGGGAGATCTCAGAGATGCAGTGATCGTGACCATCTTTAAAAAAGGGGACAAGTCCGACTGTGCCAACTACAGAGGAATCCCCCTGCTATCAGCCACTGGGAAAGTTGTCGCTAGAGTCCTCCTCAACCGTCTTCTCCCTGTAGCCGAGGGGCTCCTCCCGGAGTCACAGTGCGGATTCTGTCCCCTACGGGGCACAACAGACGTGATCTTTGCAGCGCAACAGCTGCAGGAAAAATGCAGGGAGCAGCACCAGCCCTTATACATGGCCTTCTTTGACCTTACAAAGGCCTTTGACACGAGGGTCTATGGAGCGTCCTCCTCTGTTTCGGATGCCCCCAAAAGTCCTCTCAACATCCTCCGCCTGCTCCACGACGACATGCAGGTCGTGATCCTTACCAACAAATCTATTACAGACCCAATCCACGTGTGGACTGGGGTCAAACAGGGCTGCGTCATCGCCCCAACCCTCTTCTCAATCTTCCTCGCTGCCATGCTCCACCTCACAGTCAGCAAACTCCCCGTTGGAGTGGAACTAAACTACAGAACCAGTGGGAAGCTGTTCAACCTTTGCCATCTCCAGGCCAGGTCCAAGATCACCTCAACCTCTGTCGTCGAGCTATAGTACGCGGACGACGCCTGCATCTGTGCACACACAGAGGCTGAACTCTAGGACATGGTGGACGTATTTAC
Source organism: Pristiophorus japonicus (assembly GCF_044704955.1). Lineage (NCBI taxonomy): Eukaryota > Metazoa > Chordata > Chondrichthyes > Pristiophoridae > Pristiophorus > Pristiophorus japonicus. The sequence continues at coordinate 28,773,058 of NC_091998.1, read as the reverse complement.
TTCCCTTAACAAATCCGTGCTGTCTGTCCCTAATTAATCCTTGCCTTTCCAAATATAGATTTATTCTGTCTTTCAGGATTTTTTCCAATAATTTTCCCACGACTGAGGTTAGGCTGACAGGCCTGTAATTACTCGGCCTATCCCTTTCTCCTTTCTTAAACAACAGTACTACATTAGCAGTCCTCCAATCCTCCGGCACCATGCCCAGATCCAAAGTGGACTGGAAAATGATGGTCAAAGCCTCTGCTATTTCCTCTTTTACTTCGTTCAACAGACTGGGATGCATTTCATCTGGACCTGGGGACTTATCTACTTTCAAAGCTGTTAAACCCCTTAATACTTCCTCTCTCACTATATTTATTTCATCCAGAATATCACACTCCTCCTCAATAGCAGTATCTGCATTGCCCCTTTTCTTTGTGAACCTGACCAACATCTCTCGCCTCCACACAAAGATTACCCTCATGGTCTCTAATCTGCCCTACCCTTTAGTTACTCTCTTACTTTTAATATATTTATAGAACATCTTAGGGTTTTCCTTAATTTTACTGGCCAAGAATTTCACGTGCTCTCTCTTAGCATTCCTAAAATCCTTTTTAATTTTGCCTCTTAACTTTCTATATTCCTCTAAAGATTCTATAGTATTTAGCCGTTGGTATATGACATAAGCGTCCCTTTTTTTCTTAATCCTCCCCTGTAAGTCCCTTGACATCCAGGGGGCTCTAGAATTATTTTTCCCAGCCTTTTTCTTTAAGGGCGCATGTTTGGCCTGAGCCTTCCGGATCTCCTCCTTGAATGCCTCCCACTGTTCCTGTTACGTTTAGAATAACTCCACAAGACTGTACATCTTAAGCTCAAACTGTTGTGACCTTGGTCTCTTTATTGTAACTCCAGAGTGAGGAGGCAGAATGATAGACTGCCTTTTATACCTGCTTGCCCAGGGTGTGCAGGTGACCCTTGGGTCTCCCACAGGTGCGCCCCCTGGTGGCAAGTCTTATACATACATTACATAATTTCCCCCCTCCCCCCCAAAGTCTTATGTACAAGTTATTTACAAGTTGAGGCGATCCAGGGCTCTGCGTTCCCGGGTTGTTCGCCTGAACTGAAGTCAGTCGGATCATTGCTGCACTGCGGTGTGGCTGGTCTGATCGGACTGTCGGGCATGGTGGGTTCATCCTCGTGGTTGACCACGAGGTCGATTGCTGCTTGGGTGTATGTGGGTGGATCAATGATGGTAATGTCCTCTTCAAACTGTTCTTGGTTGTCAGTGAACCGCAGTTTGGTCTGATCCAAGTGCTTTCTGCATGTTTGTCCGTTCAAAAGTTTGACAACAAACACTCTATTCCCCTCCTTGGCTAACACAGTGGCAGCAACCCATTTGGGACCATGACCATAATTAAGAACAAACACAGGGTCATTAACTTCAATGTCACGTGATACAACCGCACGATCGTGGTACATGTTATGCCGGTGACGCCGGGTTTCTACATGATCATTGAGATCTGGGTGGACTAAGGAGAGCCTGGTTTTGAGTGCTCTCTTCATTAGCAATTCTGCAGGGGGATCCCCGATAAGCGAGTGGGGTCACGTCCGGTAGCTGAGCAGAATCCAAGATAGACGGGTCTGTCACGCATTTCAAACTTTGCTTGATGGTTTGAACTGCCTGTTCCGCTTGGCTTTTGAATGTGGGCTTAAACGGCGCAGACCTGACATGCTTAATGCCATTGCGGGTCATGAACTTGTTGAATTCCGAGCTGGTGAAACACGGTCCATTGTCACTAACAAGGACGTCGGGAAAACCATGGGTGCCGAACATGGCCCGGAGGCTTTCAATGGTGGCAGTGGACGTACATGATGACATTATTATGCATTCAATCCATTTAGATTAAGCGTCCACTGTTACTAGGAATAGCTTTCCTAGAAAGGTGCCAGCAAAATCTTCGTGGACCCTTGACCACGGTTTGGAAGGCCATGACCATAGACTCAGTGGGGCCTCCCTTGGTGCATTGCTCAAATGTGAGCAAGTGCTACATTGGTGTACGCATGATTCCAACTCCGAGTCAATGCCGGGCCACCAAATGCGCAACCTGGCGATAGCCTTCATCATGACTATGCCTGGGTGGGTACTATGAAGGTCGCGTATAAACGTTTCCCTGCCTTTTTTGGCAATATTACACGATTCCCCCATAGGAGACAGTCCGAATGGATGGACATTTCGTCCTTGCATCGGTGGAATGGCTTAATTTCGTCTTGTATTTCCCCGGGAACCGCCGACTAGCTCCCATTGAGGATGTAGCTTTTTACTAGTGATAGCACCAGGTCCTGGCTAGTCCAGGTCCTGATCTGGCGAGCCATGACGGGTGACCCCTCGCTCTCAAAAGCATCCATTACATGAGCAAGTCTGCGGGTTGCACCATTTCCACCCCGGTGCTGCGCAATGGTAGCTGACTGAGGGCATCCGCACAGTTCTCAGTGCCTGGTCTGTGGCGGATTACAAAATCATACGCAGGTAATGTTAGTGCCCATCTTTGGATGCGGGACGAAGCACTGGTGTTAATGCCTTTGCTTTCTGAGAAAAACAAAATGAGCGGCTTGTAGTCGGTTTTGAGCTCAAACCGGAGCCCAAATAGGTATTGGTGCATTTTCTTAACCCCGTATACACATGCTAATGCTTCTTTTTCAACCATGCTGTAGGCTCTTTCAGCCTTAGATAAGCTTCTGGACGCATATGCAACCGGTTGCAGTTTGCCTGACACATTGGCTTACTGTAACACACAAGCAACTTCGTACGAAGATGCATCACAAGCTCGTACTAAACATTTACACGGGTCATACAATACAAGTAACTTGTTGGAACATAGCAGGTTTCTGACCTTGTTAAAGGCTGTCTCTTGAGCTTTACCCCAAACCCAGTCATCACCCCTGCGTAGCAATAAATGCAATAGTTCTAGCAAAGTGCTCAAACCTGGTAGAAAGTTACCAAAATAGTTGAGGAGTCCCAGGAACGAACGCAGTTCCGTCACATTCGGTGGTCTGGGTGCATCTTGATGGCCTCCATCTTGGAGTCCGTGGGTCTGATGCCATCCGCCGCAATCTTTCTCCCCAGAAATTCGACCTCTGGCACCAGGCAAACACACTTGGAGCGTTTCAGCCTGAGTCCCACTCTGTCCAGTCGCTTGAGAACCTCTTCCAGGTTGTGCAAGTGTTCGGTGGTGTTGCGGCCAGTGATCAAGATGTTGTCTTGGAACACCACGGTGCGCGGAACCAATTTCAGCAGATTCTCCATGTTCTTCTGGAAGATGGCCGCCACCAAACAAATCCCAAAGGGGCATTTGTGGTATATGAACAGTTCTCTGTGCGTGTTGATGCACGTCAATTTTTTTGAAGGTTCAGCCAGCTCTTGTGTCATGTAAGCAGAGGTTAGATCCAATTTGGTGAACGGCATCCCCCCTGCTAGTGTTGCAAACAGGTCATCTTCTTTGGGTAGTGGGTACTGGGCCTGTAACGAGACTCAGTTGATTGTTACCTTGTAGTCCCCGTAGATTCAGACCGTCCCATCGCTGTTCAACACCGGAACAATTGGACTGGCCCACTCGTTGAACTCAACTGGCGATATGATTCCCTCTCGTTGAAGTCTGTCCAGCTTGATCTCGACTTTCTCTCGCATCATGTATGGAACCGCTCGGGCCTTGTGATGAACGGGTTGCGCATCAGGGACTAGATGGATCTTCACTTTGGTGCCTGTGAAGTTACCGATACCTGGCTCGAATAACGGCGGGAATTTGTTTAGCCTTTGGGCGCACGAGGCATCATTCTCCGATGTCGTCCCAGTTCCATCAGATCTTTCCTAGCCAGCTTCTGCCGAACAGCGTTGGGCCATCGCCTGGTACAATCCATAGTGGTAAATCATGCACAGCTCCATCATACGATTCCTTCACTGCCACATTGCCAATGACTGGAATGAGCTCTTTGGTGTAAATGTGCAGCTTGGTGTGGGTCGGACTTATTTTTGGCATTTGTGCCTTGTTGTCCCACAGTTTCACAAAAGCCTTCTGGCTCATAATTGACTAACTCGCCCCCTTGTCCAATTCCATGGAAACTGGAATGCCGTTTAATTTGACTTTTAATATTATCGGAGGGCTTTTGGTGGTGAAGGTGTGTACCCCTTACACTTCCTCTTCAGCCTCTGGTTGAGTTGCCTCTCTTACTCGTTCAGCGTAATCCACACCGGATCAGTCATCTTCTGCCAACTCTGCCATGTGGTGATTCGCAGCACGTTTGCACATTTGCTGGAGGTTCCCCATTGTCCCACAGCCCTTGCACACGTAGTGCTTGAATCAACATTGATGGGCTCGATGATTACCCCTGTAGCGCCAACATGGTGCGAATGGATTCGCATTCACACCCCACGGCGGGCTCTGAGTCACCCTAGGCCTGGCCTCTACAGGCGTGTAGGCCCCGCCATATACAGTTCTGCCTGCTGAAGACATTATTTTATGCACAGTACTTGCCAGTGAGTTCCAATGCTGTAATGATATCTGTAATGCTGTAATGATAATATGCAGGTACAGCAGGCGGTTAAGAAAGCAAATGGCATGTTAGCCTTCATAGCGAGGGGATTTGAGTACAGGGGCAGGGAGGTGTTGCTACAGTTGTACAGGGCCTTGGTGAGGCCACACCTGGAGTATTGTGTACAGTTTTGGTCTCCTAACTTGAGGAAGGACATTCTTGCTATTGAGGGAGTGCAGCGAAGATTCACCAGACTGATTCCCGGGATGGCGGGACTGACCTATCAAGAAAGACTGGATCAACTGGGCTTGTATTCACTGGAGTTCAGAAGAATGAGAGGGGACCTCATAGAAACGTTTAAAATTCTGACGGGTTTAGACAGGTTAGATGCAGGAAGAATGTTCCCAATGTTGGGGAAGTCCAGAACCAGGGGTCACAGTCTGAGGATAAGGGGTAAGCCATTTAGGACCGAGATGAGGAGAAACTTCTTCACCCAGAGAGTGGTGAACCTGTGGAATTCTCTACCACAGAAAGTAGTTGAGGCCAATTCACTAAATATATTCAAAAGGGAGTTAGATGAAGTCCTTACTACTCGGGGGATCAAGGGTTATGGCGAGAAAGCAGGAAGGGGGTACTGAAGTTTCATGTTCAGCCATGAACTCATTGAATGGCGGTGCAGGCTAGAAGGGCTGAATGGCCTGCTCCTGCACCTATTTTCTATGTTTCTATGTTTCTATGTTTAGTGTTATCGTTCGTGGACATAAAAGCCTGGGCTATCGTGATGGCCTTGCTCAGATCTACGGATTCGGCAGACAGCAGTTTGCAAAGAATGACCTCGTGGCCGATTCCAAGCACGAAAAAGTCCCGCAACACTTCCTCCAAAAATCCAGCAAATACACACTATCCCGCAAGGCGTCTTAGGTCGACGACATAGCTCGCCACGTCCTGGCCATCAGAACGGTGGTGCGTATAAAAGCGATACCTGGCCATCAAGATGCTCTCCTTCGGCTTGTCGAACCAGCGTGCACAACTCTTCATATGTCTTGTCCATTGGTTTCGTCGGTGCTAGCAGGTTTTTGATGAGGCCATATATCGTGGACCCGCAAACGGTGAGGAGAATCGCCCTGCGCTTGACCGCGGTTTCTTCCTTTTCCAGCTCATTGGCCACGAAGTACTGGTCAAGACGCTCAATGAAGGCTTCCCAATCATCACCCTCAACAAATCTCTCAAGAATACTAATGGCAGCCATAACTGCATGAAAGTTCGTGATGCGTTACTCGTCAACAATTGTTATGTTTGGAATAACTCCACAAGACTGTACATCTTCAGCTCAAATTGTTGTGACCTTGGTCTCTTTATTGTAACTCCAGAGTGAGGAGGCAGCGTGGTCGACTGTCTTTTATACCTGCTTGCCCAAGGTGTGCAGGTGACCCTTGGGTCTCCCACAGGTGCGCCCCCTGATGGCAAGTCTTAAACATTGGTAATGTTTTTATACATAATAGTTTCGACACTGGTTTACCCACAAGTAGCTGTTTCCAGTCCACTATGGCTAAATCACTCCTTAACTTAGCAAAATTAGCTCTTCCCCAATTCGGAACTTTTATTCCAGGCCTATCCTTGTCCTTGTCCATAACCAACTTGAATCTGACTGAATTATGGTCACTGGCACCCAATTGCTCTCCCACTAATGCCCCTTCAACCTGCCCAGCTTCATTCCCCAAAACTAAATCCAAGACCGCCCCTCTCTTGTGTTGGGCTTGCTACATACTGACTAAAAAAGTTCTCTTGAATGCATTACAAGAATTCCGCACCCTCTATACCATTCACACTAAATTTGGCCCAATCAATATTTGGATAGTTAAAATCCCCTACTATTACTACCCTATGGTTTTTGAACTTCACAGCAATTTTCCTACATATTTGCTCCTCTATCTTCCTCCCATTGTTTGGGGGTCTATAATACTCGCCCAGCAGTGTGATTGCCCCTTATTTATTTTTCAATTCGACCCAGATGACCTCATTTGATGATCCTCTAACATATCATCCCTCCTCACCGCTGTAATAGTTTCTTTAATCAGTACCGCGATCGCTCCCCCACCCTTTTTACCCCCCTTTCTATCTTGTCTAAAAATCCTGTAGCCAGGAGTATTGATCTGCAAAACCTGCCCCTGTTTCGGCCATGTTTCTGTAATGGCTATAATGTCATACTCCCAAGTGTTTACTTGTGCTCTTAGCTCATCCGCTATACTCCTTGCATTAAAGTATATACCATTCAGCACAGGAAGACCTCCTTGCTTACTACTTACTAAGCCTTATTTCCTCTGTCTTACTAGATTCGCTTTCTAGATTCTTGCTATCCAATTTCTGTTTTACTTCCTTCCCTCTTGAATTTGTTCTCAGGTTCCCATCCCCCTGCCAAGCTAGTTTAAACTCTCCCCCACAGCACTAGCAAAACTCCCCGCAAGGATATTGGTCCCGGCGCTGTTGAGGTGCAACCCGTCCGGTTTGTACAGGTCCCATTTCCCCCAGAAGCGGTCCCAGTGCCTCAAGAATTTAAAGCCCTCCCTCCTACACCAACTTTCCAGCCACGTGTTCATCCTCTCTATCCTTCTATTCTTATACTCATTAGCATGTGGCACCCGGAGATTACTACCTTTGAGGTCCTACCCTTTAATTTTCTTCCTAGCTCCCTGAATTCTTCTTGCAGGACCTCATCCCTCATTTTACCTATGCCATTGGTCCCAATATGGACCATGACCTGTAGCTGTTTACCCTCCCAGAATGCCCTGCGTCCGCTCTGTGATATCCTTGAACCTGGCACAAGGGAGGCACCAAACCATTCTGGAGTCATGTCTACGGCCGCAGAAACGCCCCTCTGTTCCCCTAATTATAGAATCCTCTATCACTAGGATTCTTTTGTTCTTCATTCCCTGCCCCCCGTGCAACTGAGCCATCCGTGGTACCTTGGAATTGGCTCTGGCTGTATTCCCCAGAGGCACCATCGTCCTTACCGATACTCAGAAGTGCATATGAGGTCATGTCTGCCTTCTCAAGTGGGCTTAAAAGATCCACGACACTATTCAAAGAAGAGCAGGGCAGTTCTGGGCCAATATTTATCTGTCAACCAACATCACTAAAACCGATGATCTTGGTCATTCTCTCATTGCTGTGTGTGGGAGCTTGCTGTGCGCAAATTGGCTGCTGCATTTCCTACATTACAATAGTAACTACACTCCAAAAGTTCTTCATTGGCTGTGAAGCACTTTGGGAGGTCCTGAGTTCGAGATGATAGCTTTTACACCACTTTTTCAGCTGTCAACTATTCACAACAATGGAGAGGCACTGGCATGATTTCCGAGCGCCGGGATCGTTCTAAATAACTTGGAAAAATCATTAGGACCTGGTAAAATGCTGCTTAAATAGCTTTAAGCAGCTTCTTAAATATCTCAATTATCTGACCCATCGCTTAGTGCCCGGTCTGCAAACCGCAGACAGAGCAGACATTTGGGATATTCACAAGAAGGCGGATTCAGAGCGCACTTCCGATCCGCTGTCAATCACGGCCATTTTGACAGCAGACCCGCCTCCAAACTCGCACTTGCAGGTCCGGTAAGATTCCGACCATGGCTTCCATCCTTGTTCTTGATTAGTTTGGGATGGAAACTATCAGGACCAATGGTGATGCAGGAGAGGCCTATGACAGAACAACAGCTGTTATGTCTTGAATAAAGAGTCAGGCCAGATACTGCAAGCTCAAAGTAAGGTGTGACCGTAGTCCTTTAGTACAGGTCTCAGAATGCCTCTCCAGCCTGTGAGGCCTCCTTATGTACAGGTGCTCCCAAGGGATTGTGGGATCCCTTGGGACTCCAGGGGTGGTTAAACATGATATTTACAGGTTTACATATATAACAACAACAACTTGTGTTTATATAGCGCTTTTAACGTAGTAAAACGTCCCAAGGTGCTCCACAGGAGCGTAAACAGACAAAATAAAACACCGAGCCGCGTAAGAAGATAGTAGGACAGATGGGCAAAAGCGCGGTCAAAGAGGTGAGATTTTAAGGACCCTCTTAATGAAGGAGAGGTGGAGAGGCAGAGAGGTTTAGGGAGGGAAGTCCACAGTTTAGGGCCCAGGCAGCTGAAGGCACGGCCACCAATGGTGGAGCGATGAAAATCAGGGACGCAAGAGGCCAGAATTGGAGGAGTGCAGAGATCTCGGAGGGTTGCAGGGCTGGAGCGATTGGGAAATAAACCAAAACAAAGTCCTGGCAAAGAAGCGCCACTCGAAATGTCTGTTCCCTTCGCATATCCTGACTGACCGTTGTTTTTTCCCAGTGTTGACTTTTTAATCTCCATATTACGAATTAAAGCAGCTTGTCCAGCGAGATAGAAATTAGCCATTTCAGTTTGCAAGAAAGTAATCACGATTACATCAGGGGAGCTTTTTAGGGGGAGGGCATTGTAAGTCACTGAGTATTTCACTGCAATTTGTTTACCTGACCTCTTGGAAGTTCTCACTGAGCTCTCAAATTTCTGTTCCTTTTACCAGTTCTTAAGTCCTGCATTAAGAATCAACTGCATGTAGTCTGATGACGCAGACTGATAAATGATCCATCAATGAAGCAAAACCAAACTCGAGCAAAGAAAGAATAGCAAACACAGGGTTTGATGGCTGAATGTGTAAAGAGCCTCACAGAGCAAATCAGCTGTGCGTCGAGCGGAAGGCTTGGCATCACAGTTGGTATTTTCTGTGTGCGTGTGTGCGTGTGTGCGCGTGTATGTGTGCGTGTGTGCACGTGTGTGCGCTTGCACACGTGTGTGTGTGTGCGCGAGTGTGCATGTGTGTGCACTTGCATGCATGTGTATGTGCACGTATGTGTGCTTGCATATGTGTGTGTGCATGTGTGCACGTGTGTGCATGAGCATGTATGTTTGTGTGCACGTGTGCACGCATGACTGTCCATGAGCATACGTGTGCGTGTGTGTGTGTGTGCGTGTTTATGTGCATGTGCGCTTATGTGCACGTGTGTGAACAAGTGTGTGCTGGTGTGCGTGTGCGTGTGTGTGTGCAGCGCATGTGCACTTGTGTGATAAACTGTTTGGTGATGTTGGTTGAGAGATAACTCCTTTGCTCTTCCTCAAATAATGCCATGGGATCTTTTGTTTCCATCTGATCTGGCAGACCGAGTCTTGGCTTCATTTCTCATCTGAAAGACAAAAAATTCTGTTGAGAATTTTGCAATTAAATGATGTGGATTTTGCCAACTGAGTCTCAGGTTTTAAATCACTCGGTTCAGCTGCTTTCATTTAATCACCCATAAAAAATATTTACGCAGCCCCAGGCCACATAAAAGTCTGTTTCTTTGTGTTGGCATCTGTTGTACCTTGCATTCTGCTTTATAATGGCCCTGAAATCTCGGCTCCTTCTTCCCGCGGGCATTCGTCTCAACTTGCTGCTGCACCCACCAGTGATCCCGGCCCTGAGGCCTCCTCTCCCTGCGCATCGGAGCGCGTGCACGTCTGGACGGACATGGAACTGGACAGGAGTCATGTGGCACTGGGCAGCCAATCCAGGTACAGTATTTTCTCATTCATAATAATGGGAACTCCCATAAGCAGGAATTCTCATTATTATCCATCCACACCAAAACACCAATAAAAAATAGGAAAAAAAATCACATATTTCACATTCATTTAAATTAAAGTTAATAAATGTCTTAGAAAAAATATATATCTTTCCGATTTTTTTAAAAGTTTTTTAATTACGGTTTAAAATAAACTTATCTTAGTGGGCAGGGTTGTTAACATTAAAATGTGTTTTTAAAATTTTTTTGTAGTATCTTTTTGTATGTTTTAAAACTCTACTGTTGGTAAAAATAGGTTATGTGCCTGCTTTTATCAGGCGTAAGAGTTTTCAGGACATTCGCTGGGCAAGAGATGGGTAAATACCGTAATCTTGCTCTGGGAAAGTCCTGGCTGCCGAGATGCGTGCGATCTGCCAAGCTAAAACTTGACAGATCGGAAATGCTGGCTTTTGGCACATGCGCATCGCGCGCCGAAAACCGGCTTTTGCGTTGCCTTTCCGGGTCCGTACACACTCCGTACCGACCCGGGGAGGCCGGGATTTCAGGGCCATTATAGTGCGTATGAACACACATTCCACTGTGGGGTTATTTGGTTGCTCATGAATGTACATTCCACTCTCCACTTGCCTAGATGGGAGCAGTTGCAACAACACTCAAGAAGCTCGGCACCATCCAGGACAAAACAGTCTGTCTTTCCATTTAAACATTCACTCCCTCCCACCAGCGCACTGTGGTTGCAGTGTGTACTATCTACTAGATGCACTGCAGCAACTCGCCAAGGCTTCTTCGACAGCATCTCACAAATCCAGGACCACCTAGAAGCACAAGGGCAGCGGGTATCTCCAAATTCCCCTCCAAGTCACACACCATCCTGACTTGGACATATATCGCTGTTCCTTCATCGTTGCTGAGTCAAATAATGGAACTCCCTCCCTGTCAGCACTTTGGGAGCACCTTCACCACACGGACTGCAGTGGTTTAAGAAGGCGGCTCACCACCACCTTCTCAAGGGCAGCTAGAGATGGGCAATAAATGCCGGCCTTGCCAGTCACACCCATATGCCAAGAATGAATACTATCTATAATAATAATAGTCAGTTTTTGATTGCTTTTTGTCTGTCCTGGGGCGGGGCCGGGGACTGGGAACAAGTGGTCCGGACTGAGTGACAGTTGCACTGACCAATGGGCGGTCAGGGCCCGCCCAGCCTCGCAGCAAATCAGGGCGGGTAGTGATGGCGCAAACGTTTGATTGACAATTGGTCTGCTCCAATGAGGAGGTGGCAGTGGCTGCGACGGGGCCAATGGGCACAGGCACGGGGGTCAGGGCCTCCCCGGGCGTTGCTGCAGTGCCAAGAGGAGCGCGTGGAGGGAACAGTAGGTGAGAGAGACAACACGAAAGGGAGAGGGAGGGGGAGGGAGGTAGGGAGGGGGAGAGATGGAGGGAGAGGGAGTTAGGGAGGGGGAGAGATGGAGGGAGGGGGAGAGAGGGAAGGGGAGGGAGAGAGGGAGGAATGGGGATGGCAGAAGGGAGACAGGGAGGGAGGGAGAGAGACATAAGAACATAAGAACATAAGAATTTGGAACAGGAGTAGGCCATCTAGCCCCTCGAGCCTGCTCCACCATTCAATAAGATCATGGCTGATCTGGCCGTGGACTCAGCTCCACCTACCCGCCCGCTCCCCGTAACCCTTAATTCCCTTATTGGTTAAAAATCTATCTATCTGTGACTTGAATACATTCAATGAGCTAGCCTCAACTGCTTCCTTGGGCAGAGAATTCCACAGATTCACAACCCTCTGGGAGAAGAAATTCCTTCTCAACTCGGTTTTAAATTGGCTCCCCCATATTTTGAGGCTGTGCCCCCTAGTTCGAGTCTCCCCGACCAGTGGAAACAACCTCTCCGCCTCAATCTTGTCTATCCCTTTGATTATTTTAAATGTTTCTATAAGATTACCCCTCATCCTTCGGAACTCCAACGAGTAAAGACCCAGTCTACTCAATCTATCATCATAAGGTAACCCCCTCATCTCCGGAATCAGCCTCGTGAATCGTCTCTGTACCCCCTCCAAAGCCAGTATATCCTTCCTTAAGTAAGGTGACCAAAACTGCACGCAGTACTCCAGGTGCGGCCTCACCAATACCCTATACAGTTGCAGAAGGACCTCCCTGCTTTTGTATTCCATCCCTCTCGCAATGAAGGCCAACATTCCATTCACCTTCCTGATTACCAGCTGCACCTGCAAACTAACTTTTTGGGATTCATGCACAAGGACCCCCAGGTCCCTCTGCACCGCAGCATGTTGTAATTTCTCCCCATTCAAATAATATTCCCTTTTACTGTTTTTTTTCCCAAGGTGGATGACCTCACACTTTCCGACATGGTATTTAATCTGCCAAACCTTCGTCCATTTGCTTAACCTATCTAAATCTCTTTGCAGCCTCTCTGTATCCTCTACACAACCTGCTTTCCCACTAATCTTTGTGTCATCTGCAAATTTTGTTACACTACACTCTGTCCCCTCTTCCAGGTCATCTATGTACATTGTAAACAGTTGTGGTCCCAGCACCGATCCCTGTGGCACACCACTAACCACCGATTTCCAACCCGAAAAGGACCCATTTATCCCGACTCTCTGCTTTCTGTTCGCCAGCCAATTCTCTATCCCTGCTAATACATTTCCTCTGACTCCACGTACCTCTAGCTTCTGCAGTAACCTTTTGTGTGGCATCTTATCGAATGCCTTTTGGAAATCTAAATACACCACATCCATCGGTACACCTCTATCCACCATGCTCAGAGGGGGGAGAGGGAAAGGAGGGAGAGAGAGAGGTATGGAAATGGGGGGAAGGGAGGGGAGGAAAGGGAGGGAAGAGAGGGAGGAATGGGGATGGGAGAGGGAGGAAGGGGAGAGATGGTGGGGGGAGGGGAGGGGTGGGAGGGAGAGAGAGGGAGGGAGGGAGAGGGAGGGGAGAGAGGGAGGGAGGTGGAGGGACGGAGGGGTGAGGGAATGCGAGTGAGAGAGGGAGGGAAGGGGATGGGGGAGGGAGAGAGGGAGGGAGGGGGAGAGAGGGAAGGAGGGGGAGAGAGAGAGAGGGAGGGGGAGTGAGGGAGGGATGGAGAGAGAGGGAGGGAGGGAGAGGGGGACGGGAGAGGGAGAAAGTGAGGGAGGGAAGAAGGGGGTGGGAGGGGAAGAGATGGAGGGAGGGATGGGGATGGGGGAAAGAGAGAGGGAGGAAGGGGGAGAGATGGTGGGGGGAAGGGGAGGGGAGGGAGGGAGAGGGAGAGGAGAAAGGGAGGGGGAAAGAGGGAGGGAGGGGGGACTGAGGGAGAGATGGAGAAAGAGAGGGAGCGAGAGGGAGAGGGGGGTGGGGAGAGGGAGGAAGGGGGAAGGAGGGGGAGGGACAGGGAGGGGGGAGAGGGAGGGAGGGGAGGGAGAGAGGGAGGGGAGAGAGGGAGGGAGGGGGAGAGAGAGGGAGGGAGGGGGATGGGGAGAGGAAGGGAGGGATGGAGGGGAGAGAGGGTGGGAGGGAGGGGGAAGGGAGGGAGGGAGGGGAGAGAGGGAAGGAGGTGGGAGTGATGGAGGGATGGGGAGAGAGAGGGGGGAGAGAGGGAGGGAGGGGGATGGGGAGAGGGAGGGAGAGAGGAGGGAGGGAGAGAGATGAAGGGAGGGGGAAGGGAGGGCGAGAGACGAAGGGAGGGGGAGAGAGGGTGGAAGGGGAGGGGGAGGGGAGGGAGAGAGGACATCAGCATTGATTCTATAGATGAAGAAGACGATACCAGTATAAACAAGTACTGTTGCAATAAAGATACTAATTTGGTCACAAATGTTTTGCGGTCCTCTGCTAGTGTATATATATATTTATTAAAAATTCCACCCGTGTAGCATCAGGCTACATAAGGTTTGTACCAGTCATCTTCTACTTCACGTATGCTATGTATAGTCAGCTGAAATACTCAATAAATGTACCGTAGGCTTATATAGCACTGGGGCTCATAGTTGTCTCCAACTTGAATTAAACAGATTGAACTGAAAACCAGACCTAGTCTGTCCTTGTTTTAAAGGACATGTATGTCTAAACTTCTCCTGTTGAGGGACTTAACGGGTCTGTCAATGTGTGAAACTGTAATTCCATCATCCTGCCAATGGAGGTACTGCAGCACCCCAACGTGTGGAATTATCAAGGGGGAAATTTCAGTCGGAGGCTTCCTTCGGATGAACACCTCCGACCTGAAAAAAATTTATGAAAATACCGGGTGGTCCCGGAGGAACGTATGATTGCGGTCGGAGGCCTAGTTTCGCAGTCCAGCGTACAGGAACATGTCTCCCAGGTACATATGCATATCCTGAGTACACGTGGGCCTCGACCACCAATGAACATCTCGCATTCTCATTGATAAAAAATTGGAACTCTGTTTGTACAGACTCCCATTACTATTTATGTAAATACCCCCAAAAACAAGAAACACAGCACAATAAATTTTTAAAAAATACCTCGCATATTAAAATTAACTGTAATTAAATGTTTTAGGAAAAAAAATATTTTTTTGACATTTTTGTTAATGCGCTTTAATAGAGTTAAAAATAAACTTACCTTAATGGACAGGGTTTTTAATATGACAATTAGTGATTACATTTAATTTTTCTATGTTTTAAAACTCTTACGGTGGTAAAAGTCGGCTATACGGCTGCTTTTACCAGGCGCAAGAGTTTGAAGAACATTCGCTGGGCATGAGTTGGGCAAATAGCCCGATCTCTGCCCCATAGATGTGCATCCTGCGGGGTGCGTCTATCTTTTGACAGATTACATTGCACGCCAAGAACCGGTTTTTGCGGGGCCCCTTCAGATGCATGCGCACATCACACCCACCCGGAGATGCTGCAATTTTCAGTCCACAGTGTGACAGGTTTACATAGGAATTCGCCATTATAAACGTGGATGTAAAATTTATAATGTACAAATTGATAGGAAGCACTATTAATATTGATGTAAAAAACCAGCTGTTTTATTTTTTGATCAACATGCATATCTTAGGAAGGTGGGTAGGGTTTATTGATGGCATCGGGTGTTTGGGGGTGACGTGCACAGTGCCGATGTTCGATTTGTTGAAGCACTGACATTCCGTGACATTGTTGCTCCACTGACTCAACTGTGGATTAGGGCTATCGATCTCTGTTCGGCAGCTTCAATCAACACCAGTGGAATCCTACTGAGCTAAAAGCTTTCTGCACAAAAGTATCACTGACCTACATTTGGCCACAGCGAGCTGGCACTGGTGGGCTGTTTGCACGCCAGCTGCTAAATGGAGCTTAAACCAAAATTGGAAAACTTTTTTTTAGGACTCTAGACTTCTTTTGATATCAAAATAAAAAAAGATCACAGTTTTTAAAAAAAAGAATTGGATAAAAAAGAAAGTGTAAACTTAATGACTAAGTATTCTCAAAGTCGTCCGGACAGATCGATCTTAATGGGTTCAAGTTTCCCCAAAGTTTCTGCGCCAGCGTAATTCACTCAGGTAGGATTTTTTTAGGCTACGGTTTTTTACCTCATTGGGGCCGTAACCTGCCACCCGCACCAATTCTGGCCAGTTAAGCAAGTTTGGCCAGCTCCAATTTATTTTTAAGACGGCGTATGTGACCACTCTGAAAAACCTTCTGGGCAGTTAACAAAATCAGCACAAGTACGAGAATCAGTGCTGAAGATGCAGTTCCATGGCAAGGACAGCAGCGGCAGAGAGGGAGCGAGGGGGGGCAGGGGGCTTTCTGTCAGGGCTAGGAGCGGCACTGGGCACCGGTAAGGGGGGTGGGGGGGGGGAGATGGGGGGAGGGCCTTTCCAATTCATACAATTTACAGGATAGACTTTTGGCACAAAGACTCTTTAATATTTTAATGTTGGTAAGCGGGTGCCTTAAATAGCTGTAATGTGCATGGGTGCTGGTGCAGGTTGCTGTGAGCTGACCAGAATGTGTTGTATGTTTCACTTTCCATCCTCAGCCCGCAGTGTGTCCCTCGTTACCCTGGCAACCTGATCATTTTGGCTCGCATCTTAGGCTCCACCATCTTAGGCGCTTAAGGACAATGTGCGGCAGGCCACAATCACAAGTTCAAACGGGGAAACTTTCAACTTTTTTTTTGGCATAGTCGGACACAAAAAAAACGGGCGTAACTCTTCAAATATGCCAAAAACCGGTATTGGAGAAAATTGAGCCCATAAACTATTATGATTGGTTGTTCATTGCCTAATCAAAATTAATTCAATTATTATTCACATCCTCATAGACCAATATAAACTTGCTCAAGCACAGGCTCTTATTCCTGTGCCCAAACTTTACCCACGTCAACGGAAAATGCTTGACCAAATTCAATCTTTTCTGAAGAAATGTCTCCACCATTTCAGTTCATCCATTAGAACAACATGTAAACGTTTCCAGCTGGGGCTTTGAATTTATGTCCCATCTGCAGGGCAGATTTTACTGCGGGTTAGTATGATTTTTAGTTGGAGATCCAATGAGTAACATTTGAGGGTTTTCATTACACATTGAATGAGATGATGGAGACCACACCAAAGGGACGATTGTCTGAATATGTGCTGTAGGCTTGAGTAAGGTTGCCAACCCTGGTCGGACGTGCAACAAAACCCGGACGAGATTCGAGCTTGGGCTGATAAGTGGCAAGTAACATTCGCGCCACACAAGTGCCAGGCAATGACCATCTCCAACAAGCGAGAGTCTAACCATCGCCCCTAGATATTCAATGCCTTTACCATCGCCGAATCCCCCAACATTAACATCCTGGGGGTCACCGTTGACGAGAAACTTAACTGGACAGCCACATAAATACCGTGGCAACAAGACCAGGTCAGAGGCTGGGTATTCTGCAGTGAGTGTCTCACCTCCTGACTCCCCAAAGCCTTTCCACAATCTACAAGGCACAAGTCAGGAATGTGATGGAATATTCTCCACTTACTCCAACATTCAAGAAGTTCGACACCATCCAGGACAAAGAATCCCTTTTGATTGGCAGCCCATCCACCACCTTAAACATTCACTCCCTCCACCACTGGCGCCCCCTGGCTGCAGTGTGTACCATCTACAAGATGCACTGCAGTAACTCACCAAAGCTTCTTTGGCAGCACCTCCCAAACCCGCCAAGAAGGACAAGGGTAGCAGGTGCATGGGAACACCACCACCTCCACGTTCCCCTCCAAGTCACACACCATCCTGACTTGGAAATGTATCGCAGTTCCTTCATCGTCGCTGGGTCAAAATCCTGGAACTCCCTCCCTAACAGAATCTATTGGTTTCTGAAGGGTTCTGAAATGACTTATTGATGTTCGAGTTTGTGACCAACGTATTGTTGCACACAGCAATCTGAGATATTTGTTCAATGTATTTCTGAGATGGTGTCCGAAGATACTGAGCAGGGATTAGTTTTTTCTCTCTTTCTCTGTTTAGCATTCAATATAAAATTGGTTTTGACCACTTTCTAATTGGCTCCTTGCCGATACACCGCAAACTGTTTGTGATTCGCCGCTCTGCGAGGCGTACAGAATAAAATGCCATATTGCACAGATAGGGATACTTTCCTGAGCTTTTGGTTAAGAGGCATTGTTTAGTCAGATAAACCTCTGCATACAACAGAACACAATCTCTCATTTCAGAAGCCATCTCGCCTATTATGGACTCCAGCTCACCTATTTGTTGTTTCATATTTAGAATTTATGAATAAGCGCTCCCCGAAGGTAATCCTGCAAAACTCCAGAATATTTATCCCACATCTTCACTGTTGAGCCCTGGCTGAACCTATCTCCGCAGACGACATTCCCCAAGCACCAACAGAGCACGAACCCTTGTGTCCGGTAAAGCATTTGATGACCTGAGACTTTACCCATCTCAACAGCCTCCATTCCCATTCTCAGATACTTATTCAGTTCCTTTCTGAAGGCACGCAGTCCAGAATGAGCCCCAAATCGATGCCATTATTTCCGGATACTATGGTGCCCATTGAATTTATGCACAGGTCCAGTCCGGCCAGCTTGATGACTGGCAATGCGTCCGTGAGCCAAAGACAATCAGGATGGTTGATGGAAAGTGGCACAGTGGGTGGTGTTCGAAAGATGGATGCCAGCCTTGGCTTCGTGGTAACACTGTCACCACTGAGGCAGAAGGTTGTGACCTGCCGGGCTGAGCAATTGCAGCCAGGACCCTGCGAGAAAACCGCAGCAGGAGTGAAGGGTGTTTGTTTTTCACTCTACTCTGATTCCTAGACCTCGGAACTTATAGTGGGAAAGGACAACAAATGGCACAAAATTTAGCCTTAACCCAGTGTCCGTTTTATTACGCAACAAAAAGCGACTAAAACTACAGCACTAGACTTCTGAGAGAAATTGACTTAAGACATACAATCAACATCCCTAGCTGTAGCTATTGTAGGTTCATGGTCGTTGATTCCATGACCGGTTGGTCCTTCTTCTGTCCATTCTCTACAGTGCTGTTCCCGTTCCTGTCCTTCTGTCTCTCTGTCTTTTTGTGTTTCTGTGGTCGTATATTTATATCCATGGTATCTTGCTGGGCCGGGTCCGATTAATGCGTCTGGATTGATGCGGTGATTTGTTTAACTGGCTGTGGTGAGGTGTTTGAAGGGCTACTAATTTGCACACGGAGTCGACAGTGCAAAGTGCAAAATGTGAGGTTATCCACTTTGGTGGTAAAAACAGAGGGACAGACTATTATCTGAATGGTGACAGATTAGGAAAAGGGGAGGTGCAACGAGACCTGGGTGTCATGGTACATCAGTCATTGAAGGTTGGCATGCAGGTACAGCAGGCGGTTAAGAAAGCAAATGGCATGTTGGCCTTCATAGCGAGGGGATTAGAGTACAGGGGCAGGGAGGTGTTCCTACAGTTGTACAGGGCCTTGGTGAGGCCACACCTGGAGTATTGTGTACAGTTTTGGTCTCCTAACTTGAGGAAGGACATTCTTGCTATTGAGGGAGTGCAGCAAAGGTTCACCAGACTGATTCCCAGGATGGCGGGATTGACATATCAAGAAAGACTGGATCAACTGGGCTTGTATTCACTGGAAGAATGAGAGGGGATCTCATAGAAACGTTTAAAAGTCTGACGGGTTTAGACAGGTTAGATGCAGGAAGAATGTTCCCAATGTTGGGGAAGTCCAGAACCAGGGGTCACAGCCTAAGGATAAGGGGTAAGCCATTTAGGACCGAGATGAGGAGAAACTTCTTCACCCAGAGAGTGGTGAACCTGTGGAATTCTCTACCACAGAAAGTTGTTGAGGACAATTCACTAAATATATTCAAAAAGGAGTTAGATGTAGTCCTTGCTACTAGGGGGATCAAGGGGTATGGCGAGAAAGCAGGAATGGGGTACTGAAGTTGCATGTTCAGCCATGAACTCATTGAATGGCGGTGCAGGCTCGAAGGGCCGAATGGCCTACTCCTGCACCTATTTTATATGTTTCTATGTTTCTAAAAGATAGTTCCTTATCCTTAATGCCCTGTTATCCAAAAATGTGCATTTGTCGTCCTGGTTTCTTGCAGACTTGTAGCCTCTGGGGTGAACTGTTTTACCCCCTGCGGCCAATCAACTCCGGGGCTCCTCTGATAGATACTATCAATATCTTTGTCTGTATGCATAACCAAGTTTAGTCCTTGACCACAGAGATTGTTCTTAATGGGCAATGAGCCACCACTTGCCCCAGGCTGGGGCCTTTTCCTCTCCCATGTAGTCCAAAGGTTTTTCCATTAAAACAGTTTGTTCGTGGCCTTTTCCTGTGCCTTGTTCCAAAAAAATAGGTGTACCCTTACAGGAGTAGCAACAAGAAGGTTAAATAAAGCATTATTTTCCGTCGCCCGCCTCGCCTTTAATTCTTGCCGGGTAGCAGCCGGCCGCCCGATCCTCACCTCCCGCAGCTGTCAGTGTTTTCGCCCGGCACTGCTGCAGGGGGCAGAGGTCAATTTCAGGGCCGGAGCGATGCGCGCGGCAATAACGTCACAATCTCCGGGTGCAGGCGATCGGGGAGGACACAAAGCTGTAGCGCCCAATATGGCGGGAATCGTTACCAGCGCTGCGCCCGGGCAGCAACTCATTTATGTCCCGGAGGCGCAAATGCACTCAATTTCTCCCCCTGGGATCTAGAGTTTACTGCATGTCATGTACATGGACTGTAGATGTACATGGACACAGTCACTCACAATAATTGCCCCCCATGATTCACTGTCCTGTGTGGTATTGAGTCGTGCAGACCAGGAAGACCACTGCTTTGGTCCTTAGGCTGTGCTGAGTTTGCTAGTCCCAGCCAGGAAGGCATCTGGGGTGCTGCAATTAGGAAGCCACGTCACCCAGGATTCCCGTACTGTCCATTGCCCCCTGCTGGGCAGTCAGTGCACAGCACATGAGCACACGATTGTGCCATGCTGCGAAGCCATCCATGATTAAATAGCTCTGGTCTTGCAAATAAAAAACGGTCAGTTAATCAAGGAGCCGGAGGGAGCAATCGCCTGTGGAATTTTTGTGCCTTCAGGAGAAACAATAAACAAATTAGAGAATCATTAAAAACAAATATTGCGGTGGAAATTGGACCTCATTACATTTGATTTTGAATGGGGGCAAAAAGGACCAATTTGTAGGGCTAGAACCCAATATAGTGTGGGATAATCTTTCAGACATCCCTGGCGCCCAAGGCCAACTAAAAAAGTATTATGCCCCTTGCACGTGCTAATGTGCGGCTGTAACATATGTACCCTGACTATGGTCACAGGTTGGTAGAGCTGTTGAGTTGGGAGTGGCTTAGCCAGTCACGTGATGTTGACAAGACTCAATAAAACCCCAGCCAGTTGGGTTTGGGGGATCCACGATGGGGCAGGTGGTTGTGAGCCTGGTGGATGAACTGGTAATGTGTAGTGTGACTGTTAAACCTTTTGCTGATAAACCAACTAGTTCTTAATAGCAATGTGCTGCTATGAATTCTTAAGCAAAGAACCCATGAAGCAAATACATTACATGCGGCCTAACGACTGTTTCAGAATTCATTCCTGAAGTTGGGCTGGACTGAGTGGAGCTGGCACAGAGCCAGGCTGGGCCTGCTTCACGCAGGTTTTCCTGCCTCGGTTGTGGCCTAGCAAGTGTCCGCCAACAAAAGTAAAAACATAGAAACATAGAAAATAGGTGCAAGAGTAGGCCATTCGGCCCTTCGAGCCTGCACCACCATTCAATATGATCATTGCTGATCATGCACCTCAGTACCCCATTCCTGCTTTCTCTCCATACCCCTTGATCCCTTTAGCCGTAAGGGCCACATCTAACTCCCTTTTGAATATATCTAACAAACAGGCCTCAACAACTTTCTGTGGTAGAGAATTCCACAGGTTCACAATTCTCTGAGTGAAGAAGTTTCTCCTCATCTCGGTCGTAAATGGCTTATCCCTTACCCTTAGACTGTGAGCCCTGATTCTGGACTTCCCCAACTTCGGGAACATTCTTCCCGCATCTAACCTGTCCAGTCCCGTCAGAATCTTATATGTTTCTATGCGATCCCCTCTCATTCTTCTAAATTCCAGTGAATATAAGCCTAGTCGATCCAGTCTTTCTTCATATGTCAGTCCTGCCATCCCGGGAATCAGTCTGGTGAACCTTCGCTGCACTCCCTCAATAGCAAGAATGTCCTTCCTCAGATTAGGAGACCAAAACTGAACACAATATTCAAGGTGTGGCCTCACCAAGGCCTTGTACAACTGCAGTAAGACCTCCCTGCTCCTATACACAAATCCTCTCGCTATGAAGGCCAACAAGCCATTTGCCTTCTTCACCGCCTACTGTACCTGCATGACAACTTTCAATGACTGATGTATCATGACACCTAGGTCTCGTTGCACCTCCCCTTTTCCGAATCTGTCACCATTCAGATAATATTCTGCCTTCCTGTTTTTGCCACCAAAGTGGATAACCTCATATTTATCTACATTATACTGCATCTGCCATGCATTTGCCCACTCACCTAATCAGTCCAAGTCACTCTGCAGCCTCTTAGTATCCTCCTCACAACTCACACTGCCACCCAGCTTAGTGTCATCTGAAAACTTGGAGATATTACATTCAATTCCTTCGTCTAAATCATTAATGTACATTGTAAATAGCTGGGGTCCTAGCACTAAACCTTGCGGTACCCCACTGCACCCCACAGTCACTGCCTGCCATTCGGAAAAGAACCCATTTATTCCTACTCTTTGCTTCCTGTCTGCCAACCAGTTCTCTATCCACATCAATACATTAACCCCAATACCATTTTGCTCACTAATCTCTTGTGTGGGATCTTGTCAAAAGCCTTTTGAAAGTCCAAATACACCACATCCACTGGTTCTCTCTTGTCCCTCTACTAGTTACATCCTCAAAAAATTCCAGAAGATTTGTCAAGCATGATTTCCTTTTCATAAATCCATGCT
The DNA here is from genome assembly GCF_044704955.1 of Pristiophorus japonicus. Taxonomy (NCBI): domain Eukaryota; kingdom Metazoa; phylum Chordata; class Chondrichthyes; family Pristiophoridae; genus Pristiophorus; species Pristiophorus japonicus. Next base: position 28,750,506 of record NC_091998.1, on the reverse strand, counting down.
GACTTGGACTGATCCTGTCACTGCTTTCCAAATGCGCTGCTATTACATCTTTAATAATTGATTCCAACCTTTTTCCCACTACCGATGTCAGGCTAACCGGTCTATAATTCCCTGTTTTCTCTCTCCCTCCTTTTTTAGCTACCCTCCAATCCATAGGAACTGGTCCAGAGTCTATAGAATGTTGGAAAATGACTACCAATGCATCCACTATTTCTAGGACCACTTCCTTAAGTACTCTGGGATGCAGACTATCAAGCCCTCGGGATTTATCGGCCTTCAGTCCCATCAATTTCCCCAACACAATTTTCTGACTAATAAGGATTTCCTTCAGTTCCCCCTTCTCGCTAGACGCTCGGTTCTCTAGTATTTCCAGAAGGTTATTTGTGTCTTCCTTAGTGAAGACAGAACCAAAGTTTTTGTTCAACTGGTCTGCCATTTCCTTGTTCCCCATTATAAATTCACCTGATTCTGACTGCAAGTGACCTATATTTGTCTTCACTAATCTTTTTCTCTTCACATATCTATAGAAGCTTTTAAGAAAAACTAACTTTCACGTGGAGACAACCGATCGCACCCCTACTATTTTCCTTGTGCACCCACTCCCCCCCATCCCCCCACCTTCACCTCCCAAGACTCATCTGAGGGCCACTGCCGATAAGGCAGGAGGTCCAAGCTGGATGGACTGAAATGGTGAGCTGCCTCGAGATGCATAACAGGCTCACCCCAATTATTACAGTGTTGCCCTGTAATGTATTTTGCTCCATGGGTTCTTTGCTTAAGAATCCATATCAACACATCGCTATTAAGAACCAGTTGGTTTATTAGCCAAAGGTTTAACAATCACACTACATATTACCAGTTCATCCACCAGTCTCACAACCACCTGCCTCATCGTGGATCCCCTGAACCCAACTGGCTGGGGTTTTATTGAGTCTTGTGAATATCACGTGACTGGCTAAGCCCCTCACAATTCAATAGCTCTACAACTATTTTAGTTGAACCTGTAAATCAAATGCCCTTCCTTATTAAAGGGGCACCAAAACTGACAAACTTAAACAAATTAAACTTTGGACATGGTTCAAATTAAAATTTGGTTGCCAGGGGTGATGATGCACTCCCGTCCCTTCGGTGCCCACCTCTCACGGAAGGCCGCGAGCATACTGGTAGACACCGCGTGCTCCATCTCCAAGGACACCCTGGCTCGGATGTAACCGTGGAAGAGAGACAGGTAGTCAGGCTGAACGACCCCCTCGATCGCCTGCTGCCTGGACCAGCTGATGGCCCCCTTGGCCATGCCCAGGAGCAGTCCTACGAGGAGTGTTATGGATGCAGGCCTACAATGTTATGTACTGTAACACTGAATGTACCGTCACCCTGTATACACCTTACCTGTACACCAGAGGGTGCTGCTGCTGGAGACCTAAGGGTCACCTGCACACTGCAGGTAACCCAGTATAAAAGGGAGCTCACCTCTTGGTGTCCTCACTCTAGGAGCTGCAATAAAGGACTACAGTCTGTACAGTTTAAGTACCATAACCATGCCTGTTGGAGTCATTAACAGAGTGCCTACATATACAATAACTGGCGACGAGGTCACGAACTACACGCACAACATATCGAATCTCAGCAACTTCCAACAATTCACCGATGGGGAAGATTGGGACGCCTTCGTGGAAAGGTTAGAACACTTCTTCATCGCGAACGACCTGGATGGGGACACACCGGCCACACTGGCGAACAAGCGCAGGGCCATCTTGCTTAGTAGTTGTGGGCCCACTATCCATGGCCTCGTCAGGGACTTGCTAGCCCCAGCGAAGACAACAACCAAGAGCTATGGGGAACTTGTAACCTTAATACAAGAGCGACTAAAACCCAAAGAAAGCATCTTCACAGCCAGGCACTGGTTTTACACTCACCGGCGACACAAAGGCCAAGAAATTGCTAAGTATGCTGCAGATTTAAGAAGATTGGCTGCACCGTGCGATTTTGGCGACCACCTTTTCGAAGCACTAAGGAATATATTTGTTATCGGAATCGGCCACAAAGGCCTCCTCCACAGGCATCACAGTCACCCTGCAGAAGGCAATTAAAGTGAGCCAGGCCTACATGATTTCGGTCGGCGACTCCAAGCGAATGATGACCCACACCCAGGACTCTAAATAACGAGCACAGTGAACTGAATGGCGACTTCTAAAGGCAGAAATGCTGCCCCGAGTGCCGCAACCCTGAGTCCACCACTTGGGGCCAACCGGCTAGCCCCGTGCTGGCGCTGTGGAGGAAACCACAGGGCTCACCAGTGCCACTACAAAGACTATACCTGCAAAGGCTGCAACGCGAAAGGTCACCTTCAGAGAATGTGCAGAAAAAGCTTTACTCACCGTGTCGCTGAAGAGTTGGCTGATCACCGGGGCTCCGACACAGATGAAGACGAAGCTGCTCAACCCCTGGCAGAAGAGTATGGAATTTGTACCTGCTCCACCGAAAGTTCCCCGAGGAAAATGGAAGTAGACATCAGCGGAGTTCCAGTTTCGATGGAGATCGACACAGGGGCGAGCCAGTCTTTGATGAGTCAGACGACCTTTGAAAAACTTTGGATCAATCCCGCCAAACGACCAAACCTGTCTCCTGTCCAGGCGAAGCTGCTCACCTACACCAATGGCAAAATCCCAGTCGTTGGTAGCGTGGATGTCCAGGTCTCCCAGGACGAGGCGATGAACAAGCTCCCCCTGTGGATCGTTGCCGGCGATGACCCAACGCTGCTGGGAAGAAGTTGGATGAAGCAGGTCCAAGTCGGTCGAAGTGACGATGGCCCCCGGGCTCCAGCAATCGACATCCCACGCGGTCCCAAACATGGATCCATTGTTGCACCTCGAAATCCTACCGTCCAGCTCGACCGTGCGGCGACAACCTCACAACACCATGGCGAGATCACCAGAACCGAACGTCCAGACCTCACCTTCCGGGCCGCGGCAGGACTCCAAAGGAAGAATATCGTCAAAAAAAGTGGACTCCCGACGTCTGTGGCTGAACCTGAGAAGGAAAAGATCACCACAACCTCCCTGGAGGAGAGCGATTAGATGGCGGCCGCACCACAAGGCGAAGAACCTAAAATCAAAATGGCCGCGACCAGACCACGCGGGGCAGCGTTGGAGGAGCGTTACGTGGCACAGAGCGGTGAACCAGATTAGAAGGCTCCCTTAAAGGAGACCGGTAACCCAAAAAAATTAAAAGGGACAGTTTCACTCGAAAGATGACAAGGACTTTAAAGTTAAAAAAGCAGTTATCGAATGCAGGTATGCTAATGTAACGTTGAATTGTGATGCCGGAGTAACTGATGAAAAAAACGTAATGAATGCTTGTGTAAGTGATGTTAAGAACAAGTTTGTAATGTTTAATGAGGGTGATAGAAATTCTAAAATGACAAATGTAACCATATATGGAAAGACCGAGATACAAGAAAGTGATGTAAATGCTATAAATAACAATGTGAAGAGAGATAACAGTGTAGATTCGATTGTGCATGATCGGAGCCAATGTGTCATGTATGCAGGAAGTAGAATGTTAAGGACATTGGGTTCTACAGGTACAATGTAAATGTCAGAGCAATCCCCCCGTGGGAGACCCCCAGGTCCAACAGGCTACCTGACCATGTAGCCTGGACCTTTGGGACAAATGTGATGCCCCAGGAAGGGCTCACACACACCCAGTGGGAGCAGGCCCACTGCAGGGACAGCGGTCAATGGGCAGCACAGCCACCACCACTGGCAACCTGCCCCAGATCGGTCCTACACCCCCCTGGCCACCAGGGCCAGCACCGGGACGGAGAGGCCAGTACCCTCCAGCTTTCCTGGCAGACCCTGGGATGACCAGACTTCCAGCACCAATGGAGGACAAGGAGCCCACACAGTCCTGTGGCCCTGCCCACCACCAAACACCACCTCTTATCCACTCTACAGAGTATGTACCCTACCCACTGCACTGGCTTCCCCACTGAGGGATCCCACAACAGTGACACCCACATGGTCTGTGTGTGAGGGGTGGGGGGGAACTGTATGAAGCCAGCCTCAAGCACAGGGATCACGCCTGGCACCCACCACACCTCCCACAACCTCCCACAGCCCACTACTGATCACTTCCCCAGGTCATGGCAATAAGGACTTGAAAAATGCATAGCGGGGAGTATTGTTATGTATGCATGCCTACAATGTTATGATGTACTGTAACACTGAATGTACCTTCACCCTATATACACCTTAGCTGTACACCAGAGGGTGCTGCTGCTGGAGACTTAAGGGTCACCTGCACACTGCAGGTAACCCAATATAAGAGGGAGCTCACCTCTTCGTGTCCTCACTCTAGGAGCTGCAATAAAGGACGACAGTCTTCACAGTTTAAGTACCATACCCCTACTTCATGGAGTCATTAACAGAATGCCTACATATACAATATCTCCAGGGACACCCTGGCTCGGATGTAACCACGGAAGAGAGGCAGGCAGTCAGGCTGAACGATCCATCGACCACCCGCTGCCTGGACCGGCTGATGGCCCCCTTGGCCATGCCAAAGGAGCAGTCCTACGAGGAGGCCTTCCGAACTGCCCGCTTCCTTCTGCACAGGGTGCCCAAAGATCAGGAGTGTGGGACTGGAGTGCAACCAAAATTTGAGGAGCAACCCCTTCAAATGATGAAAGAGGGGCTGCAACCTCACACACTGAACATATATGTGGAATACGGACTCTTCCAGACCGCAGAAATTGCAGGCGGCCTGGGAGTCCGTGAACCGACTTAAAAACCGATTGCACGGGACTGCTCCATGCACCACCCTCCAGGCCAAGTCCCCAATAAATAGAGGGAGGACACCCATTGGGGACCCCTCCTCCGCCAGATGGCAAGATGGTACGGCAACAGCTCTACAACTATTTTTGTAGAAAACAGTTAAATCAAAAGCCCCCTGATTAAATGGGGGGGGGGGGAGGGGGACACACCAAAGACTTTCAAACAAGTACCCCCTTGTTTTTTTCTGAGGGCACTAAAAACACAAATTATACAAGTGCTCCCTGGCTAAAAGGAGAGTGGGGGCACTAAAACTGGCACAATAAACAAATTAAACTTTCGACATTTAAAATCAAATCAAAATTTGGTTGCCGGGGGTGATGATGCACTCCAGTCCCTCCGGCGCCCACCTCTCAGGGAAGGCCGCGAGCGTACCGGTGGACACCACGTGCTCCATCTCCAGGGACACCCTGGCTCGGATGTAAGCGCGGAAGAGAGGCAGGCAGTCAGGCTGAACGACCCCCTCGACCGCCCGCTGCCTGGACCGGCTGATGGCACCCTTGGCCGTGCCCAGGAGCAGTCCTACGAGGAGGCCCTCGGACCTACCCGCTCCCCTCCGCACAGGGTGCCCAAAGATCAGGAGTGTGGGACTGAAGTGCAACCAGAATTTTAGGAGCAGCCCCTTTAAATAGTGGAACAGGGGCTGCAACCTCACACATTCAGTAAAAACGTGGAACACGGACTCCTCGAGACCGCAGAAATTGCAGGGGTCCTCGGAGCCCGTGAACCGACTTAAAAATTTATTGCATGGGACTGCTCTGTGCACCACCCTCCAGGCCAAGTCCCCAATAAATAGAGGGAGGACTTCCGTGTAGAGAGCACTCCATTGGGGATCCCCTCCTCCTCCGGACAGCAAGATGGTGCGTCAACAGCTCTACAAACCTGTGAGCATACTCACAGGTGCATACATTACAGGCAGCTTTGGGCCTCCTGGTTTGGGACCTAATGCGGGTCCAAAAACAGGCCCGTAACTAACTTCTGCCCCGTAGTGTTTCAGATAAACACAGGCCCTCAGAGTCTATTGAAAGTAATCTTACATTCATCATCATTCAATAAGCCCCTGGCTTTGTTCAAAGTTGGGAATCTGTCCAAAGTGTTTGTTACATCTCCAGGAATGCAATAATTTCGTTCACAATGTCATTGATTTAATTTGATGCTGGAGTTAAATGAATCCAACAATCGAAATAATTAGCCGGTAGGTTTTCGAAATTTGCAATGTGGCAATCAAGATAGTCAGTCAATTAATTGCAATTAGCCTGATGGGAGGTTGAGTAAATATCCACAATTCAAATGCACATTTACATGATTTTATCTTAATTTTCAAATTTGGGCTCCTGTGCAATTGTACTCAGGAACTGCATTCGCTGTGAATCAAGCTTAGAAGATTTTCCTGCAGTATTGTAGCCACATTTTCCTCTGCAATTTCCAATCATTGTAATTTCAGTTCTGCTTTTAACCATTATTGGCACAGTTGAATGACACAACTGAGCATATTTTCCGTCTATAGACTGTCCATCAAACTGTTCTATCGTGGTTCCTCCAGTCATGCTTGACAAAATCTGTCCAATAATGTATGTCTGCACCAGTGGCCATACTCGCGCATTTACATTTATACAACACATTTCACAATCTCAGGATGTCCTAAAGCGTTTTACAGCCACTGAAGTACTTTTTAAGTGGTCACTGTTGTAATGTAGGAAACGCGGCAGTCAATTGTGCACAGCAAGCTCCCACATACAGCAATAAATAAATGACCAGGTCACCTGTTCTGGGTGTTAGTTCAGGGATAAATGTTGGCCAAGACTGGGAGAACGCCCCTCCTCTTCTTCAAATTGAGCTATCGGATCTTTTACATCCATCTGAGAGAGCAGACGGGGCCTCGGTCTAATGGTTTATCTGAAAGACGGCACCTGCGACAGCGCAGCACTCCCTCATTACTGGAAGGAACATGGTGGAAGGCAAATTGAGGAGTGCGGCACCTAGCATGGAGCAGCTGTTAAAGGGACCGCTCAAAACACAGGTACGTTTCAGGTTTGCAAAATCTATTTTCTGAGTGATTATTGCTCCTCTTGGTCCCTCAACAATCGACCCCTTCGATACTCGGCCCTCTGCAGCCCTCCCCTGCCCCTTTCACCTACCGGCAACCTCTATGTTCCACGCTGGAACCGCCGGGCTATCGTCCCTCTCCAATTGGCAAGCGGTTCGGAATGAGCCAATGCCTTGTCGAAATGTGACCGGACCATGAACATTGGTCGAGTCCTCCAACTGCAGCTGTCCCTCACTTTGCACCTATTTTCAGTGGAAATTTAAAAAACTGACCCAAGTTATTTTGCCTGATTTAATACAGATATTTATTCCTGAAGTGTTTCTGTTTGCTGGTTGCAAGGGGAGCACATATGGCCAATTTACGCGCAGCAAGCTCCCACAAACAGCAATGTGATAATGACCAGATTGTCTGCAACGTTCATGGCCGGGCCTCATTTCCATACCGTCAGTCAGGCACTGGCCCATTTCCAGCAGCTCGCCAATTGAAGAGGGATCTGTGTTTTGAGCAGTCCCGTTAAGAACTGCTCCATTTCAGGTGCCACATTCTGCAAATTGGTACTGAAAAGTGCAAACGGGGTCGTATTAGACTTGACTATTCCAACGCACTCCTGGCTGGCCTCCACATTCTACCCTACGTAAACTAGAGGTGATCCAAAACACGGCTACCCGTGTCCTAACTCGCACCAAGTCCCACTCACCCATCACCCACTGTGCTCGCTGACCTACATTGGCTTCCGGTTAAGCAACGCCTCAATTTCAAAATTATCATCCTTGTTTTCAAACCCCTCCATGGCCTCGCCCCTCCCTATTGCAGTTTTGGTTTCCATATTTACGAAAGTATACATTTGCTTTGAAGACAGTTCAGAGAAGGTTCACTGGGTTGATTCCGGGGATGAGGGGGTTGACTTATGAGGAAAGGTTGAGTAGATTGGGCCTCTACTCATTGGAATTCAGAAGAATAAGAGGTGATCATATCAAAACGTATAAGATTATAGAAACATAGAAAATAGGTGCAGGAGTAGGCCATTCGAGCCTGCACCACCATTCGATAAGATCATGGCTGATCATTCCCTCAGTACCCCTTTCCTGCTTTCTCTCCATACCCCTTGATCCCTTTAGCCGTAAGGGCCATATCTAACTCCCTCTTGAATATATCCAATGAGCTGGCCTCAACAACTCTCTGCGGCAGGGAATTCCACAGGTGAACAACTCTCTGAGTGAAGACGTTTCTCCTCATCTCAGTCCTAAATGGCCGACCCCTTATCCTAAGACTGTGTCCCCTGGCTCTGGACTTCCCCAACATCGAGAACATTCTTCCCGCATCTAACCTGTCCAGTCCCGTCAGAATTTTATACGTTTCGATGAGATCCCCTCTCATCCTTCTAAACTCCAGTGTATAAAGGCCCAGTTGATCCAGTTTCTCCTCATATGTCAGTCCAGCCATCCCGGGAATCAGTCTGGTGAACCTTCGCTGCACTCCCTCAATAGCAAGAATGTCCTTTCTCAGATTAGGAGACCAAAACTGAACACAATATTCCAGGTGAGGCCTCACAAAGGCCCTGTACAACTGCAGTAAGACCTCCCTGTTCCTATATTCAAATCCCCTAGCTATGAAGGCCAACATAACATTTGCCTTCTTCACCGCTTGCTGTACCTGCATGCCAACTTTCAATGACTGATGAACCATGACACCCAGGTCTCGTTGCACCTCCCCTTTTTCTAATCTGCCGCCATTCAGATAATATTCTGCCTTCGTGTTTTTGTCCTCAAAGTGGATAACCTCACATTTATCCACATTATACTGCATCTGCCATGCATTTGTCCACTCACCTAACCTGTCCAAGTCACCCTGCAGCCTATTAGCGTCCTCCTCAAATCTCACACCACCACCCAGTTTAGTGTCATCTGCAAACTTGGAGATATTACACTCAATTCCTTCATCTAAATCATTAATGTATATTGTAAAGAGCTGGGGTTCCAGCACTGAGCCCTGCGGCACTCCACTAGTCACTGCTTGCCATTCTGAAAAGGACCCGTTTATCCCGACTCTCTGCTTCCCTGTCCTCTATCAACGTCAGTACATTACCCCCAATACTATGTAGTTTGATTTTGCACACCAATCTCTTGTGTGGGACCTTGTCAAAAGCCTTTTGAAAGTCCAAATACACCACATCCACTGCTTCTCCCTAGTCCACTCTACTAGTTACATCCTCAAAAAGTTCCAGAAGATTTGTCAGGCATGATTTCCCTTTCATAAATCCGTGCTGACTTGGACCGATCCTGTCACTGCTTTACAAATGCGCTGCTATTTCATCTTTAATAATTGATTCCAACATTTTCTCCACTACTGATGTCAGGCTAACTGGTCTATAATTACCCATTTTCTCTCTCCCTACTTTTTTAAAAAGTGGTGTTACATTAACTATCCTCCAGTCCATAGGAACTGATCCAGAGCATATAGGCTGTTGGAAAATGATCACCAATGCATCCACTATTTCTATGGCCACTTCCTTAAGTACTCTGGGATGCAGGCTATCAGGCCCTGGGGATTTATCGGCCTTCAATCCCATCAATTTCCCGAACACAATTTCCCGCCCAATAAGGATATCCTTCAGTTTCTCCTTCTCACTAGACCATCCTTCCACTAGTACTTCTGGAAGGTTATTTGTGTCTTCCTTCATGAATACAGAACCAAAGTATTTGTTCAACTGGTCTGCCATATCTTTGTTCCCCATTATAAATTCACCTGAATCTGACTGCAAGGGACCAACGTTTGTCTTCACTAATCTTTTTCTCTTCACATATCTATAGAAGTTTTTGCAGTCAGTTTTTATGTTCCCAGCAAGCTTCCTCTCATACTCTATTTTCCCCCTCCTCATTAATCCCTTTGTCCTCCTCTACTGAATTCTAAATTTCTCCCAGTCCTCAGGTTTGCTGCTTTTTCTGGCCAATTCATATGCCTCTTCCTTGGGGGGGCTTGACAAGGTGAATGCAGAGAGGATGTTTCCACTGATGGTGAGACTAGAACTAGAGGGCATGATCTTAGAATAAGGGGCCGCCCATTTAAAACAGAGATGAGAAGGAATTTCTTCTGTCAGAGGGTTGCAAATATGTGAAATTCGCTGTCTCAGGGAGCTGTGGAAGCTGGGACATTGAATAAATTTAAGACAGAAATAGACGGTTTCTTGAATGATAAGGGGATAAGGGGTTATGGGGAGCGGGCGGGGTAGTGGAGCTGAGTCCATGATCAAATCAGCCATGATCTTATTGAATGGTGGAGCAGGCTCGAGGGGCCGTATGGCCTACTCCTGTTCCTATTTCTTATGTTCTTATGTATCTTTGTGACCTCCTCCAGCCCCACAACCCCCGAGATGTCTGTGCTCCTCTAATTCTGCCCTCTTGAGCATCCCTGATTATAATCGCTCAACTATTGGTGGCCGTGCCTTTTGTTGATTGGGCCCCAAGCTCTGGAACTCCCTGCCTGAACCTCAACACTTCTCTACCTCGCTTTCCTTCTTTAAGATGCTCCTTAAAACCCACCTCATTGACCAATCTTTTGGTCACCCACCCTAATTTCTCCTTATGTGGCTCAGTATCACATTTTTTGTCTCATAATAATCCTGTGAAGCACTTTGGGATATTTCACTACTGTAATTTATTTGCTTCATGGGTTATTTGATTAAGAATTCATAGCAACACATTGCCATTAAGAACTAGTTGGTTTATTAGCAAAAGGTTTATCAATCACACTACACATTACCAGTTCATCCACCAGGCTCGCAACCACCTGCCTCAGCGGGGACTCCTGAACCCAACTGGTTTGGGTTTTATTGAGTCTTGTGAACACCACGTGACTGGTTAAGCCACTCCCAACTCAACAGCTCTACAAACCTGTGAGCATACTCACATGTGTATACATTACAATCACGTTAAAGGTGCTATATAAATACAAGTTGTTATTGTACAACCAGCGTAGGACGCCCAATTGGGCAATTAGTTTCCCGCCTGATTCAAGTGGGACCCCTGACCTCCCATTTTGAATTCCAGCTGCAAATTGAGTCGGGCAAGCCTCGGGCACCCGATGGGCGAACAATTATTTATTTTTGCAATTCTCGACTACCAGCCACCCCGTCTATGCAGGAAAACAGGGCAGGCTGCAGCCGAAACCGGCCCCGGTTGTGTCCCGTTTATGGGCTGGGAGAGCAGGGAAGGGGCTTCGAACTGCATTATGCCCACACCAAGGTGAATCCGTGGTCCTGTCAGGCTGGTCTTTGTGCAGTGGTTCAGGGAGAGTTCGAAAGCAGAGAACCAGAAATGAACATTTGAAGTTTGTACCTGAACAAGCAACAGAATATGGGAATAAAGAGGAAATAGAAAAAACATGCCCTGTGCAAGGCTGAAGCTGGACTCCGCCACATTCCTTGACATTGCACTCAGGCTTTCTGGCAGGCCTGCCAATACACAAGCATTTCATTGTGCACACCCATCAGCGTTCTTCTGTAGGTCGTGCCATCGAGGTCTTCCCCTGAGTCCTGTGCGCAGAATTTTATATTTATAATTATTAACTGAACATTTAAAAAGAAGTTGGCTTAAAATAATCAAAGAAAGATCTCTTGCCTTGCTATATTTATCCAATTTCTACAGATCTGAAAAGTCATTAAATTCTTTCTTCTCATCTCTGTGGAGCTTCTTTGCTGTAAAATCCAGTGTGGGAAATCATTTATTGAACTATAGGGATTCTTTAAATGGACTACGGTCCAGTGCAAGGTTAAATATCATATGTCACTTATCAAAGTAGAGCAGGCCTGATGCCAAGGCCAATGTTCTCTCCTCAACCAATTCAACAACAAGACAGATGAATTCTCGCTGCTGTTTATGGTCGCTGGTGCAGAAAGCCTGCCCAGCAACAGACATTCTTCCTCCGAGCAATTCACCATACAATCCAGATTAGACCATTCTGCTGACTGCTATTTCAACAATTGTCTTATTTTAAGAAGTTAATAAAGTTATTTGTCCAGGGTCAGCCCTTGAAGACTAGAATTCTCACCGTGGAGCTTCTTTGCTGTAAAATCCAGTGTGGGAAATCATTTATTGAACTACAGGTGCAGCGTCCAGAATCCGGAACCCTTGGGACCGAGGCGTTCTGGATTTTGCATTTTGCCGGATTTTGGGAACGTCTTTCTGACATCACGAATCCGGAAACAGCCGAGCCCAGGTTCGGGTATTTCCGGATTTCGGAACGTCAGAAAGGCGGGGTGGGGAGCGGGGGGGGGAGAGAGGGGGGGGTTGCTCATTGATGAGCTGTCCGGGTCGTCGGGTGGGGCCTCGCCGCCGTGGAGATGTTCGGGCAGAGCCCCACCGCCGTGGAGGAGTTCCTTGTCTGGCCCGAGGTAGGTGGGGTCGGGTAGCCGAGGTAAAGGGGAGGGAGGGGGGCCGGGGCGAAGTCAGGCCGGGCCGAGGTCAGGCCCCGCGAATTCGGGGTGGGGCGAAGTTGTGGCGGGGCGGGGGGGGAGTCCGGATATCGGAACATTTTCCGGTTTCCGGACAACCCCGCCATGGATCAGCCTGGTGTCCGTATTCTGGAACATTCCGGATTCCGGAACCCTGGATTTTGGAGGTCGAACCTGTAAAGGGATTCGTTAACATGGACTGCGGTGGAATGAGATATCATTCTAGGAGGTCCAAATTAGCCAATTCAGCTGAATGCCATCTCAACAATTGGCTCGCTTTTAAGAAGTTATAAGGTAGAATTCCTTCACGGAGGAAGAAGCAGAACAGGAAAAAGAAGAAGGAATGGAAGTGGAAGAGGCAGAATTGGAAGAGAAGGAGGAGGAGAAAGCAGGAGGAAGGAAGCAATCCAGACAGCCCCAGTCTGCCCGGGATATCTGGGGTCAAATCTTCTGTCTGGGTCTCAGCTCCCCTTTCAACATTTGTCCCTCAGTTACTGACCATCACAGCGTCTTCTTGGCCACAATGTTGAAATAAAAGCCCCCACAAAGCAAATTTTCCAATCCTGCTTGGATCCATATATGCATCCAATATTACATCAAATATTACATTCACTCTTGTGCATTCACTTAGTGCCTGTCTTGCGTGTGGCTTTACCTATCCTAGTGCTCCGACGCAGTGCTACCCCAGTGCCTGCAGCACGGCTGGTGGAAGGCTGCTGACTTTCAGTGGGTGAGACTGTAGATGGCCTTATAGGACAATCTTGAGCAGCTCTGGGCCCAGGAGGCCCAGCTGCAGACTGCACCATCTCTGAGCTGGCTGTCTGACAGGCAACAGCAAGGGCACTGATGGGTGGCCTGCGCTTGTGCTGCAATGGAAGCTGAGACTTTGGCCATCAGGCGGGTTTGGGCCCACGTGTGTATTTAATGGATCTGCCCAGCCCTTCCACGCTGGAAAGGATGGGCTCCAAGTTCTGCCCAGAGCCCTGTGCAAGTCTGGAGCTGGACTCCGCCACGCTCCTTGACATTGCACTCAGGCTTTCTGGCAGGCCTGCCAGTACACAAGCATTTCATTGTGCACACCCTTCTTCTGTAGGTCGTCCCATTGAGGTCTTCCTCTGAGTCCTGTGCAGCAGAACTTGGTGTGTGACCTTGCTGTCCGGGGAACTGGCGCCTGAGCGATCCTCGTGCCCGGTGTCTCACCACGCGCAGATCCCACAGCTAATCTATCCCCTCAAGTAGGCGGAGTGCCAGTGTCTGAGCTGGTGACTGGGAGTGTGAAATCCAGTGACGGCCCTTCTGCTACTTTTTCTTGACTCTCCTCTCCCTCTTCTTGTTGACCCATGGGCTGGGCAAGCTGGATTTCTTGCATGTCTGCAATGAGGACGGTACAAGGGTAGGGTTGTGGTGCAGGGAAGGCAGGGGGAGTCAGGGCTGTATGCTTACACCATGGGCAGATTGTAAATGAGAAGAGATTGGTGGATGACGAGGAAGTGGGATGTGGGAAGGAAGATAACGTATGAGGATACCGGCATCTTGTATTCGTTCAGCCCCGCCACTGGCCACGGGCTCAGCCATGCCTCTGACAAGAATGTCCAGCACCGTCTCTTCCGAGGGGGTGAGGTGATGCAGGCGTGCCGGTGCCCCTGCCGGCTAAGGTCTGCTGGCACCGGTTATGTGCCACCTTTTCCAGCAGGAGAAAGGGAAGATGTCAGTGAGTGTGGTGTAAAGTGCTCTACTCAGAACTCCTACACAGCAAGCGAGCCCCAGGTGGGCAGAGGAAACTGTAATGACTCAAGAGTCTGGTTACTGTAAACTCACTCAGATGCAACCTGATCCATCTTTATTCCAGCCCAAGAGTGCCAGCGTGACAGGTGACCAAGCACACATGCCACATGCGTACAGCCCGATGACCTCCGACCGCGGCGCCCTCTGGTGTCTGGTGACCTCCAAGCATTAATACATAACAACATCCCCCCTTTAAAATCTTAACAATAGTCTTTTTACAAATTAAGACAGTTTGGAGCTTTCCTCTCACAAGTTGATCGTCTCAGTTTAACTTTGGCTCTGGGTGAGCGTTCTGAGTCCGTTGAGACTGAGGGCTGAGTAGTCGATCTGATGGGAGTGGTCATGACCACATCAGAGACTGAAGGTTCAGTAATGTCAGCAGCGTCCTCTGATGAGTGAACAATGGTTGGTCACTGACTGCATCTTCCTCACTCGATTCCAGTTCATCCATGTGCCGCAGTTTAACCTGGTCAAGGGGTTTGCTGCATGTTTGCCCATTCTTGAGCACGACAATAAACACTCTGTTACCCTCCTTGGCTGTTACAGTGCTGGACCTTGACCATAGTTCAGTACATAAACCGGATCGTTGACCGAGATGTCACGTGACACGGCAACACAATCATGACACCATTGCTGACTTTGACATCTGTTTTCAACATGATCATTCAAATCAGGATGAACAAGAGAAAACCTGGTCTTGCGATTTCTCTTCATCAGTAGTTCAGCAGGAGGAACCCCAGTAAGTGTATGAGGTCTTGACCTGTAACTGAGCAATATACATGACAACCGTCTCTGCAGTGAGCCCTGAGTTACACATTTCATACTTTGTTTGATTGCTTGAACGGCACGCTCTGCTTGACCATTAGAAGCTGGAGCTGATCTCACATGTCTGATGCCATTGAGTTTCATGAACTCCTGGAACTCAAGACTTGTGAAGCAAGATCCGTTGTCGCTCACAACAATGTCAGGCAAACCATGAGTAGCAAACATAATACGAAGGCTCTCAATGGTAGCTGTAGACGTGCTGGATGACATAATAACACACTCTATCCACTTAGAATATGCGTCCACTACGACAAAAAACATCTTTCCTAGGAATGGGCCCACAAAATCAATGTGGATCCTCGACCATGGTTTGGATGGTCACGACCAAAGACTCAGTGGAGATTCCACTGGTACTTTACTCAGCTGCATGCAAGTATTGCACTGATGCACACATGATTCCAGATCAGAGTCAATTCCAGGCCACCATACATGAGACCTAGCAATGGATTTCATCATGACAATTCCATGATGTGAGCTATGAAGTTCACGTACAAATTTTTCTCGACTTTTCTTAGGCATGATGACACGATTACCCCACAGTAAACAGTAAACAATGGACAGCTCATCCTTGCGACGGTTGTAAGGTTTAGTCTTCTCACGCATCTCCATAGGTATGGCAGACCAATCACAACTGAGGACACACCGTTTCACAACTGATAAAATAGTCTCATGGCTGGTTCAGATCCTAACTTGTTGAGCAATGCAGGGGTTCCTTCACTCTCAAAAGCAACCATTACTAACAGTAGATCTGCAGGTTGAGGTGTCTCCATCGGCACAATTCTCAGTACCGGGTCTATGACGTAATCATAGGCAGACAATGTCAGTGCCCATCTTTGAATGCGGGACGATGCATTGGTATTAATACCTTTGTCTTCCACAAACGGTGAAATGAGTGGCTTGTGATCCATTTCTAGTTCAAAACAAAGACCAAACAGGTACTGGTGCATTTTTTTTACCCCATACACACAGGCAAAAGCTTCTTTCTCTACCATACTGTAAGCTCGTTCCGCTTTAGACAGACTTCTCGAAGCATACGGAACAGGTTGTAGCTTGCCAGATTCGTTTGCTTGTTGGAGTATGCAGCCAACCCCATATGAAATCGCATCTCAGGCAAATATAAGACGCTTACGTGGATCATAATGAACAAGCAGCTTGTTTGAACATAGCTGTCGAGGAAATTTCTAAGTTAAAGTAACTCAAGCGGAGATTTCAGAGTCTTGCTTCAAGAGATTCTTTAATATGTACAGGCGAGATATCTCGGAGAGCTGCTTGGTCCTTACCAAGGCAATACTCTGAAATTCTATAGAAACTTGTTCCATCTTTATACAGAAAAAAAGGAATTTTATCTCTACAATTGACACCTACATTATTCAGGAACATTACCAATTCTAAACAGGGCACAAAGGTCAGTTTACACAGCCCAACAGTATCTTGTCACGTCATTATTCAATCTTTTCGAGGGTCAGCAAGATCATCACTAAAAGCCCCTCTTATCAGAGAAATCAGTTTGTCCAGGCAATGGGGGTATCTTAACATATACAAATACCAGATGTACAGCTTTCATGTTATCTGTTCTTTTCTAACAAAGAAGAGACATCAAGTATTTTCTGGCCTTGCAGGATTCTGCAGTCTCAGCACAGAATTAAACTTACTAAAAGGAAAAGAGAAATTTAACCCCTTCCTATATCGTGAACTAAAGTTCTTCCACAACTCCCTCCTTGTTGATCTTTTATCTTTAATGATCAACATGCTTTCCTTCTTAGAAAGAAAAGGGAGGCTCATACCCCTCGGGGTAAGGTCTCATCTCTAAACATTCTTTTTCATTATAGTCATCTAACTGTCCCTCTATTCTGTTTAACCTTCCTTTCACGATCACATTTTTCTGCTCTATTTTTTCTACTAGGTTCATTACTTGTCTGTTATGTAGCCAGATACCTGTAGTTGCTGTAGCCCTTCATCCCACGCGTTTCTCAACTCTATACTTTCTCCTATTAGTCCTCCTACAACCTGGATTTTGTTTTGCAGGGTCTCTATATCTATTGTGTTCAAGGCTCCCATTCCTACTCCTACCCCACCTAATACAGTTCCCAGCACGTCTCGCTTTTTTCTCAAGGATCGGTCCAGTGTGACTCCAACACTGGTCGTGTTGCAACCATCCCTCTCCCTTAGCGGATATAGGATTTGTATGGTTAAATTTACTATACCTGGGGATCTTACTACCGATATGCAGGTGGTCAATATCCGTTTTAAATGGCCCGGATCTCTTTTTTGTACGGTTCATGCACTTTACCCATCCTCTGTTTTCTATTTTAAAATGACAATCTTCTTCGGGGTCACAAAACGTGCCATTAGTTTCTTGGCTCTCAGCTATTTCCTTGCTGGTCAGGCATGTCATTCCGCAGGCCTCACACCTTACTGTGAAGTTCCCCACTTTGCAATCCTCTTTTTCCGAACATACATAAGTGTCCTGCTGTCCTGCTTTGTCAATCGTGCCCCAGGCCATTTCTCCTTTCCATATTTTACCTTCTTTTATAAACCTTTCTTCTGTTTTAACTCTTCCCACTGCCAGAAGGATTAACATACCCAGTGTCCCCTGATAGTTTTGCCAGGAGTCCTTCCTCATCTTCCTCCCTTTGTTTTCTTCTATAATGCTCCTGAACCAATTCGTTAAAATAATAGCTTACTAATACAATAGTAACAGTGATCCACAAGATAAAGACCCAAATTGGTATACAGGCAAGTTCTGACATCTAGCTTGATACTTCGGGGTATTATGCTCTTAGTCCAGCCTGGCTCGGTAGAAACAAAAGGGGATGAGTACAGTTCTTTTCGGGGTGTGTCCGCCCTAGCTCGGTATTTCTTCTTCTTGCTGTGTTTCGTCTGGAAGGTAGTATTTACATCGGGTGGCGTGTATCCAATTTGGATGTTTTTCCAGTTTCAGGGCGGTTCTTGTTGTGAGGATTATCTGATATGGTCCCTTCCACCTAGGAGAAAAAGATTCCTTGTTTAGAGTTTTCACTAATACTTGCTCTCCCGGCCTGAAAGGGTGCATGTTTCCCTCTGACGGAGGTACTTGGGTCTGTTTTATTCGCTCATGCAGGCTTCTCGCTATTTCACACATGGCCTGAGCATATTTTAGCGACTTTTCGTCATTCCAAATTAATGCTACCTTTTCTGCTCCTAGTGGCGGTTTCACACCAGTAGGCATTGGCCTTCCTAATAAGGCTTCATGGGGTGTCAAACCAGTATTTCGGTTCTTTTGGTTTCTTATGGTATATAGTACCAATGGAAGGGCATCTGGCCATTTTAGTCCTGTTTCTTGACATACTTTAGTAAGGGAGGACTTTATCACTCCATTGACTCTTTCCACCATGCCTGAGGACTGAGGTTGATACGGTATGTGCAATTTCCACTGGAAACCTAGCGCTTCGGCTAGATTCTGCACTATTTTTCCTGTAAAATGTGTTCCTCTGTCACTGTTGATTCCCATAGGTATCCCATATCTTGGCACTATTTCTTTAAATAGGATCTTCACTACTGTTCGGGCATCATCCTTCCTTGTTGCATATGCCTCTACCCACCTTGTAAACATATCTACTATTACTAATAGATACTTAAAGCCTAATACTGGAGGCATGTGGACAAAATCAATTTGCAAATTTTCAAAGGGCATGCTTGGTTGGGGTAGATGGTCATATTCTGCAAGCGTCTTTCCTCTATTGTTTTGTTGGCAAATTTGGCAGGTTTTAGCAATTTTCTCAATTATTACTGTTATTCCTGGTGCATACCATTGCGCATTGATAGCATGTATCATCCCTCCTTTGCCCATGTGAGCCTGACCATGAGCTAGGCGAGACAAGGGCAAAAACAAAGACCTGGGACATACAGTTCGTCCGTCAGGATGGGTCCAGATATTTTTTAAAAAACATCCTTGTTTCTCCCATGTTTTTCTTTCCTGCACTGTAACTTGTTGCTGTGCTATTTCAAGTTGTTGGGCGCTCAGTGTTGGCAGAGGGGAGACTGAGGCTGCCTGTAGGCAGCACGTCTGTTCCAAAGCGGCTCGTCGGGCCGCCTCGTCGGCCCTCCTATTTCCTAATGATACTTCATCTTCACCAGTTGTGTGGGCTGCGCATTTAATAACAGCAACCCTTTTTGGCAATTGAATGGCATCTATCAGGTTAAGCACTAATTGTGAGTGCTTAATATGCTTCCCGCCAGAGGTGATGAAGCCTCTGTTTTTCCATAGTTGTCCAAAATCATGGACTACACCAAATGCATATCTTGAATCGGTATATATATTAGCAGATTGATTTTTAGCTAATATACATGCTCTAGTTAGGGCGAACAATTCAGCTGCCTGTGCCGAGGTTCCGGGGGGCAAGGCAAATGCCTCAACAATTTCATATGGGTTCACAATAGCATAGCCTGCCAGGAGCAAATTGTCTGATGGTCTGTGAGACGACCCATCTGTATAAAGAATGAGATCGGGATTGTCCATTGGTTCCGTAAGCAAATCTGGTCTAGGCATGGTAGCCATCTCCACTGTTGACAGACAGTCGTGCTGGTCTGGGTCCTCTATTTCTCTAGTGGAGCTGGTAGGAACAAAAACAGCAGGGTTTACTGCAGGCGCACGGCGAAAAGTGTAGTTAGGGTGTGACAACAGCAGCACCTCGTAGCCTGTCCTTCGGGATGCTGTGAAATGCTGAGTTGCTGCGGAATTCAACAATAACAGCACCGCATGCGCGGTGATAACAGTGCACGGATAGTCCAATACAATTGGTACTGATTTTTCCACCATGACCGCAGTAGCGGCTACAGCACGCAGACAAGCAGGCATTCCTCGTACTACTGGGGGGAGCATTACCGAATAATAAGCAACTGGTCTATTTCCCCCACCATGTTCTTGGGTTAACACTGCTGTTGCGAATCCTTCTTTTTCATTCACATACATTTGAAAAGGTTTCGAATAGTTCGGAAGTCCCAATGCTGGAGCGTTAGTAATAGCATTTTTTTAAACTGTTTAAATGCTTCTTCCCTCTCAGGGGTCCATTCCACTTTAGGTGGGGCTTCTTTTAGGGCAGCTGATCGTAGAGCCGCATCCCATTCCCGATAGTCGGGGATCCATTGTCTACAGTATCCCACCATCCCTAGAAAAGATAAAACATCCTTCTTTGTCCTTGGTGTGGGGGTGTTTTGGATGGTTTGAATTCTTTCAGGTCCCAGCTGCCTCTGCCCCTGGGATATACGAAACCCTAGGTACTGCACTTGGACTTGGCAGAATTGTAACTTTTGCAGTGAAACCCGATGCCCTCTTTCACATAGGTGCTGTAAAAGCTTTATAGAGTCTTGCATACATTCAAACCCGTGGCTGGAGGCCACGAGCAGATTGTCAGCGTATTGTAATAGCACCGACTGATCTGATAATGAGCAGTCCTCGAGGTCTCTTTTTACGGCTGCCGCATAAACTGCGGGGCTTTCGGTATACCCCTGGGGCAGCCTAGTCCACGTATACTGTTGTTTCTTATACGTGAAGGCAAACAAATATTGACTTTCCTCCTTTAAAGGGATGGAGAAGAATGCCGAACACAGATCTACTACAGTAAAGACAGTAGCTGTGGGTGGGATAGCGGATAGTATGATGTTGGTGTCCGGTACCACAGGGGTGATAGGGACTACTATCTTATTTATAGCTCTTAGATCTTGTACAAATCTCCACTCATTTGGTCTATTAATCTTCGGGATAGGCAGTATCGGCGTATTACACGGGCTCTGTGTCTTTTTCAGGACGCCTTGCTCTAACAGTGCTAAGATGACTGGCTCTATCCCTTCTTCCGCCTCCGGTGGCAGTCTGTACTGCCTTATACTTGGCAATACAGCATTTTTTATCAACTGTACCCTATGGGGCACCGCAGAATAGACTTGTCCAACATGGTTTTTATGTTTAGCCCAGAGTTCGGGGGACACTTGACTCAGTGCCATTGGTATGTTAGGGCTAGTTTGTCCGGGGGGTTGCTGTTTTTCAAACGTAGCATCGTGCCCTTTTCTCTCCCAGTGGAGAATTCCTCTGTCACGGGTGATAAATTCTAGCCGTATATCCTGCAGTTCTATCATCGCCCATGTTTGATAACCTGGTCGCTGTCTTTTCTCTTCTATGTCTAAGATCATCCCGCCCATGTCTTTAGGTTTTGCTGGGGGCTTTACAGCCAATGTCAGATGGGGTGTCGTATTTTCTTCTTTAAATCGTTTTTGTTGTAACGGTGTTAGCTCCACGGCCACCCCCAACCCTTCAGATCCGAAATAAATGTGGGGAGTAGCTTCTATTACTTCGTTTTTATTTAAGAACGGTTGCACAAAGCGCTGATAGTCTTCAGCCCTGTGTCGAGTATACCAGGCTGTACAGTGAAGCTGAACTGCCTCAAAGCTTGTTAAGATGATATACAATAACTCTTTAATATTAGGGTCAATTTTAATCTTTAAGTTTTCCACTGCCTCTTTTATCAGGGGGGAGTAGAAGTTGCCACTCAGTTGCCAACTATAAAGGGCAGCACTTTCTTCATTCTTTTCCTCTTTCTCTCTTTCTATCCCATTAAAGAACTGATGAATGTTATTTGGAGGGATCTCCATAAACATCCCTTCCTTTGTGCAATATATTGTGGCTCCTAGTTTGCACAAAGTCTGTCTTCCTAATAGAGGGAGAGGCGTTGTCTTAGAGACTATCAGGGTTTCGTCATTAACTTGTTGTCCTTCAATTGTCAATTTAGTAGGTTCGGATAAAAAATCTTTCAAGGGGACGCCGGCCACACCCATGCTTAAAACAGTGGTGTTGCTTACGGGTAATCCCACAGAGGGCGGTACAGAGGACATAGTGGCGCCGGTATCCACCAGGAACTTTACATAAGTGTTTCCTACTTTTAGTATTGCTAAGGGATTTTCTTCTATGTCCGTTGATAAGCGAAGAGTCGCTGCCTGTACCGTTATGCCTCTGGGTCATCCCTATGCTGATTGATACGGATTGGGGTTAGAAAAGGAAAATTGAGGGGCTGGTGGAGGTGGAGGTTCGGAAAAGTTCCCTTGCGACCCTCTATTCTGTTTGGGCGGGCATCTACAGTCGCGAGCCCAATGCCCTATTCTTGCACAATTTCTACACTCATCTTGAGAGCGATCTCGCTGTGACCACTGTCCTCTTCCTCTTCCTCCACCCCTAAATCCCCCTCGATTCTGCGCCTGCCCTCCACCTCTCTGCTGGTAATATTGACCTGTTGCTTTGGTTTTACTTACGTAATTGAACAATCCCTCCCTGTCCATGTTTGCCAAGACAGTGACTGTCTCTTTCCAGGTTTTTCCTTGCCAATCTAAAACTTTAATTTTGTAGGTCTTTGCATGCTGTGGTAACATGCAGTTCAGCAGTGTTTGTACTGCTAAAGGTTCATTCGTATCTAAGGGTATTCCTGCATACTCCTCCCAGCTATTTTTCCACCTGGCTGCGAAATCTATCATTGATTCTTCCGCTTTCTGCAAACAGCGAGTAACCTCCCCTATATCCCCATGTTTTCTAGCCCCTTGTAGAATTGCATTCCGTCCTCTATTCTGTAGCCAGTGTGTTAAAGATTCGTTTCCTTCATTTAGCAAATCATTATTAGCTCTCCAATCCCCTTCTTCTCCGGGCGGGATATGGAACATATCTTTTACTCCCTGCCAGGAAGATCCGTACGCTGCTTGTAATAATAGTTTAACATCCCCTGGTAGCGGATTATAAATTGTACAGGTCTGCTCAAGCCAGTTATGAAATGCAACAGGTTTCTTTACCGGGTTTGGGGCTGCAGAGATCATATCTCTGGCCTCTCCCGGAGACCAGGGTTTTAAAACCGCTGTGGTTCCTATCATTACTCGGGGATTTTGGAGGAGGAGGGTAGAGTCGGCTTCTGCCTGAGCTGGGGTTGTTTGTGACCTTAGGACCATACCAGCTCTCAGATTGGCTCCCCCTTTCTTTCTCTCCTGATTTATTCTCTGATATTTTTACTTTCGGAGGCTGATGTCTTTTTGCAACCTCTAGCCATTTAATAAAACATTTATCCATATAATCTTTGTCCCAAGTAGGGTCTCCTCCCCCTTCCTTAGTTATTTTCCTCCATTCTTCGATTAAAGACAATTTAAAACTTCCTCCATATGGCCAGTCCCCATCAGACCAACCATATAAATCGCTACTAAACGTTACCGCGTATCGGTCATCTCCTGTTTCTTTAATTACAGTGTCCGCCGGCGAGCCGGGTGGCACAATTGGATCTCCTACCTTCTCTCGTTGCTTTACTACCTTACGAATCCTTTTTTCAGTTTTACGCTGCATACTCATTCTTTTAGTTGGAGGGTCGGTTTTCTTCCCTTTTCTAGGAACTGGACGCAAGCATCCTGCTCGACTAGAGCTGTTTCCCATTCTCTCCGGGTGCAGTTTCTCGCGGTGTTTCCTGAAACGAGAGGTTAAGACACGCCCACAAAACATATATACACACACAGTATTTACAAAGCGCTCACCGGTGTCTCTTTTCGGCTCGGCTCGGGTCTCCTTTAGCTTTCTTGTTATTTTAGCTTCTTACGGTAGCTACCCTATGCCTCACCCTTCCGGGATCTAGGCGGCTTGCCCCCTTTTCTAGGACAGCCTAGGCACTTTCCCCCTTAAGCTGGGAAAATCCTTTTAAAATTCCTCTTTTTCTTTTAAGCCAATTTTTACTTTTAATTTTGTTCGTTTGGGATCTCGTTATCAGAGATCCTGCCGACTACGCCAGAAACTGTCGAGGAAATTTCTAAGTTAAAGTAACTCAAGCGGAGATTTCAGAGTCTTGCTTCAAGAGATTCTTTAATATGTACAGGCGAGATATCTCGGAGAGCTGCTTGGTCCTTACCAAGGCAATATTCTGAAATTCTATAGAAACTTGTTCCATCTTTATACAGAAAAAAAGGAATTTTATCTCTACAATTGACACCTACATTATTCAGGAACATTACCAATTCTAAACAGGGCACAAAGGTCAGTTTACACAGCCCAACAGTATCTTGTCACGTCATTATTCAATCTTTTCGAGGGTCAGCAAGATCATCACTAAAAGCCCCTCTTATCAGAGAAATCAGTTTGTCCAGGCAATGGGGGTATCTTAACATATACAAATACCAGATGTACAGCTTTCATGTTATCTGTTCTTTTCTAACAAAGAAGAGACATCAAGTATTTTCTGGCCTTGCAGGATTCTGCAGTCTCAGCACAGAATTAAACTTACTAAAAGGAAAAGAGAAATTTAACCCCTTCCTATATCGTGAACTAAAGTTCTTCCACAATAGCAGATTCTTGGCTTTCTCAAAGGCTCTATCTTGAGATGCAACCTAGACCCAGTTGTCGCCTTCTCTTAGTAATACATGCAGTGGCTCTAGTAAAGTGCTCAGTCTGGGTAAGAAATTACCGAAGTAGTTGAGTAGACCAAGGAACGAACGCAGCTCTGTCACATTCTGAGGCCTGGGTGCATTTTCAATGGCCTCGGTTTTCGAATCAGTGGGCCTGATGCCATCAGCAGCAATCTTCCTCCCGAGGAATTCGACTTCAGGTTCCATGAATACACACTTTGAGCATTTCAGCCTGAGTCCCACTTTGTCCAGACGCTGTAGGACTTCTTCAAGATTGTTCAGATGTTCCAGCAGTGTCGCGACCTGTGACCAGAATGTCAAGTTGAAACATGACAGTTCTAAGAATGGACTTCAGTAAACTCTCCATATTCCTCTGAAATATGGCTGCAGCCGAACGATTCCCTAAAGGACACCTTCTCCCTCATCATGTACGGAACAGACCGAGCTTTGTGATAGACAGGCCTTGCATTGGAGTCCAGGTGAATCTGCACCTTGGCTCCCGTAAAATTACCAATGTCCGGTTTAAACAAAGAAGGGAACTTTTTCAATACTTGAGTATGAAGTATCATCCACCGAGGACAACATCTTGACATCATTCCAGTTCAGCTTGATTTTCTCGAGCCAATTCCTGCCGAACAGCGTTGGACCATTACCTGGGACGATCCATGATGGTAGCTCATGAACCACACCGTCATATGACACCTCGATTGCTGCACTGCTGAGCACCGGTATGAGTTCCTTAGTGTCAGTATGCAACCTGGCATTGACTTGACTCAGCTTCAATGTCGCAGCCTTAGTGTCCCACAGCTTGTCGAATGTCCTTTGGCTCATTATCGACAGGCTCACACCCGTGTCCAGCTCCATTGATACAGGCACGCCATTCAGCTTCACATTAATGACTATCGGCTGGCCCTTGCTCAGGAATGAATACAGTCCATTCACTTCCTCCTCGGGTTCTGTATCCGGGCCATCACTGAACTGGTCCTCATCAACCACATGGTGAGCTGCACCACGCTTGCTCCGTTGTGGACACATCCTGTGAAGATGCCCCACTTTCAAACATCCATTGCATGAGTATTGTCTAACCGACACTGATGAGGCCGATGATTGCCCCCACAATGCCAACAGGGTGAAATCTGGATCGAACCAGTTGCCGGGCTCTGAGCAGCGACAGATTTCGCGTAAGCAGCTCTGTCCGAAGATGACGCCATTTTGTTTACAGTACTTGCCGTGGAACTCCGACTCGTCGATGATATCTGCCTCAAATTATCATCCGTCATCATGCATGCCTGGGCAGTCGCGATGGCCTTTTTCAAATCCAGCGTCTCTACAGCCAACAGCTTCCTGAGGATCGCATCATGGCTGATGCCTATCACGAAGACATCACGCAGCATGTCTTTTTACATGTTCCCGAACTTACACGGCTCAGCAAGACGTTGCAGGTCGGCGATGAATCGCAACACATCCTGGCCCTCAGCACGAACATGTGTGTAGAAACGGTAGCGTGATATGATGATCCCCTCTTTTGGCTTCAGATGGTTACCCACCAACGTACACAATTCCTCGTACTCTTTTCCACCGGACGTACAGGCGAGAGAAGATTCTTCATGACGCCGAAAATTTTCGGACCACAAACGGTGAGGAGAACTGCTCTGCGCTTAACTGCGTAGGCCTCTGCCTCCATGCCGTTGGCCACAAAATACTGATCCAGGTGGTCGGCAAAATCCGCCAAATCATCGCCCTCCACGAACTCTCCAGGATTCCAACAGTGCCCATTGTGCATGCGCAGGTTCTTAAATTACCTCGTCGCCAATTGTAATGACTCAAGAGCCTGGTTACTGTAAACTCACTCAGGTGCAACCTGATCCATCTTTATTCCAGCCCAAGAGTGCCAGCGTGACAAAGACACACAGCTTATATACCGGTGACCAAGCACACATGTCACATGAGTACAGCCCGATGACCTCCGACCGCGGCGCCCTCTGGTGTCTGGTGACCTCCAAGCATTAATACATAACAGAAATGTTTCAAGGACACCCTCAAAGCCTCCTTGATAAATTGCAACATTTCCACCGACACCTGGGAGTTCCTGGCCAAAGACCGTCCTAAGTGGAGGAAGAGTATCCTACCGCTGAGTACCTCGCGCCCCGTCACTGAGAGCATGCAGAAAATAGGCGCAGGCAGCGGAAGGAGCGTGTGGCAAACCAGTCCCACCCACCCTTTCCCTCAACGACTGTCTGTCCCACCTGTGTCAGAGACTGTACAGTCACTTTTAGAGTGGAAGCAAGTCTTCCTCGATGTCGAGGGGCTGCCTATGATGATGATGATGACGAAAGTGTTTGGATGATGCAGCTGCCATTATTGAATAATGGATTGAAGATATATAGAATTATGGCACGACAGTGTATGGAGTAATGGAGTAGCATGTAATGGGCATACTGAGGCTGTTCATGTATGGAATAACGGGACTGCCCACATTGGGAATAATTCCATTGTTTTTTCTGTGGCCATGGAATCGCAGAGCACTTGGGATTGTGTCTTTAATTAATAAAGGTGACAGAGATCAAAGCATCTGTTGCTAAGGCCGGAGCAGACAAATATGGAATGTTGTGGTGGTCAGACAAATGAGTCATCACAGAAACATTGCGTACCAAAGGAAGGGCTTTTATATTGTGAAGCTGTGAAAACCGGTAGAAAGAAAGAGATAAGATGTTTTCAGATGTATAGGAACATAATGTGACATGTAAACAGCACAAGGCCGCCTATTCTTTCAGCACTTCCACTTAGCAAAATGGAATGAGCCCAGGCAGGGAGCTCCACAATCAAGGTCCTTCGCTCTGGAGCTGCTTTAGCCTCGTCCTCGAGTTTTCTGCATTGTTACCATCAGCAGGTAACCTAGCAACGCTCATGAGGTTAGCAGATATATACAAAGTGTGATCTGTGTGCCACAATATCCTGTCCTTGTCATCATTCTGCTGGATGTTGGGCGATCCGGCCTCGGGTAGTAACAGGACGACAGGACGAATTCCTCACACTGGAAGAGTGGTTGTTGGAATTTATTGGCCCAGCTCACCCTCAGGGAGGTTCGCCCCTTTAATGCAATACTGAGGGAGTGCTGCACTGTCACATGTGCCTTTACCAACCTACGACCGTCAAAAAGAGCTTTACTGCCAATGAAGTACTTTTGGAGCGTGGACAATGTACGGAGGGACTGTTTGCAGGTTCCTCGCCGTCTTTGTGCACTCTGCTTGGGACGCCGGAAGAGCGTTTTGGGACCGCGCAAGCCCACTCGATCGGTCGCGCGTGCGCATTCGAGGCGTGGGGAAACCGGACGGGGGGCCTGCCGAAACCTGGCCAAGCCTGGAGCCACTTGCTGTCCCTTGTCTGAAGCCTGAAGCATGTGGAGCATGAAGCTGCTGCCAGGTCTGCCTGCCTTGCTTGCATGTGTATGTGTGTGTGTGTATATGTGTGTGTGTGTGGGAGGGTGTGTGGGGGGTGTGTGTGTGTGTGTGGGGGGCGCTGTGTGTATGTGGGGAGTTTGTGTGGAGTGCATGTGTGGGGGATGGGTGTGTGGAGTGTGTGTGTGTGGGGAGTGTGTGTGGAGTGTGTGTGTGTGGGAGGTGTGTGTGTGTGTGTGGGGTTTGTGTCTGTGTGTGGGATGTTTGTGTGTGTGTGTGTGTATGTGTGGGGGGGGGATGTGTGTGTGTGTGGGGTGTGTGTGTGGGGAGTGTGTGTGTGGGGTGCGTGTGTCTGAGGTGCGTGTGAGTGGGGTGCATGTCTGTAGGGTGCGTGTGTGGGGTGCGTGTGTGTGGGTGTGCATGTGTGGTTGTGCGTGTGTGGGATGTGTGTGGGGTGCGAGTGTGTGGGTGTGCGTGTGTGGGATACGTGTGTGTGTGGTGCGTGGCTGTGGGATGCGTGTGTGTGGTGCGTGTGTGGGGTGCGTGTGTGGGTGTGCATGTGTGGTTGTGCATGTGTGGGATGCGAGTGTGTGGGTGTGCGTGTGCATGTGTGTGGGTGTGCGTGTGTGTGGATATGCATGTGGGTGTGTGGATGTGGGTGCGCGTGTGTGAAGAATGCGTGTGTGTGGGGTGTGTGTGTGTGGGTGTGCGTGTGTGTGCATGGGTGTGCGTTTGTGTGTGGGTGTGCGCATGTGTGGGGTGCGTCAGCGTGGGTGTGTGCGTGTGTGGGGTGTGTGTGGGGTGCATGTGTGTGTGTGTGTGTGTGTGTGTGTTTGTGGAGTGCGTGTGTGTGGGGTGTGTGTGGGGGGCGTACGTGTGGGGTGTGTGTGGGTTGAGTGTGTGTGGGGTGGGGTGTGTGTGGGGTGAGTGTGTGTCGGGTGAGTGTGTGTGGGCTGTGTGTGTGTGGGCTGTGTGTGTGTGTGTTGGGTGTGTGTGAGGGGTGTGCGTGTGTGTTTGGAGTGTGTGTGTGGGGTGCGTGTGTCTGTGTGTGGGGTGTATGTGATGTATGTCTGTGTGGGGTGCATATGTGTGGGGTGTGTGTGTGTGGGGTGCATGTGAGTGATGTGCATGTGTGGAGTGCATGTGTGTGGTGTGTGTTGTGATATATCCTTTACGACATAATAAACACACATATGCAGGAACTTTTCAGGTGACCAAGTCACATGATGCTTTTATTGTATTTACATCAGCAGTTGCATTACCACAGTACGCAAAGCAGTAGTCCACTAGGGGGAGCTCTATATTACACTTCTCCCTCCTTAATGAAGAAGTAATCATCACAAAATAATCATCATACATAATTTGCATAGTTATACGCAACAAAAGATATGGACTTATTTTGCCATATTTACAAATCAAACTGAACCACTTGTTTTCTGTTTCAAAGAGGATACCTTTGCTCTTGAACAGAACTTTCCAAACATGGTGCTGAACCTAGACTCTTCTAGGCTGAGCCTGAGGAGAGTTTTTCTCCAAGGGCAACC
Organism: Pristiophorus japonicus; assembly: GCF_044704955.1. NCBI lineage: Eukaryota > Metazoa > Chordata > Chondrichthyes > Pristiophoridae > Pristiophorus > Pristiophorus japonicus. The sequence continues at coordinate 28,721,236 of NC_091998.1, read as the reverse complement.
CTTGATCTACATTTTGACTCTCTGCAACTTCAGACTGTTTGTCTGCCTGACTCGGACTCGGTCTTAAATTCTGACTTTCTACAAGACTATCTGCTACTTGTAACAAGACTATCTGCCTCATCAGAAGTAATCAAATCATTGCAACGTTCAACTCTTTCCACAGCTGCAGGTAAAATATGATCAATGTGAACAAACCTAACCTTTCCATGGTCAAACAACTTGACCAAACATGTGCGAGGGCCACATATCTTCACTATTCTTCCCAGCAACCACATTTATGGTGATGGTTCTTCACTCTAGCCTGCTGATTCAATTTCATACTTCTCTCTGCTACTCTACTTCTGTCATCATTCTCTTTCTGTCTTTAATTGTTTCTCTTCTACTGACTGTGCCAAGTTTGGCTTTAACAACGAGAGCCTTGCTGAGTATTTATAGTCAAGCTATAAAGGAATTGGACTCCTCATCTAGTTTAAGTTGTAAGTAGGCATTTGTGAGATCTAACTTTGAGCAGATCTGGCCACCTGTCTGCACTGTGAACAAATCTTCTACATTTGGCAAAGTATTGGGCAGATGACCCTCTAGAACCTGGCTTACAGTTACTTTATAATCACCACACAACCTTACCTTACCATCGGACTTGGGTACAACAACATTTATTGAAAGTATACAGGACTGTTCCCTGACTCAACATGTTAATGAAGTAACTGGGAAATATCATATATTGGATCTGGTGTTTAGTGTGAGCCTGACCTCGTAACGGGCCTCCATGTGGGGGAACATCTGGGCAACAGTGATCACAACATTACATGGTTCCAATTGGCTCATAGAACTAAAGGTACTGAGAACCTACAACTCATACAGGATTTCAGAAGGGCAAATTTCTCCAAAATGGCAGATGATTTGGAACAGGTAAATTGGCTAACCCACCTGGTAGTTATTATGTATGCAACCTTAGGCAACCTGTATCATACCGCCACCAGAGGGCTTACCTGTTGGAGTCCCAAGGGATCCCAGCATCCCTTGGGAGCACTGTATATAAGCAGGCCTCCCATGCTGTACCAACACTCTGGAGTTTGAATAAAGGAGCTAAGGTCACACTTATTCATTGTCTACAGTACTCAGTTGCATTATTTTATGATGAGCTTAACAACTGGCGATGAGATAACGAACAACAACGCAAAAATGCAAAGAACTGTTGGTATCCTGGAGAAATTCTCAGAAGGGGATGATTGGGAGGCCTTCGTGGAGCGACTCGACCAATACTTCATAGCCAATGAGCTGGAAGAGGACGAGAACGCTGCTAAACGAAGGGCGATCCTCCTCACCGTCTGTGGGGCAACAACCGATGGCCTTATGAGAAGAATCTTCTAGCTCCGGTGAAACCAACAACCAAATCATATGAAGAACTGTGTACGCTGGTCCGGGAGCACCTAAATCCTAAAGAAAGCGTTCTGATGGCAAGGTATCGGTTTTACACATGTCAATGGTCTGAAGGCCAGGCAGTGGCGAGCTATGTTGCTGAACTAAGGTGCTTTGCAGGACATTGCGAATTCGATGGATTCCTTGAGCAAATGCTAAGAGACTTTTTTGTGCTTGGCATTGGCCATGAGGTTATCCTTCGCAAACTATTGACTGTTGAAACACCGAACCTGAGCAAAGCCATAACGATAGCCCAGGCATTTATGTCCACCAGCGATAACACCAAACAAATTTTGCAGCATAACGAAGTTTTGGCTAGAAACTGTACACAAAATAAAGTTGTTTTCAGGCAGGAATACATATGGCAGAGCGTACATGCCGGAGCTGCACGACCTCAGATGACCCAGAGTCCGCCATCAAACGTTAATGCGAGGCAGTTAACACCTTGTTGGCGCTGCGGAGGTGATCATCAAGCCCATCAATGCCGCTTCAAACACTATGTGTGAAAAGGCTGTGGAACAATGGGACACCTCCAGCGAATGTGCAGATGAGCTGCAAACCCTGCAAACCACTACGTTGCAGAGGAGGATCGATCCATGGCGGATCAGGCTGAACTAAAGACTCAAACCGGGGAGGCAGAAGTGTATGGGATACACACCTTCACCACAAAATGTCCACCAATCATGCTAAAAGTCGAACTGGACGGAATTCCAGTATCCATGGAACTGGACACAGGTGCGAGTCAGTCGATCATGAGCAAAAAGACCTTTGACAGGCTGTGGTGCAACAAGGCACACAGGCTCAAGCTTAGCCCCATTCATACCAAGCTAAGAACTTACACTAAAGAGCTGATCCCTGTTATTGGCAGCACAGCAGTAAACGTCTCCTATGATGGAGCAGTGCACGAACTCCCACTATGGATTGTACCAGGAGATGGCCCCACACTGTTCGGCAGATGCTGGCTGGGAAAAATCCAATGGAACTGGGACGACATCCGAGCGCTCTCATCCATCGACGATGCTTCATAGAAACATAGAAAATAGGTGCAGGAGTAGGCCATTCAGCCCTTCTAGCCTGCACCGCCATTCAATCAGTTCATGGCTGAACATGAAACTTCAGTACCCCCTTCCTGCTTTCTCACCATACCCCTTGATCCCCCGAGTAGTAAGGACTTCATCTAACTCCCTTTTGAATATATTTAGTGAATTGGCCTCAACTACTTTCTGTGGTAGAGAATTCCACAGGTTCACCACTCTCTGGGTGAAGAAGTTTCTCCTCATCTCGGTCCTAAATGGCTTACCCCTTATCCTTAGACTGTGACCCCTGGTTCTGGACTTCCCCAACATTGGGAACATTCTTCCTGCATCTAACCTGTTTAACCCCGTCAGAATTTTAAACGTTTCTATGAGGTCCCCTCTCATTCTTCTGAACTCCAGTGAATACAAGCCCAGTTGATCCAGTCTTTCTTGATAGGTCAGTCCCACCATCCCGGGAATCAGTCTGGTGAATCTTCGCTGCACTCCCTCAATAGCAAGAATGTCCTTCCTCAAGTTAGGAGACCAAAACTGTACACAATACTCCAGGTGTGGCCTCACCAAGGCCCTGTACAACTGTAGCAACACCTCCCTGCCCCTGTACTCAAATCCCCTCGCTATGAAGGCCAACATGCCATTTGCTTTCTTAACCGCCTGCTGTACCTGCATGCCAACCTTCAATGACTGATGTACCATGACACCCAGGTCTCGTTGCACCTTCCCTTTTCCTAATCTGTCACCATTCAGATAATAGTCTGTCTCTCTGTTTTTACCACCAAAGTGGATAACCTCACATTTATCCACATTATACTTCATCTGCCATTCATTTGCCCACTCACCTAACCTATCCAAGTCACTCTGCAGCCTCATAGCATCCTCCTCGCAGCTCACACTGCCACCCAACTTAGTGTTATCCGCAAATTTGGAGATACTACATTTAATCCCCTCGTCTAAATCATGAGCTCAGATTCTGAGCAAGTTCCCGTCGTTGTTTGAGCCAGGCATTGGAAGTTTCTCAGGGACGAAGGTGCAGATCCACTTGGTTCCCGGTACATGACCCATCCACCACAAGGCACGGGCGGTGCCATATATGATGCGAGAGAAAGTGGAGATTGAGCTGGACAAGCTGCAACGAGAAGGCATCATCGCGCCGGTGGAGTTCAACAAGTGGTCCAGTCCGATTGTTCCGGTTCTCAAAGGCGATGGCACGGTCAGAATTTGATTAACCTTTTTTCACTACAGGACCAGTACCCGCTACCCAAGGCAGATGACCTATTTGCGACCCTGGCTGGAGGAAAGATGTTCACCAAGTTGGACCTGACCTTGGCCTACATGACGCAGGAGCTGTCGGAATCTTCGAAAGGGCTCACCTGCATTAACATGCACAAAGGTCTGTTCATCTACAATAGATGCCCGTTTGAGATTCGATCGGCCCTGGCAATTTTCCAAAGGAACATGGAGAGCCTGCTAAAGTCAGTTCCGCGCACCGTGGTTTTCCAAGACGACATACTGGTCTTAGGTCGGGACACCATCGAACACTTGAAGAACCTGGAAGAGGTTCTAAGTCGGCTAGATCGCGTTGAAATGCTCGATGTGTGTTTTTCTGGCACCAGAGGTCGAGTTCTTAGGGAGAAGAATCATGGCAGACAGCATCAGATCCACTGACGCCAAGACGGAGGCCATCAAGAACGCGCCGAGACCACAGAACGTGACGGAGTTGTGGTCGTTCCTGGGACTCGTCAACTATTTCGGTAATTTCCTACCCAGGTTAAGCACCTTGCTAGAACCCCGACATGTGCTGTTACGCAAGGGAGATGACTGGGTATGGGGGAAATCACAAGAGGTTGCTTTTGAGAAAGCCAGAAATCTGTTATGTTCCAACAAACTGCTTGTTCCGTATAACTCATGTAAACGTTTAGTGCTAACTTGCGATGTGCCTTCATATGGGGCCGGGTGTGTGTTACAACAAGCTAACGAATCGGGAACATTACAACCGGTTGCCTACAACATGATTGAAAAAGAAGCTCTGGCATGCGTTTACAGGGTGAGAAAAATGCACCAGTATCTGTTTGGTCTCAAGTTTGTGTTAGAAACTGATCATAAGCCACTCATATCGCTATTCTCCGAGAGCAAAGGGATTAACACCAATGCCTCTGCCCACATCCAAAGATGGGTGCTCACGTTGTCTGCATACAAGTATGTAATCGGCCACAGACCAGGCACAGAGAACTGCGCTGATGCTCTCAGTCGGCTACCATTGTCAACCCTGGTGTGGAAATGGCACAGCCTGCAAACCTGCTCTTGGTGATGGATGCATTCGAAAACGAAAAGTCACCCATTACGGCCCGCCAGATCAGGATCTGGATCAGCCAGGATCCCTTACTGTCCCTTGTAAAAAAAACTGTGTCCTCCATGGGAGCTGAACCAGCGTCCTAGCGGAGATGCATGAAGAGATCAAGCCTTTCCAGCGGCGCAAAGACGAAATGTCCATACAGGTGGACTTTCTTTTGTGGGGTAATCGCGTGGTTTTGCCTAAGAAAGGCAGGGAAACGTTCATACGCGGCCTACACAGTACCCACCCAGGAATTGTAATGATGAAAGCTACAGCCAGATCCCATGTGTGGTGGCCCGACACCGACTCAGATTTGGAGTCTTGCATGCGCCAATGCAACACTTGCTCTCAACTGAGCAATGCACCCAGAGAGGCACCGCTAAGTTTGTGGTCATGGCCTTCCAAACCGCGGTCCAGGATCCACGTTGACTTTGCGGGCCCGTTTCTTGGCAAAATGTCCTTGGTTGTTGTGGATGCTTATTCAAAATGGATTGAATGTGTAATAATGTCTGTAAGCACGTCCACTGCCAACATCGAAAGCCTACGAGCCATGTTTGCCACGCACAGCCTGCCTGATGTCCTTGTCACCGACAACGGGCTGTACTTCACCAGCGCTGAATTCAAGGAATTCATGATCCACAACGGGATCAAGCACGTCACATCTGCCCCATTCAAGCCCGCATCCAATGGCCAGGCAGAACAGGCAGTCCAAACCATCAAGCAAAGCTTGAAACGTGTGTTGGAATGCTCCCTGCAGACCCGCCTGTCCCGAGTCCTGCTCAGCTACCGCACCAGACCCCACTCGCTCACCGGAGTTCCCCCAGCCGAGCTGCTCATGAAAAGGGCGCTCAAAACAAGGCTCTCTATTGTCCACCCTGATCTCCATGATCACGTCGAGGGCAGGCGGCATCAACAAAGCATGTACCACGATCGGGCAAACATGTCACGTGATATTAAAGTCAATAACCCTGTATTTGTACTCAACTATGGACATGGTCCCAAATGGCTTGCTGGCACCATCATAGCCAAAGAAGGGAGTAGGGTGTTTCAGGTCAAACTTGCCAATTGACTAAATTGCAGAAAGCATTTGGATCAAACCAATCTGCGATTCACAAACAGCCACGAGCAACCCGAAGAGGACACCTCCAACACACACACAAGTGGCAACCGACATCATGGTTGACCACGAAGCTGAACTCACCACCCCAGCAGCCCAGCAAGGCCAGCTGCCCAGCAGCCCAGCGAAGAACCAACCAACTCACCCACACCTGCATTTGTACCGAGATGATCGACAAGGGAGCGAAAAGCCCCAGATCGTATCACCCTGTAAATAAGTGTACTATTAACTTTGGGAGGGAGTGATGTCATGTATGCAACCCTAGGTAACCAGCATTCTACCGCCACCAGAGAGCTTCCCAGCATCCCTTGGGAGCACTGTACATAAGCAGACCTGCCATGCTGTACCAGCACTCTGGAGTTTGAATAAATGAGCTAAGGTCACACTTATTCATTGTCTACAGTACTCAGTCACATTACTTTATTATGAGCTTAACAGTAGTGATGCAACCGATGTTGAATATAAATGGAAAGCTTTTAAAAATCAGGTTAAAAATGTGGAAAACAAACATGTACCCAAAATCAAAAGAAGGAAATGTGGTAAGAAAAAGCCAAGGCAACCGACTGGATATGTACAAAGAAAATTCAATGGAAACAGAAATGTTTCTATAAACTAAAGAAATTTAACACTCAAATAAATAGGGTTGAATACAAAGAACTAAAGAAAACTAAGGCTGCTATTAGAACAGCAAAAAGACTCATGGAAAAAAGGATTGCAGACACCTGTGGCAGTAATGGGAAGAGCTTTTTTTAGTAGGGGCAGTGATCTCTCATGGGGAGGAGAGACCAGTTGCTTTTGCTTCACGCACTCTCAGTGCCAGTGCGCGTAATTATGCGCAGATCGAAAGAGACGCTTTGGCATTAATTTTGGGGGTCAAGAAGTTCCACAAAAACTTGTACTGTCGTAAGTTCACCATTGTTACTAACCATAAGCCCCTGACAGCAATCCTCCATCCAAAGTCCCCAGTTGCAACCTTAGCTGCAGCCCGAATGCAGAGATGGGCTTTGATTCTGTCAGCATATACGTATGATATTGAGTACAGACGATCAGCTGATTACAGTAACGCTGATGCAATGTCCAGGTTGCCATCCCCACTATCAAAGACTGTATTGGGCCACTGAAGGGTGTTCAAGGACAGGTTACAAAGGACTCACTGAGTATGGCGGAAATATTAAATGAGTACTTTGCATCAGTATTCACCCTTGAACATGAACCTCAAATATTCGAAGTTAATGATACTGGTTTTTCTACTAGTAACATTAACACAGGTAAGCATATTGTTTTAGAAAGAATTAAGAACTTAAAAATAGATAGAGCAGCAGGGAAGGACGATATCCATCCAAGGGTCCTCCAGGAGATGGGACATGTGCTGTGCGAGCCCTGGCATGTATGCTTAATAGCTCACTGCACTCTGGAATGGTTCCTACAGATTGGAAGGAGGCTAATATAGTCCCCATTTTTAGAAAAAATGACAAGGCAGACCTGGGTAACTATAGGCCTATCAGTTTAACATCAGTAATAGGGAAAATGCTTGAAAGAATCGTAAAGGATGCAGTATATGAATACTTGGATAGAGAGGCACATATTCGGGACACCCAACATGGCTTCATAAAAAAGAGGTCATGTCTCACAAATCTAAATGTATTCTTTGAAGAAGTTACAAAGTTGGTGGATGAGGGAAGCCCAGTAGACATTGTCTACTTAGATTTCCAAAAACTTTTGACAACGTACCGCACAAGAGGCTTCTCTATAAATCAGAGCCTCGGGTATTAGTGGAAGTATACTGAGCTGGATACAGAACTGGCTGGCAGGATGCAGGCAAAGAGTATTTATAGATGGATTTGGATCTCTTTGGAGACCAGTCACCAGCGGTGTCCCGCAGGGATCAGTGTTGGGACCGTTGCTATTTACTATTTTTATTGATGATCTGGATTCAGGGGTTGACGGCACAATTTGCAAATTAGCAGGTGATACGAAGATCTGTGCGAGTGTTAGAACTGTAGAAGAGGCTCGTCTGATTCAGGCAGATCTTAATGTGTTGGGAAACTGGGCTCATGACTGGAAAATATATAATTTAGATAAGTGCAGTGTTGTGCATGTGGGCAGGGCAAATGCTCAACATTCGTACACCCTTCAGGGAAAGGCATTAAAGATAGTGGAGATAGAAGGAAATTTGGGCATTCTAGTGCATACAACCTTAAAGGTACAGAAGCAATGCCATTGAACAATAGCTAGAGCAAATAGGGTGCTGGGGTGTATCCATAGGACAATTGAGTATAAGACGAGGCATACTGTTTTGTCCTTTGTACAAGACCTTAGTCAGGCCGCACTTGGAATACTGTGTCCAGTTTTGGTCTCCTCACATGGTGGGTGATATTAAGGCTTTGGAAAGGGTGCAGAAGAGGGTCACTAGACTAATTCCATCTTAGTTATCAAGATGGGTTAAAAGAGTTGGGACTCTTTATCTTCGAGCAATGTAGACTTAGGGGGGGATATGATTGAGGTTTATAAGATAATGAAGGTGAAAGAATGTTCCAGCTGACAGTTTATTTCAACGAAATAGTTTAGGCAGCACCAAGGGACACAAATTTAAATTGTACAAGGCTAGATCTAGGTTAGCCGTCAGGAGGTGGACCTTTTCCCAGAGAATAGTAGGCCTCTGGAACAAGCTGCCGTTCCATATGTTGGATGCAGACTCACTGAATTCCTTCAAGCAAAAGCTGGATTTGTTTCTGGCTGCGGCGGAGATGAACTCTTACAGAAGGGTAGGTACTGCAGGGAATTCAAGGCCAGAGTGATCTCCTGGACTAGTTTCGATCACCTAGATGGGTCGGAGAAGAATTTCCCAGATTTTTTACCCAAATTGGCCTGGGGTTTTTTATCTGTTTTTTTGCCTCTCCCAGGAGATCACATGGCTTGGGGTGGGGTGGAGTGTATATGTTGTGATGCACAAGGTATCGCAATTGTGTGGGACAGGCTCAATGGACCAGATGGTCTTTACCTGTCTGTCATTGTTCATAATTGTTCGTAACTTAGACCTATCTTCGAGATAATGTTCTCAGTTTCTAGTCTTTTGAGTTCTTGCTCAACTTTCTCCTTGAGCGCATATGATACGGGACGTGGCTTGTAGTAAACTGGTCTAGTGTCCTTTTGTAGTCTGACACTTGCCTTGAAACTTTGAATCGGACTGCCTGTTTTGCGGAACACCTTCAGATACTGCTTGATGATATCATCTTTCGATGCAAATCTCTTTTCAACACAAAAAATCTCACTCCAATCCAGCTTCAGTGATCCCAACCAATTTCTACCTAGTAAGGCAGGCTTGTCTCCTAACACTACTAAGAAAGGCAAGCTCTGAAACTGACCCTTGTATTTCACCGGTATGGTGAAACGTCCTACCACAGAGATTTGCTCTCGTGAGTAGCCTCAGGGCTCTATTTTCGACTTCTCTGGTTTTGTCGAGATATAGTGATTCCGGCACTACGCTCATGGATGTACCTGTGTCGATTTCCATGAGTATCCTGGTTCCTGCAACGTCTACATGGATGTCGATACTTCACGAATCGTTGTTAGGTACCCTTATACTCCTAATGACGTGTATCTCCAGAACCTCCTCGTCCTTTTGCTTCTCTTCAATGCTATGTAGTCTGTGGCGATTTCTACTTATAGCATTGAATATCGGTTTATTCTTCAGTCTGCATGCCTTCGCAAAATGCCCTGTTTCCTTGCAGAAGAAACATTCTGCCTTTACATATGGACAGCTTTGAGCAATGTGTTGTCCCAGGCACTGATAGCACGACTTCAATGCATTGTTACCCTGGCCATTTGCTGAGGCCTTGGGGCCCAACTGCCTTTCACTTTTAACCTGTAGGCGATTCACCTCGGTTGTCTGACGGCTGGAAATGACGCATAATTCTCAGCAGTAGTGGTCGGCCTTATCCATTGATATGGATGTCTAACAAGCGAAATCAAAAGTCAAATTAGAGGTTGTTTCTTCTGATTGTTTCATTTTGCATCCCACAAACAAAGTGGTCACGCAATGCTCGGTCCTGAAAGTTTCCAAAATGACAATGAATGGATGTACTCACTGAGACCCTCATCAATTAATTGATCACATGTTCCAAAATGATAACTTTCAGCAATTTCCATGGGCTCAGGACTGTGGTGCTGTTCTAATGTGGTTAGAATCTCCGTCAGTGGCATGTCCTTCGGCTTGATGGTAACAAGCACATTTTTCAGGGTTTCATACACCTCGGGGCCTGCTTCAGTCAGGAAAATATCCTGTTTTCTTTCTAACACCACCCGATTATGGTTTTCATCATCAAGGACTTCAACGATATTATTTGCGGTGAAAAACATGTCTAGCCACTCCACATGTACTCGGTCGCAATGGAACTCACCCAAGCGCCCTATTATTCCCCTAGGTGCAGCCATCTGGACTCTTCAGTTCAGCCAAGTGTGCTTGAAATTTACCTTGGATTTTTAGCTGTGCTGGAAAACAAAGAACGTCTCAAAGTCTCTCTGTTGTTTGGCAGAAAGAGCCACCAACAAAAGTTTCAGCTAGGGAATCTGATTATCCTATCCCATGTCGCCAATGTGATCACAATGACATCACAAACATACACACTTACAAGATGGCTCGACAGGAACTTGTCAGGTGATCTAGTCTCATGAAGCTTTTATTGTATTTACATCAGCAGTTGTATTACCACAGTAGCCCACTAGGTGGCGCTCTGTATTACATGTGTGTGTGGTGTGCGTGTGTGAGATGCATGTGCATATGGGTGTGTGGGTGCGTATGGACACACATGCACCTCGCACACACACCCGCATCCATTGGTTTATTGACTGGCAAATCCTTACTCGCTTCCTGTTATAGTAGCACCACCGGAGATCCGAAGGCCATTGACTATTTGCACTTCTAGTTTCCCATTTCCTATTTTAATAAATGGTTTATTAATGTTGTAGTCTTGACCTTAGTCCCTTCATTCTGAATTGAAGAATTTTTATCGCTTCCAAAAGGAAAAAAAACCTCTGAAGAATTAACTAACCCACAAATTAGAATATAAAGCGGATGAAATTTCCCATCATGGGACGTTTTACTACATTAAAGGCGCTATATAAATAAAAGTTATTATTATTATTGTTATTATTGTTGGGGGCGGTAACCTCTCCAAGGCTGGACATTCTGTGCCCGGCACAAAAGTCCCGAACCGGAAGAGAAATTGGGGTCACTACCCCTCACAGGAAGTGAAGCACAATTTTGCACGCTCCACTTCCTTTCGGGGCGGGATCAGGGGTGGGGCTACCCATCTCTCTCATAGGCAGTCCTTCGGGATTGGGGATGACTTGCTTCCACACTAAAAATGAGTTCTCAGGTGACTAATGAACTAATTTTAAACAGTGTAAGATGCCTGTGCATCAATTCTTTTAATGTGGGGTGGCCGTTGCACACCAGTACACGGGCTTGACGGAGCGAGGTCTTGGTCCAGTGGCAAGGGGATCCCAGCAACTGGAGACCAGGCTCCATGTGCCAATACACACACACAAACTCAAACATACTCCTACTGTCCTCCTTCCTTCCGTCCTTCCCACAGGACATCTCGCTAGGTGGAATTAATAGTATCGGGCGCTACCCAGGTGCATCATGGAGCGCCATACGGCCTCTCCGCGTAGCGCTGATGCGTTTCGAAACCCCCCTCCCCTTCCGTTAAAAGGGAGGGTCGCTGCGAGCTCTGCAGGCCCATTGAAAGCCTCCGCTGGGCCACCAAGGCTAGGGGTTGCCGTGACAACAGCCCGGCACTGAGACGGAGTGCCGAGCTGCACGATCGCGGCCCAGACCCCGCGACAACGTTACACAACGGCCCGACCAGTAAGTCGGGAAGAAAACAAAAATGGTGGCATGCGGTGCAGCGCACTTCCCCTTTAACTTTCGCCCCGCGATGGGTTTGCGGCCGCATGGGGCACGGCACAATTTACCGCCGGCGCAGTGACCCAGGGCACTGCCAGTGGGGCACAGCGCTAATGGATACATTGTGGCACAATTTTGCGGGAGCCGGGAGCGCTCGGATGAAAACACTTTCACGCCCCGCTAGCACTCTCCCGGAGGTGCTAACAGGAGGTGTACACCAGAGGAAGTTCGGCCCCAAAGTCTATTTATTTTACCAGCTGTAAAGTCCTGTCCTCTCAGTACAGATTCACACGAGACATGTAGTGAAGTCAAGGTCACTCTGGACCTGCACCTTTATTTCACAGCTCTGGAATGCTGCACTTGCCTGAGACCTGCCCTTATATACCTGTCTCTTGCCAGTGCACCCCTGGTGGTAAGGTATGCTAGTGGTTACAGGTCATATCTTATTAGTCATGTATAGCATGTTAGGATACAGTTATATATAATAATGTAAGATACATGACATCACCCTCCCCCAAGGACTTATTGTCTTTATAAGTTCAGTCTCTCAGGTGGTCTACGCTCTCGCGTGGAGCGTCTGAGTTGTGGTTCAGTTGTTTGCCTTGGTGTCTGTTTTCCTTTGGGTGTGGTTCCTGGTATATCGCCTAGGCTGTCTGTTTCGATTGGTGTGATTGTTGTTGACTCACCTGGGCTGTCTGTTGGGATTGCCCTTTCCTCAGGTTGTTCCCTCTGTCTGTCCACTAGGTGTGGTGCGAGTTCCACATTGTAGTCTGCCTCTGGTTCCGCAGTGTTGTTGGTAAATCTGCTTTTGACTTGGTCTACATGCCTCCGGCAGGTTTTGCCATTGTCCATTTGTACTACCAGTAGCCTGTTTCCTTCTTTGCCCGTTACTGTCCCTGCAAGCCATTTGGGACCCCTGCCATAGTTTAGTACAAACACTTTGTCCCCTATCTCATTCCATCTCCCCCTTGAATTTCTGTCATGGTACTCAGTCAGCTTACGGCGCTTTGCCTCAACGATTTCGTGCATGTCTGGGAGGATTAATAAGAGCCTTGTTTTTAAAGTCCTTTTCATCAACAGTTGCGCGGGGGGATCCCAGTTAGTGAGCGCGGACGAGATCTGTATGCCAGCAGCAGTCGCGACAGGTGACCCTGCAGCATGGGACCTTGGATTTTAAGCATGCCTTGTTTAATGATTTGCACTGCTCTCTCCGCCTGGCCTTTGGAGGCCGGCTTGAACGGTGCAGTCTTGACGTGATTTATGCCGTGGTCAATTATAAATTCTTGGAATTCGGCACTGGTGAAGCACGGACCATTGTCACTGACCAATATGTCAGGGATTCCGTGCATTGCAAACATGGTTGCGAGGCTCTCCATAGCGGTGGAGGTTGTGTTCAATTTTAAAATGGTGCATTCGATCCACTTTGAAAATGCATCTACAACTACGAGGAGCATTTTGCCTATGAATGGGCCCGCAAAGTCTATGTGCACCCACGACCACGGTTTGGTAGGCCAGGGCCAGGGGCTCAGTGGAGCCTCCCTGGGGGCATTGCTGAGTTGGGCACAAATGGTGCACCTTCGGATGCAGAGCTCCAAGTCCGCGTCAATACCAGGCCACCAGACGTGGGATCTGGCTATGGCCTTCATGAGAACGATCCCCGGGGGCTCGCGGTGGAGCTCCCGTATAAATGCCTCTCTGCCTCGCAGAGGCATGACTACTCGGCTGCCCCACATCAGGCAGTCTGCTTGTAGTGATAACTAATGCATGTGCCTGTGAAAGGCTTTTAATTCCTCGGGGCAGGCATCGCGCGCCTCTGCCCAGTCACTGGTTAGGACACATCTTTTTACTAAAGATAACGTGGGGTCACTGGCTGTCCAGGCTCTGATTTGGCGAGCCGTCATGGGCGAACCTCTGGACTCAAAGCCATTGATTGCCATGACTATCTCACAGTCCTGTTCGTCAGACCCTTCCGTGGTCGCCAGGGATAGCCTGCTGAGCGTGTCGACACAGTTGTCTGTGCCTGGTCTGTGCCTTATTGTGTAGTCGTAGGACGCCCACCATTGAATTCGCGCTGAGGCGTTGGCGTTTATTGCCTTGCTCTCGGATAAAAGGGATGTGAGGGGCTTGTGGTCGGTTTCTAACGTGAACTTGGCCCAGAAAAGGTATTGGTGCATCTTTTTGACACCGTACACGCACGCGAGCGCCTCCTTCTCTACCATTCCGTACCCGCGCTCTGCCCGCGAAAGTGACCTGGAGGCATAAACTATGGGTTGTAATTTGCCCACAATATTGACATGTTGCAAAACGCACCCGACCCCATACGCTGACGCATCGCATGTGAGAACTAGCTTTTTACCTGAGTCAAAGAAAGTCAAAACACTGTTGGAACACAGAAGGTTGCATGCCTTATTGAAGGCGTGTTCCTGGGCGTCCCCCCAAAACCAATCACACCCCTTTCTGAGTAGCACGTGGAGAGGCTCCAGCAGCGTGCTTAAGTTCTGCATAAAGTTCCCAAAGTAATTCAGTAGCCCGAGAAAAGCACGCAGTTCTGAGACATTCCGGGGCCTGGGTGTCAGGCGAATTGCTTCTGTTTTGGACTCTGTTGGGCGGATTCCATCAGCGGCAATCCTTCTGCCCAAAAATTCAACCTCGGGTGCGAGAAACTGGCACTTGGATTTCTTGACTCTTAGGCCTACCCGATCCAACCACTTTAGTACTTCCTCCAAATTACGGAGATGGGAGTCGGTGTCCCTGCCCGTGATAAGTATGTCGTCTTGAAATACAACCGTCCCCGGGATGGACTTGAGCAGACTCTCCATGTTGCGTTGGAATATGGCAGCTGCTGACCTGATGCCGAATGGGCATCGATTGTACATGAAAAGGCCTCAATGTGTGTTGATGGTGGTGAGTAGCTTGGATTCCTCGGTCAATTCTTGCGTCATATACGCAGATGTGAGGTCTAATTTTGAGAAAAGTTTACCTCCAGCCAATGTGGCAAATAAGTCCTCCGCTCTGGGCAGCGGGTACTGGTCCTGTAGGGAGACTCTGTTTATGGTAGATTTGTAGTCCCCACAGATTCGTACGGATCCATCAGGCTTCATGACTGGGATGATGTGACTTGCCCAGTCGCTAAATTCCACAGGTGATATAATGCCTTCCCGCAGAAGCCTGTCTAGTTCATGTTCAATCTTTTCCCTCATCACATAGGGTACAGCTCTGGCCTTGTGATGGACCGGTCTAGCATCCTGTGTGATGTAGATTTTGACTTTGGCCCCTTTGAAAGTGCCCACACCTGGCTGAAAGAGATGTTCAAATAGCTTTACAACTGTTGAGCAGGAGGTCCGTTCCTCTAATGACATGGCATGGACATCATCCCATTTCCAGTTTAGTTTTGCCAGCCAGCTTCTCCCCAGCAGTGCTGGGGGGTCTCCGGGGACAATCCACAGGGGAAGTCGGTTCACTGTCCCTTTGTGTGTGACAGAGAGCATGGCGCTGCCGAGGACTGGTACGATTTCTTTGGTATAGGTCATAGGTCCTTAGTGTGGTGTCGACCCTTGTGAGTTTTGGTCTGTCTCTTTTATGCGGCCACAGTTGTTCAAATTGTTGAGCGCCCATGAGAGATTGACTCGCTCCCGTATCCAGCTTCACATTGTCAGATATCCCATTGAGTAGGACCCTCATCATTATAGGAGGCGTCCTGTTGTAGGAGCAGCGGCCATTGATCATGTTGACCCGCTGTACATCGGTGTCCCGGGTACTGTCCCCACCATCTTCTAGTCCGCTTTCCGACCCATCCGATTCGTATACCAGCCGAGCTGCCGTTTTTTTGCACATGCGGGCCAAATGCCCTGTATATTCACAATTTCTGCAAACAGCCTGCTGAAATCGACATCCCCTTGACAAGTGCCCACCCCCACACCTCCAGCACAGACCTGTTCTCTTGTTTAAAGTGTTCCCAAAGAATGAGCTGTGTGTGGCTGATCTCTCTTGAGCTTCTCTCAGTTTGTAGTTGATTGATCGCATTGTGGGTTGATGAGGTGTGAACGGCCGTTCCTGTGGCCCTTGATGGCTTCTGCCTGCTGTCGAGAGCCTGTTCTCCCGGTTTTGTCTGTGTGTGGGGGTAGCAGCTTGTTTAGTGCTGTGAACTTCTTCCGATATTTCGTTAGTTGTCGTACCTGCATTGTAAATCAACCTCGTTTCTTCTTCCCCTACCAAGAATGTCTGTGCAACCAGTGCTGCTGCCTCTAAGGTCAGGTTCTTGGTCTCTATGAGCTTTCGGAATATGCCTGCGTGGCCTATTCCTTCAATGAAAAAGTCTCTCAGCATTTCTCCTCAGTTCATCGGAGAACTCACATAAACTAGCCACCCTCCAAAGTTCCACCACGAAGTCGAGTATGCTCTGGCCCACACAGCGTCTGTAGTTGTAGAACCTGTGTCTGGCCATGTGTAGGCTGCTCACTGGCTTCAGGTGGTCTCTTACCAGTGTGCTCAATTCTTCAAACGACTTGCTTGCTGGTTTCTCGGGTGCCAACAGATCCTTCATTAAAGCGTATGTTTTCGAGCCACAGCTGGTCAAGAGATGGGCTCTTCTCTTGTCTGCCTTATCGTCGCCTAACCAGTCTTTGGTTACAAAGCTTTGCTGGAGCCTTTCTATAAAGTCCTCCCAATTGTCTCCCGCATTGTACTTTTCATCTGACCCGTTGTTTGCCATTCTGTGGATTCTGTAATCCCGTAACCCGTCGCCACTGTAAAGTCCTGTCCCCTCAGTACAGATTCACACGAGGCATGTAGTGAAGTCAAGGTCACTCTGGACCTGCACCTTTATTTCACAGCTCTGGACTGCTGCACTTGCCTGAGACCTGTCCTTATATACCTGTCTCTTGCAAGTGCACCCCTGGTGGTAAGGTATGCTGGTGGTTACAGGTCATATCTTATTACAGTCATGTATAGCATGTTAGGATACAGTTATATATAATAATGTAAGATACATGACACCAGCCAAGGACCAATATAACTACAGTTGCAGAAGACTAGATAGCAGAGGATCATCACAAAGCTAACTGCAGCTCCATTTTCTGCAAGCTGCCTGACAAGACTGGATCAAATTACACATTGCAGACAAACTGTTTGGTGTGTCTTGTCCTCCAAGGGGACCAATCAGAAATCTGGCTCAACCCACATGCAGTGCAAATAAACGCAGCAGACCATGTTGTTGGATAGGGAAACATGGCGGCCAATTTGTGCACAGCAAGATACCACAAATAGCCATGAGGTGAATAACCAGATAATCTGTTTTTGGTGGCGTGGATTGAGAAAACCTAAAAGATTCATGGTTTATGACATCCATGCCCTTTCTGCCATACAACAGTTTTAAGTTTACAACCCTGTAAGGTGTTCACACACTTGGCGTTAGCTCTACCCTACATGCACAACCCTACAGTGATCAACCAACCAGCAGTGGGGGTCAAAGGGCAGCGAACTCCCAGTCGGCCTCACTACCCGGACTTCCTTTAACTCTTCACTGCGATCCAGTCGGAGGACCACAGCTGTTACAGGTCTCTTTTTATGTCTATTTACACAAGTTCAGCTATTGGGGTCCTTGCATGCAGCAGTCCCCGCCGGTGATCTCAATCTGTGTATGGTAAAGCAGCGGAGTGGGAAGGGATCGTGGCGGAGGTGCGGCGAGTGTTTTGTGGCAGAGGTGCGGCAAATGCGGGTACGGGGCCCAGAGGAGCCGAGGGCCCAGGGGCAGCACAGACCTGCCCACACTGTGATATGTGTGTGCACTAGGTCCGTGCAGCAGAGCAGATCTCCAGTCGTCCTGGTTAACTCTTGCCACTGGATAAAGGCCTAGCTCTGTCAAGCCCGTGTGGTGGCTGATGTGCAACAGTCACCACAAGTTAAAAAAATCCACGCACAGGCATCTTCCACCCCTTCAACTAGAGTTCAGGACTGGAACATCAGGTCCTTCATTGAAACATCTGTGAACTCTCGTGGAAGCAAGTCATCCTCGTTCGAGGGACCGCCTATGATGAAACTCATTTGTGGCTACACTCACAACGGTAACATCTCCTGACACATGAATCACAAGGCTTCCCCGTAAGGCATTCTCTCTTATCGAGCTCATTAAAACGACAGAAGGCAGTGAGAAAGAATGAAAGGGTTTTTTTTAAGTAAAGAAATTATTCCTCGTGATTTCCCATAAGCTGCCGGGTGTCAGAGTGTTGCAATCTCGGTCCTTCACCTCTGGATTCGACTCCGGAAGATTGGCTGCTGCACAATTGTCTGATATCCGTGGGCCGAGAAATTCGGCAGCCCCCGAGAACGGGCGCAGGGATCGCGATGCGCTAGCAATACGCTCCCGTTAGGAGGACACTTTGCAATGATAGTAGTGTACAGCCGAGCACTCAGCAGGGGAGCCCAGGGTCGTGCCAGCCTAGCTCCAATTAAAGCTAGCCTGCACCACTTAAAGGCGGTCTGCACCTCTTAAAGGGAAGGTGACTTCTGCCTGCAACAGATGGTGGTAATGCTTGTGAAGGCTACTGGCAGAAAAGAAGACTGAGTAGCGGCTAAACAGGCCACAGAAAGGGCTCTAAGATTTTCCGGCGCAGCACTGGAGGCATTTGTCCAGGAGCTGTTCTCTTCCCAAAGGGGATCAGCAGGCCCTCCAGGCTACAGACTAGACTGTAGTAGGAATAGATAGCCAATGTGGTCAATGCCAGCAGTATGGCCACAAGGACCGGGACTCAGTGCAGGAAGAAGTTTAATGACTTCACACGTGTGCTGAAGGTCAGTGAATTCCCCAATGACCCTCTCCCCCTCCCCTAGTGCCCCGAGCCCGCCCTTCCCCAGTGCCCAAGCCCCCCAGTGCCCTAAGCCCCCCTGTGTCCTGAGCCCCCTACTAGTGCCCCGAGATCCCCCCAGTGCCCCGAGACAGCCCCCCAGTGCCCCTCTCCCAACCCCCAGTGCCCCTCTACCCCTCCCCCAGTGCCCCGATACCCCGCCAGTACCCCGAGGCCCCCCCGTGCCCCAAGTCCCCTCCCAGTGCCCCGAGACCCTCCCCCAACACCGCTAAGAAACACATAAACGCATCCCTCCCACAAGCACCATGCAATCAGAATATACAGTGGCTTCATCCAAAGTCCGCCTGTATTTACCTTCTTGAGAATTCAATTAAAAAAATTTTAAAAAAACAAACTGGTGTTAAATGTGAGGGAAATGGGACTGAGTGAATATATTTCCCAGGGGGTAACACGCAGGATATGGATCGAATGTGCTCCGTCTGTGCTGCAAAATATCAGCACCAGACATTTTCTCGGCTTCTCTCAAGAATGGCCTTGATATTGTGCAAGATTGGAGTCAGTATGTGTGCAGGTTCAGCGCTCCTTGCCTTTGTACTGTATGGAAGAAGAGCACGGACTCATCGCTTGCTGTCCGCCCATCCTGCTTTCTGGGCAGCTCCGTCATCACTTTCACGGAAAATCCGTTCGCCCACTTACTGCCGAGCCAGCCAATCGGGAGAACCCCAAGGAAATTCCCAATGTGTGATTCGCTAAATCATGCCCGAGGTCTGATTCGGGACTTGGTAAGGGGTGGCGACCTCTATAGGTTGGGAACGGAGTTTAAAAGACCGCTTCCAGTCAACCGGGCGATGCATCACACACAGTTACTGATTATGGGTCGGGGGTACATCCCTTTGGCCTCTCACTCACTCCGATGCGCTCATTAGATTTTCCAGTAGAAGTGAGGTTTCCAAGAGCTGACACTGGCACGGGGTATCGGAGTTATAAGATCATAAGAACATAAGAAATAGGAGCAGGAGTAGGTCATACGGCCCCTCGAGTCTGCTCCACCATTTAATACAATCATGGCTGATCTGATTAAGGACTCAGCTCCACTTGCCCACTCACTCCCCATAACCCATCGGTTAAGAAACTGTCTAACCTCTGTCTTAAATTTATTCAATGTCCCAGCTTCCACAGTTCTCTGAGGCAGCGAATTCCACAGATTTACAACTCTCTGAGAGAAGAAATTCCTCCTCATCTCAGTTTTAAATGGACGGCCCCTTATTCTAAGATTATGCCCCCTAGTTTTAGTCTCCCCCAAAGCCAGCTCCACGTGGGAACGGGGGAGGGAATGGCCTCCCAGCCATGGGCTCCCTGGCTTGTGGTCGATCTCAGCTGTGCTTCTGTGTCAAGGGACCAAGACAATGCCAGGAAGGGGCGGAATATCAGAGGGACAGTCGCCTCTCCCACTCCTCCTAGCAACAACAGAATACGGAAACTGTATCCCATTGGCCAGACAGGATAAAGGGACACTGGAGGAGGTTTGTAAAATACTTACAAGGATGATACCAGAACTGAGAGATTATAACTGTCAGGAAAGACTGAGCTCGATTCTCTTTAAAGAAAATAGACAGCTGAGGGGTGACCTGATAGAGGTCTTTAAAATAATCAAGGGGTTCGACAGGGTGGATGTAGAGAGGATGTTTCCACGTGGGGGAGACCAAATCTAGGGGCCATCAATATAAGATAGTCACTAATAAATCCAATGGGGAATTCAGGAGAAACTTCTTTACTCAGAGAGTGGTGAGAATGTGGAACTCGCTCCCACAGGGAGTGGTTGAGGCGAATAGTATTGATGCATTCAAGGGGAGGCTGGATAAGTACATGGGAGAGACTAGTTGAGCTGAATGGCCTGTTTCTGTACTGGAAATAAATGAGGGAGATAGGAATAGAAGGATATGCTGATGGGATGAGGTGAAAAGGGATGGGAGGAGGCTCGAGTGGAGCATAAACACCGCCACGGACCCGTTGGACTAACTGGCCTGTTTCTGTGCTGTACAATCTATGTAATTCTAGGTTTTGAAGAGCTCTTTAATAGAGGTGGATATGGATCGGAAACAAACTTATAGATGGTCAAGCACCCCACCACAGTATGACTGTTTGACCCGTGTTGTCTAAATTATTTTAAAATTAATTCTCGGGATGTGGGCGTCGCTGGCAAGGCCGGCATTTATTGCCCATCCCTAATTGCCCTTGAAAAGGTGGTGGTGAGCCGCCTTCTTGAACCACTGCAGTCTGTGTGGTGAAGGTACTCCCACAGTGCCGTTAGGGAGAGAGTTCCAGGATTTTGACCCAACACCATGTCAGAAAATAATAAACTGAGGAAGGACAAGTTGGGGTGTAGAAGGTGTCATGTTTGGGGTTACTAGCCACCAGAGGGCGCCACTGTCGGAAGTCATTGGGCTGTATGCACAGGTGTGCGGGCCAGGTATATGAAGCAAACCACCATGTAATGTGGACACTTTGGGCCCGAATAAAAGTTGAGCAAGGTTCGCACCTGAGTGGGTTTATAGTATTCAGTCTATCGAGTTACTACCTACATAACAGAAGGTTCAGTGAATAATCTCATTGATCTGTGCTGCCATCTTGTGTTGTCCATTTGGAACTACATCTTAAATAGCTCCCAGTAAATAGTGAAAGCACGATTCATACATCACTTCTCACATCTTCAGGACATTCCAAAGTGTGAATTCTTTCCAAAATGCAGTCAGTATTGTTATACAGGCAGTATGTTATGTTAAGTTGTTATAGGCAAACTTATATCATTACAGTTACAATTGATTAGTTTTGATCTTTAACACAATGACCCCAGTAAAACAGAGTGCGATTTAGGTTAGTAACTTTTGACTCCAAATATCTTTTCTCAGTATTGAGTTTGCACACTTCAGGGTGTATCTGGATTTTGTGCAATAGTGTGAAGTGGGTGTTAGCGAGTCGGCAGCCTGTTTTACTTGGGTGTCAGCTGTGGCTCAGTGGGTAGTACTCTGAGTCAGAAGGTTGTGAGTTCAAGTCTCACTCCAGGGACTTGACCACAAAAATCTTGGCTGACACTCCAGGGGAGTGCTGCACTGTCGGAGGTGCTGTCTCTTGGATAAGATATTGAACCGAGGCCCTGTCTGCCCTCTCAGGACATACAAGATCCAATGGTACTATTCAAAGAAGAGCAGGGGAGTTCTCCTCAGTGTCCTTGCTATTATGTATGGTTCAAGCAACACCTAAAAAACAGATTAGCTGGTCATTATCACATTGATGTTTGTGGGAGCTTGCTGTGTGCAAATTGACTGTTGCATTTCCTACATTACAACAGTGACTACACTCCAAAAGTACTTCATTGGCTGTAATGCACATTGGGACATCGTGAGCTTGTAAAAGGTGCTATATAAATGCAAGATCTTTATTTCTTTTTTTTTATCTGCATCCCAGATATCATAGAATCGTAGATTGATACAAAATGATAGACTGAAGGAGGCCATTCGGCAAATCGTGTCTGTGCTGATTCTTTAAAAGAGCTCTCCAATTAGTCTCCCCTGTCCTGTCCCCATAGCCATGCAAATCTTCCCCGCAAGTATTTATGCAATCATCTTTTGAAAGGCAGTGCATTCCAGATCATAACAACTCGCTGTGTAAAACAAATTCCAGTTGCCAACGACCTTAAATATGTGTCCTCTGGTTACCGTGGAAACAGTTTCTCATTTACTCCATCAAAACCTTTCATCATTTTCAACACCTATAGTAAATCTCCTTTAACCTTCTCTGCTCTGCTTCTCCCGTCTCGCCACTGAAGTCTTTTATCCCTTGTACCATTCTATAAATCTCCTCTGCACCCACGCCAAGGCTTTGGCAGCCTTCCTAAAGTGTGGTGCCCAGAATTGGACACAATACTCCAGCTGGGGCCTGACTAGTGATTTAGAAAGGTTTAGCGTAACTTCTTTGCTGTTGTGCTTGACGCCTCTGTTTATGAAGGCATAGTGTATGCATTGTATACATTAATAGACTGCAAGGAATTCAAGGCTGTGCTGGTTCAACAGATGAAGTCATGAAGCAGATGGCACTTTAACACACGTTAAACTAGAAAACGAGAAAACGCTGACCGACAGCAAGTCGAATATCATGAGCTGCCAGATTCACTTGCAACAGGTGCGTGCAGTGATGTGGGAGCATCTGATGGCAGGGTTTACTCTGTGTCTAGCCAATCCATTACTATGCCTCGGTTCAATGTCTTGATGGAAAAGTGCAGAGGGATCTTAACTCATCATGTAACTTGTGCTGTACCTGTACCTGTCCTGGGGGGGGGGGGGTGGGGGGGGCTTGATAGAACAGTAAGGATAGCTTGCTATCCTGCACTCCCAGCAAGGAAGCTGTTATGTCTTGGATAAAGAGTCAGACTAGATACTGCAAGCTCAAAGTAAGGTGTGACCGTAGTTCTTTATTACAGATCTCAGCGTGCCTCTCCAGCCTGTGAGGCCTCCTTAGATACAGGTGCTCCCAAGGGATTGTGGGATCCCTTGGGACTCCAGGGGATAAGCCCTCTGGTGGTTACACATGGTATTTACAGGTCTACATACATAACAGAAGCAAGGGAGTGTGGGTCGAACATTAGACTGTAACATCAATTCTCCAAACGGTGAACACTGCTCCTTGCTGCAGTTCAGTGAAGACCCTTAGTAGGAAAGGGACTTTACTTCACATCAAACCTGGGCTGAACCCGATCTAGGAGAGCTTGGTGACATTACTTGGTGAAAAGAAAGACTTACATTTATATAGCGCCTTTCACTATCTCAGGTCGTCCTAGGACACTGGGAAATAGGAGCAGGAGGCCGCCATTTGGCCCCTCAAGCCTGCTCTGCCATTCAATAAGATCATGGCTGATCTGATCATGGACTCAGCTCCACTTCCCTGCCCGCTTCCCATAACCCTTATCGTTTAAGAAGCTGTCTATTTCTGACTTAAATGTATTAAATGACCCAGCTTCCACAGCTCTCTGAGGCAGCGAATTCCACAGATTTACAACCCTCTGGGAGAAGAAATTTCTCCTCATCTCTGTATTAAATGGGCGGCCCCTTATTCTAAGATCATGCCCCCTAGTTCTAGTCTCCCCCATCAGTGGAAACATCCTCTCTGCATCCACCTTGTCAAGCCCCCTCATAATCTTATACATTTCGATAAGATCACCTCTCATTCTTCTGAATTCCAATGAGTAGAGGCTCAACCTACTCAACCTTTCCTCATAAGTCAACCCCCTCATCCCCAGAATCAACCTAGTGAACCTTCTCTGAACTGCCTCTAAAGCAAGTATATCCTTTTGTAAATATGGAACGTTCGGCTCCGGAGCACAAATTGTGCGGTGCAACACCGGAGGTAATGCTAACACTCCTCATGAACTTTCATTTGGCGAAGGTTACGCACTCTGGCACTAATGTTAACCCGCCACAAAATTTTTGAATCCGCCACGAATTGAGCCAGGAAATGGGCGAAAACAAAAAAAACTGAAAATCCAGCCTAATGTCGGGGATGGGAACCTATTGTTATGAGGATAGACTTGAGATATTCGGACTATTTCCACTGAGCAGAGAAGGTTGAGGAGATTTAATCGAAGATTTTAAAATTAAGAAGGATTTTGATACCGTGCATAAGGAAAGATAATTTCCTCTGATTAGGGAATCAGTGATATGGTGTTATTACTTTAAAATAATCATTGAGAGTGAGGAGAGAGATTAGGAGAAATATCTTTGCACAGAAGATTGTTGGAGCATGGAATGCTTTGCCACAGGGAATGGTTAAGGAATAGTTTTTACAACCAATACATCCACTATCTCTGCAGCCACTTATTTTAAGATCCTAGGATGCAGGCCATCAGGTCCAGGGGACTTGTCCGCCTTTTGTCCCATTAGTTTGCCAAGTCATCATCATCATAGGCAGTCTCTTGGAATCGAGGAAGACTTGCTTCCACTCCAAAAAATGAGTCCTTAAGTGGCTGAACAGTCCAATACAAGGGCCACAATCCCTGTCACAGGTGGGACAGACATTCGTTGAGGGAAGGGGTGGGTGGGACAGGTTTGTTGCATGCTCTTTCCGCTGCCTGTGCTTGGTTTCTGCATGCTTTCGGCGATGAGATTCGAGGTGCTCAGCGCCCTCCCGGATATACTACCTTCAGTTAGGGCGGTCTTTGGCCAGGGACTCCCAGGTGTCGGTGGGAATGTTGCACTTTGTCAGGGAGGCTTTGAGGGTGTCCTTGTAACGTTTCCTCTGCCCACCTTTGGCTCATTTGCCGTGAAGGAGTTCCGAGTAGAGCGCTTGCTTTTGGAGTCTTGCATGCGAACAATGTGGTCTGCCCAGCGGAGCTGATCAAGTGTGGTCAGTGCTTCAATGCAGGGGATGTTGGCCTGGTCAAGGACGCTAACGTTGGTACGACTGCCCTTCCAGGGGATTTGCAGGATCTTGCGGAGACATTGTTGGTGGTATTTCTCCAGCGACTTGAGGTGTCTACTGTACATGGTCCATGTCTCTGAGCCATACAGGAGGGCGGGTATTACTACAGCCCTGTAGACCATGAGCTTGGTGGCAGATTTGATGGCCTGATTTTCAAACACTCTTTTTCTTAGAAGCCGAAGGCTGCACTGGCACACTGGAGGCGGTGCTGAATCTCGTCGTTAATGTCTGCTCTTGTTGATAAGAGGCTCCCAAGGTATGGGAAATGGTCCACGTTGTCCAGGGCCACGCCGTGGATCTTGATGACTGAGGGGCAGTGCTGTGCAGCAAGGACAGGCTGGTGGAGGACCTTTGTCTTATGGATGTTTAGCGTAAGGCCTATGCTTTCGTATGCCTCAGTAAATACGTTGACTATGACTTGGAGTTCGGCCTCTGTATGTGCGCAGATGCAGGCGTCCTCTGCGTACTGTAACTCAACGACAGAGGTTGGGGTGGTCTTGGAGCTGGCCTGGAGACGACGAAGGTTGAACAGGTTCCCACTGGTTCTGTAATCTTGGCCTTTATTGCAAAGAGGATGGAGTATAAAAGCAGGGCAGTCTTACTACAGCTATATAAGGTATTGGTGAGGCCACACCTAGAATACTGCGTGTAGTTTTGGTTTCCATATTTACGAAAGGATATACTTGCTTTGGAGGCTGTTCAGAGAAGGTTCACTAGGTTGATTCCGGGGATGAGGGGTTGACTTATGAGGAAAGGTTGAGTAGGTTGACTTATGAGGAAAGAATGAGAAGTGATCTTATCGAAACTTATAAGATTAGGAGGGGGCTTGACAAGGTGGATGCAGAGAGGATGTCTCCACTGATGATGGAGACTAGAACTAGAGGACACGATCTTAGAATAAGGGGCCGCCCATTTAAAACAGAGATGAGGAGAAATTTCTTCTCTCAGAGGGCTGTAAATCTGTGGAATTCGCTATCTCAGAGAGCTGTGGAAGCTGGGTCATTGAATAAATTTAAGACAGAAATAGACAGTTTCTTAAACGATAAGGGGATAAGGGGTTATGGGGAGCGGGCAGGGAATTGGAGCCGAGTCCATGATCAGATCGGCCATGATCTTATTGAATGGCGGAGCAGGCGCGAGGGGTCGTATGGCCTACTCCTGTTCCTATTTCTGATGTTCTTATTTAGTTCCACTCCAGCCGGGAGCTTGTTGACTGTGAGGTGGAGCATGGCAGTGAGAAAGATTGAGAAGAGGGTAGGAGCGATGACGCAGCACTGTTTGTCACCGGTCCGGACGTGGATTGGGTCTGTAATGGATCCGTTGGTAAGGATCACGGCCTGCATGTCGTTGTGGAGCAGGCGGAGGATGGTGACAAACTTTTGGGGGCATCCGAAATGGAGGAGGACGCTCCATAGACCCTCGTAAGTTCGAAGAAGGCCATGTATTCTTCCTTCAGCTGTCGCACTGTAAAAATCACGTCTGCAGGGCCTCATAGGGGATGAAATCCGCACTGTGACTCCGGGAGGAGCTCCTCGACCACGGGAAGAAGACGGTTGAGGAGGACTCTAGCAACGACTTTCCCAGTGGCTGATAGCAGAGAGATTCCTCTGTATTTGCCACAGTCGGACTTGTCCCCTTTTTTAAAGATGGTCACGATCACTGCATCTCTCAGATCTCCTGGCATACTCTCCTCCCTCCAGATGAGAGAGATAAGATCATGAGTTTGGCTAGTACTTTATCTCTAGTGATAGTGATTGTTTTAAGTCCCCCCCTCCCACCTCCAATATCTCCTTGATTATCAATTATTGGGATACTTTTAGTGTCCTCTACCATGAAAACCAATACAAAATATTTGTTCAAAGTCTCTGTCATTTCCCTGTTTCCCATTATTAATTCTCCAGTCTCATTCTCTAAGGGACCAATGTTTACTTTAGCTACTTGCTTCCTTTTTATATAACTGTAGAAGCTCTTACTGTCTGTTTTTATATTTCTTGCTAGTTGACTCTCATATGCTATCTTCTCTCTCTATCATTTTTTTAGTTGTCTTTTGCTGGTTTCTAAAATGCCCCACTCCTCTGTTCTTCCACTGTTCTTCATAGTGTTGTATGCCTTTGTTTTCAATTTGATACCTTCCTTTACTTCCTTACTTAGCCAGGGATGGTTCTTCCTTCTCTTATTATCTTTATTTCTCACTGAAATAAATCTTTGCTGAGAGTTATGAAATATCTCCTTAAATGTTTGTCACTGCTTTCCTACAGTCTTACCCTTTAATATATTTTCCCAGTCCACTTTAATCAACTTTGCCTTCATACCTTTGTAATTACCTTTATTTAAGTTCAGGACACTAGCTTGAGACCTAACTTTCTCACTCTCAAATTGAATTTGAAATTCTACCATGCTATGATCACTCTTCCCAAGAGGATCATTAATTTATCCAGACTCATTACACATTACCAAATCTAAAATAATCTGCTCCCTGATTGGTTCCACAACGTATTGTTCCAAGAAACCATCCCGCATACACTCTATGAACTCTTCCTCAAGGCTACCTTTGCCAATTTGATTTGCCCAATCAATATGAAGATTAAAATCGCCCATGATCATTGCTGTACCTTTCTTACAAGCCTCTATTTTTTCTTGATTTATACTTTGTGCTACAGAGTGGCTACTGTTTTGGGGCCTGTGGACCACTCCCACCAGTGACTTCTTTCCCTTATTATTATCTCCACCCAAACTGACTCTATCTTCTGAGCCAATATAATTTCTCACTACTGCTACCCCACCACCTTTTCCTTTCTGCCTATCCTTACGAAATGGCAAATACCCCTGAATATTTAGTTCCCAGTCTTGGTTACCTTGCATCTACGTCTCTGTAAAGACAATCAGCTCATACCCATTTATTTCTATTTGTGCCATCAACTCATCCACCTTGTTACGAATGCTGCGTGCATTCAGATACAGAGATTTTAATTTTGTCTTAAGTGTATACGCTCTGTCCCTTCCTGTCACAGTCTGGTTATCATTACCCCTATCGCTATTCAGCACTATTGCCTTCTCCTTTCTCCTTGACGTTTTAAATTTCTGCTCACCAGATCTCTCCTCCCCGCCCCCCCCCCCCCCCCAACTATTTAGTTTAAAGCCCTATCTACAGCCCTAGTTATTCGATTCTCCAGGACACTGGCCCCAGCCTGGTTCAAGTGAAGTCCGTACCAACGGAACAACTCCCTCCTATCCCAGTATTGGTGCCAGTGTCCCATGAATTAAAATCCATTCCTCCCTCACCAATCTTTGAGCCACGCGTTCATCTCTCTGATCGTATTGACACTGTGCAAATTTGCTTGTGGCTCAGGTAGTAATCCAGAGATTATTACCTTTGTGGTTCTGCTTTTTAATTTAGCCCCGAGCTGCTCATAATCCCTCAGCAGAACCTCTTCCTTTGTCCTACCTATGCCATTGGTACCCAAGTGGACCACGACAACTGGATCTTCCCCCTCCCACTCCAAGTTCCTCTGCAGCCCAGAGGAGATGTCCTTAACTCTGGCACCGGGCAGGCAACACTGCCTTCGGGACTCACGCTCTCGGCTGCAGAGAACAATATCTATCCCTCTAACTATACTGTCCCCTACCACTACATTTCTTTTTACTCCGTCCATTTGAATGGCCTCCTGTACCACGGTGCTGTGGTCAGTTTGCTCATCCTCCCTGCAGACCCTGCTCTCGTCCACACAGGGAGTAAGAGCCTCGAACCTGTTGGACAAGAGCAAGGGCCGAGGCTCCTCCATCACTCCATCCTGAGTCCCCATACCTTCCTCACTCGTAGTCACATCTTCCTGTCCCTGACCATGGCCCAAATTTGAATTAGTTAATCTACGAGGTGTGACTGCCTCCTGGAACACAGGGTCCAGGCACTCTTTCCCTCCCTGATGTGTCGTAGTGTCTGCAGCTCGGACTCCAGCTCATCAACACGATGCCGAAGTTCCTCGAGTTACAGACACTTGGTGCAGATGTGGTCCTCAATGGGGTCAACCAGCTCCCACATGCAAGAGCAGAAACACATCGCCTGCACTGCCATCCCTAATGTATTTAATTAATTAAGTTTTCACGTTTTGAATGTTTCAATTTTTAATCCCAGCGCTTAATTTAAAGCCTTGCCCAAGAAAAAGAGAAATACTGACCAATGAATCACTCACCAACTTTCCTGTGACGTCACACTTTAAATCGTTTTACCTCTTACATTCCCAGGTCAGTTGATGCTCATTGGGCCTCGCTGCTCCGGCTGGCCTGCGCCCTTTGTAGCTCTGCTGACTCTCCTGCTCTCGCGATCCTTGCTGCTTGGGCTAGATCACCTGCTCTGCTTCGAAAAGCGGCGTGAGATCTTTTACGTCCGCCTGAGAGAGCAGAGGGGGCCTCGGTTTAACGTCTCAAAAAAAAAGACAGCACCTCCAACAGTGCAGCATTCCCTCAGTACGGCAACAGCCCAGATTATGAAGGGGGAGCTGTGACCCACAACCTTTTGACTCTGAGTTGAATGTGCTACCCACTGAGCCACTGCTGACATGGGTGCAAGTTATCGAGTTCCCCAGTCTGTTGTCCTTTATGCTGCTGCTAATCACGGATGAGGAGAGTCAGCAGGATGGGCCAGTGTGCCACTTCAGCCGTGAGGAATCGGGCTCGGTCAGCGTGGCAAAGATTTCACGAGGCAGTTCTGCGTTCTTGAGGCCAGTCATGTCACCCGGCCAAAAGAAAGCTTTAACCACCCCAAGACGGAGATGAGGAGGAATTTCTTCTCTCAGAGCGTTGTGAATTTGTGGCATTCTCTACCCTAGGGAGCTGTGGAGGCTGGGTCATTGAACATATTTAAGGTGGAGATAGACGGATTTTTGAATGATAGGGGAGTCGAGGGTTATGGGGAGTGGGCAGGGAAGTGGAGCTGAGGCCAATCAGATCAGCCATGATCTTATTGAATGGTGGAGCAGGCTCGAGGGGCCAAATGGCCAACTCCTGCTCCTATTTCTTATGTTCTTATTATCACAAAGACCTTTCATTAAAAACAAATGTTTGTTATGTAAAAATAATAATGTCATTGTAGATTAATGCTTCCACTGTCATTGGCAGCAAAATCAGCAAAGAAACTGCCTGTATAGGTTAATGGGAATTTTACTGTATATTAGCCGCAGATTAATTATTGTCAAAAAGGTAATGTCAGCTAAATTGATTAGCCTGTTCAATTGTAATTGCAAATAAATATCAGCAACTTACTTGACCTTTAAAATAATGTTCTTAATGCTCTGTGCTACTTCTCACACTCTCCACTCAGTAATTGTGTTCCCGAAGCCAGCTTTCAGTGACTACAATCACACCATCTTCACTGTACTTGTGCTGGGATCAGGAACTGAACTGGCCCACCCAATTTTTCTTTTCATCGTTTGTTCTCAGAATGCGGGCAAGCGCATTTATTGCCCCTGCCTAGTTGCCCTGAGGTAATGATGCTGAGTCTCAGTGGGCAGCAGCCTCGCCTCTGAGTCTGAAGGTCGTGGGTTCAAGTCCCACTCCAGAGACTTGAGCACATAAATCTCGGCTGACACTCCAGTGCAGTGCTGAGGGAGCGCTGCACTGTCGGAGGTGTCGTCTTTCAGATCAGATGTTAAACCGAGGCCCCGTCTGCTCACTCAGGTGGATGTAAAAGATCCCATGACACTATTTCAAAGATAAGCAGGCAAGTTCTCCCCGGTGCCCTGGCCAATATTTATCCCTCTATCAACATCACAAAAACAGACTATCTAGTCGTTATCACATTGC